>NC_081799.1:16400427-16716052 GCF_963082965.1 Carassius carassius
TTTTTTTCTTCAAAGAGAGAGTTGACATTTTGAGCAAATCAGTCAGAAATAGCATAATTGGATCCTTGGGCTTCAATTTATAGGCATACATCCAAATTCAGCTTTAGGATAAGTCTCTCCAGGTGATACTTTTAAAATTCATTACCAGGCGTCAATTGTTTCACTTTCATCACACAGTGAAATGTCCTGTTCATTTTAAAGTCTTCGAAAAGGCATACGCCACATTGCAAAGTAAAGGCATAATTATGGCCTTTATTTGTGAAGAAATCACAAATGTGCTGTGTTGCTAATTTGTCTAGAGGCATATCTAATATGACAAGCCTATTTAAGTAGCTGCTGTGAATTCAATAGGAACATCTCATTACAGTCTAGCATGCTCTTTCCCACCGAGGAGGATCACCATGGCGATTAAAGTGAGAGCGAAGAAGCACATCATGTTTTGCATTAGTGAGAGACATTGTCTACACAGTAATTTAATCTACTTGAGATCTTTAAGTCTTTAAGTGTCATTTTATTGCATGCAGTATTTGCTTTTTACAACAAGACAAGGTTATAACTAGGTCAACTCAAATCAAATGTATCACAAAGTGTAACGTAACTGCATTTAACAGTTTCTCATTATTAAAATCTAAAGGTTTATATTAATTCAAAGGTAATTTTTTATCCGATTTCTATTTCAAATACACGTCAAGCAGTACAACTTTTTTCAACATTGACAATATAGAAGAAATGTTTCTTGAGCATATTAGAATTAATTTCTGAAGGATCATGTGACACTAAATAAATTATATTTACAAATATATTAAAATAGAAACAGTTATTTTGAATTGTTATAAGATTTCACAGTATTGCGGTTTTAAAAAATCATACCTACCACAAACTTACCACAAACTATTGTAAGACTCTAGAACAATGAATAAGGACTTGAAAAATATAACAGAAAAAAAAAGAATAAAATAGAATAAAGACTTGGAATGTACAATAGCACTTTAGGCATGTGGACCAATTTAATGATTTATTTTATTTAATTTTTTTAAGTTTGATGTGGTGTTGTAGTTGCATAGAAATTCTTCGAAATTCTTCCTTTTTTGTGTTTTGTGGGAAAAAATAACAGCATACACATAAGGGTGAGTAAATAATGACATTTTGGTTTACAGTTTAAAAGAAAACACCTATATTACACTCATAATTTATCTGCATTTTAGTTTCTGATTGTATAATATCTCACACATATTGAGTGACATAACATTTTGTCAAATGTAGAAGATACCCCTCAAAATGCTCTCACCTCTGCAGGCTTTACATGACGGCACTCCTCTTCAGTAACCAGGTAACCAATTTTAACCTGTCAGTTAAACATGTATGGAGAGCGATTGGCTAATCTGTGCTTGTAAATTAAATATGGCTGCGCGGAAAGCCAGATGGCTCCGTGGTGTAGAGTTATTTCTGGTAATTTAGTCTCTGAATTTAAACCAGTCAACAGAAAATGAGAAGTGTCTTGATTCGCAAAATTCTTCAAGGGGGTTCTGTTTGTGAGAGGTGTTGACACAAGATAAGAGTAATTGCTGCAAAATGTCTGTGCTGTGTGTAATGAGTGCTATCTCTCTTAAACGGCAATGCTTGAGAGAAGACTTTCAAGAACAAATACTTTTTCACAGCCTCTGTTTCAAGCAGAACCGATGCTTTGAGGTATTTTGGAAACCATCTCCACCAACCGGTTTGCAATGCACCTTTTGGAATGTTATGCAAATGGAATGCTCTGTTTCATTAGACCACCACAGATGAAAGCGGCCAAAAGCTGGTTTGATGTATAAAACATGTATAAAACATGAATTACTTGTGAAGGTTTCACAGGTGTACAATAGCAGCACATCTTCTATCACTGAGCAAGGCAAACATTTATGCATTGGTTATACAGACCTGATCTAATATTACTCTTTGATGTATGTTGTCCACTTAAAAAAATAATAATCATTTGTTAAATTATTTTTTGGTGGTTCATTAATGCAAAGGGCTAAAGTCCAGGGATTTTATTTTATTCATAGGGATGTAGAATATTGTCATGCAGAATTTGTGCTTTATACACGAGGTAGCCAACTAATAAACAGCCAATATATTAATAATTAGCATGCTAACAAGCAGCTAGTTAATAGTGATAATTGGTCCCTACTCTAAAGTGTTACCATTATTTTCATAGAAAAAAAATAATGAAGACAAATGCTCTTTTTATTTTCCAATACTCTTGTCATTTTTTGCAAATCTGCGCCTCTTCAGAGTGTAGGTAAATTATCATACAAATGCTTATCTGTGCTTATAATTCACATTAATCTGATTTTATTTTTCATAATAGCCGCTAGTAAACTCCCCCCCTGCATATTAGACTTTATTAAAGATGTAGCGATAAACTCAATTCCCTTATCTTTGTTTCACAACAGGATTTGACTGGAGAATGAACCAGTTCAAAACATTTCAGGCGGATTTGTTTTAATGAACCCAAACTCTGTACGTGAGCGAGAGATTCTGAGAGCTGCGAGTGCTTTCTTTGAATACTCATACGATTACACTAATTATCTCAGTCCCTGCTTACCTGTACTGAAGTCCTCTCCTGTGCTCAGGCTACAAAAACTAAAGATGCTATTGATGTATAACCCTTATGTCTTACTCTCCAATCCTTGCAGTAAACTAACTTGTCCTTGAAAATACCCCTTTAATGGCTTATGGCTGTATGTTGTTACAGCACCATCATAAAAAATTACTGCCAGTGCTGCATTGGTGTAGATCTATAGTATAACAGTATACTAGTTTGACTGCTGTGAATTAAAACCCAAGAGCATTATGACACGGTCAGGGCATTGTGTTCTTTATTCAATTTTTGCCATCCATGCATATGTTTCTATAATTACTTCACACTGCGAGTATACTTTATCATGCAAAGTGCATCTGTGTCAGCACGATATTATTTGTTGCTTTGTGCAAGTTCGTAGTCTGATCTTAAAGGTCGAAATGTGTAGAATCAGACATGTTTCAAAAGAGAATGGATGCAGTTTAATTACAGTAACCAGATTTTACCACACATCTATTGAATTTGCTGGATGAGCACCATCATATTCTGATGCTGCTGATATTTTATCAGGGCATCTGATCTTAATAAAAAAAAAAGTATTATATGTTAATTAAATCCTACATCGGCTATGAAATGACTTCAGGTAAGATTATATAGTGACACACTTGGAATGACACATTTTACAAACCAAAAATTGTCCATTTATATTTTGATTTATTTATTTTTCAATTTAAATATTGTTTATTATTGTAAATATTATTTTTAAAGAACAACATACATACTAAACATGCCTATGTTGTCATTATTTTTTATTTATCCAGCCAGCCAGCAAGATGACATAGATAGATAGACAGACAGACAGACAGAGACAGATAGATAGATAGATAGATAGATAGATAGATAGATAGACAGACAGACAGACAGACAGACAGACAGACAGACAGACAGATAGATAGATAGATAGATAGATAGATAGATTTTATAGAGCAAAGACACATTAAGTTGTTTAAAACTTACAGATACACATTTGTAATACTACAATATAAAAATAAAATCAATTTAAAGTACATTCTTTTCTTTGGAACTTTCTTTTTTATAAAATAATCCTAAAAAGTATATTTTCAATAAATGTAAATAAATTTGTATTATCATTATATAATATAATAGTAGCTACTATAGTAGCTTTAATTAGCATCCTATTATAGAAGTAAATCACAACGGTAAAAATAAAACCTCCAGTTTCTCTTCCTTTGAAGACAAAATTGTTCCAGCTTTTGCAATGGCACTCCAATATAGAACAAGTTAGAAGAAAATGTTGTTAAACGGCTAAGCAGAGACAGAAAACCATTACTAGTGTAAGACAAAGAGGAGTTCAAGCGACATCAATCTCTGTATTGGAAAATAATGGTCACTTCCACCTCAAAGAGTCAAATTGCTCTCGGCTACCAGCTCTTTCCCCATCTCTCTCAGCTCAGATTCTTCAGTTCCGGTGTATAGAGATCTGCCCAATCACTCATCACAGGCATGTCACTAGGTGTTAGATGAAGAAAGAGAGTGATTTAGCACACTAGCGTGAGTGTGTGGACGTGCACACAGAGGTGTACCGTTACATTCCGGTCTCAAGCCACTTGGAGCTCTCACTTAAGCCATAAACACTGTTTTCACAGATACGTGAGGACACATATTATCCCTCTCAGAGCAGCATTTTAACTTGATTATTGTTTTTCAGCAGTACTCTTAACCCAGGCAATCATTGGTTAGGTGTTTTGAATGCTGAAGTGCATTCGTTTAGCAGGCTAAAGCAAAACACTGAAAATTACAAAAGGCCCTCTATGATACATAACTGAGTTCTCATATTGACACGATATTACATAGCCAGCAGCATTGCACCAAATCAGCTGAGAGCCCACAAACTGGGAATTGAGCTGTCGTCCCACAAATGTTATTGATGTGCCGTACCAATGCACTAAAGTCAACATTGCCAGCAGGGCAGAGTTTAGCAGAGCTTATGATGTCTTAGTGAGTACGGTTTCACAGTTTATACAGACGTCCTAACTTATAGTGGCAAAATTTCCCTGTTGAGAAAACCTTTAGGCGATGATATTTTTTATCTGGGTGTTTTCTCCTTCTCAGAGGTGGAGGAGTATACTTCCAAATTTATGCTTTCCACCAAAACTGATAAATAAGGTTTGTTTGTACAGTACTGGTCAAAGTTGGACTCAAACTTGTGAATCGATAGTCATAGAAACCAAAGGTATTTCTATAATTATATGTTAATTCAATCCCACATAGACTTCAGGTAATTATAGTGCCGCACTTGGAATGACACACATTCTACATTACCAAAAATAGCAAATAATCATATTTAAAAAAGGATATTTTTCATATATATGATAATATATTTGGTGGATACTCTCTACTGTTCAAAAATTTTAAATGAAATCTTTTAATAAGCAAGAATTCAAAGACTGTTAAATAGTGAAAGATATATATATATATATATATATATATATATATATATATATATATATATATATATATATATATCTTATATATAAGTAATATATAAGTCAAAAAAGTATATTTGAGTAAATGCTGTTCTATCGTTTTATCATTGGAAAGGTCTGAGTCTCAAGATTCCATATTTGGTGGCTATTTTGTAAGTTATATTGAGAGAAAAATTTATAACTTTGTGGCAGAACATTAGCATTAAAAAAATCTATAAAGTTTGAATGGCTCCTGGTGGCTAGTTTTGGTATAACGTCTAAACAAAATTGCATAGGAACCTAAATAAAAAAAAAATAAAATAAAAAATCAGCTTCAAATTTAGAACACAGCTTATTTTTACATGTTAATGGCTCTAAATGAGAAAAGGTTACACAAATTCTCTGGGCATTCTCATCCTTCTACAGGAGGTGAAGCTTGTTATGAAATAAGTGCTGCTGTCTTGAGTGAATTGATTACTTATGGCTGACAGTAGAAAGTGGAAATAGGTGGTTTCTGAGAACATACTGGACATCTGATTTTGTACAGAAGCATTGTGTCAATTCATTTGGTCCCCGCAGTGTAGCATAAACAAGAACACACACACACACACACGGCTATATATTGATATACAGTATTATTATTATTAATTTTTTTATTTAACATGGACATCACCGTTATATTGGAAAAACCATATGCACTTGTTTAGGTGTTTTAGCACGCATGCTATTTTTCAACACCAGTCCACAGGAGATTTTTCTGAGAAAACAAAAACAAAACAATGCTAATAATATTAAATAACAAGAACAATGTTACAATAAAACTAATAATAATGATACTAATTAAGAGAAAAAAAAACATTTATACAGAAGCTACAAAGCAAAGACAACATAATCAGACAATATCGCAATAGTAATATGATTTAAAGAACTATTCATGTGAGCACTAATTTTAAATTAGTTGGTAAGGCATTCCAAAGTTTTGGCCCCGTACATAGCCTATTGTTTTTATATATAGTTCTGTATGGTTTTCCTTTTTGATATTTTTATTATTAAATACTTCAAATTATTTACAAGTAATTGAAGTAGAAATGTTAACAATTAGAACACGTATGTATTTTCTTAACCTTAAAATAACACAGAAATGATGTGGCTATATCATCCAGTTTGGATTTTCCCTTAATTTTCTAGTTCAATCTTCCTGTCATCCTCTCTGTCTAGACATCATTCCTTTCGGTTCTCTAAAATGTGGGTTATTTGATTTGTGATTTTGTGCAACAAAGCTCAATTTTCTCTCTCTCGAGTGCTCCTTGAACAGTCGTGTTGAATGGCAGAGGCTGCAACCACAAGGCAATCAATGAAAGTCGCTCACGCATTGCATTGCTCCATACAATAGCCGCTGATTTGCGCGCTGGTTTTGGCGCTGTACTGCTGCTATGACAACAACGCGCGCTTTTTCCAAAAAACGAGCAACGGTCCCACTGGAAGGAGACTTTTTATTTATTTATTTTTAATTTTTTTGAGAAGGCTGTGTATACATACTCACACACTGTACTGCACTGAGGAACCACAAACACCCTCCACATCCATTCACGCGCAGCTGGAATGACATTTTGGCAGGTTCATTTGCTCTCGGCTTTCTTGCCTTCACTTCTTAAAGTTTGAGACAGCGTATCAGTGAGGAAAAAAAAAGGTGGATATTGAGTTCGGATATTAAAAGGACCCAAGAAAGCAGAAAGATTGAGGGCACCACTAAAGTGTACATTTCATTCCTACGTTTTTTTATTTTTTATTTTACCCCATTTCCATGGCGGCTGCACGGCGCGGTCATTAATAAACGCTCAGTACTGAGTACGCGAGGGATTTTGTCTACCTAGGGAGGATATCTGGATTAACAGATGAACTGTAATGGCTAACTAACGCGTTTCTCTTTTGGACTGCTGTGAACGGATTTCCAGTCCGAGAGCTCCGCGGATGAAGATGGTTGTGTGTGGATGCTGTGCGACGTCCTGGAGGAGGTGTGTGGTGATGAGTCTCAGACTGCTGTTCCTTCTCCCCGCAGGTCTGCCTGTCCGAAGCCAGGGAGAATCCCAATCCGATAACAAACAGATGGACAATATCACCATCCGACAAGGAGAGACGCTCTTCCTCAGGTAGGCGGTTGTGCATTTATCATGCTGTCATGTTGCTGTGTCCTGCGCGAGAAGAGCATCAGGAATGTCAAGTGTTTTTGTGTGTCGGTTCATGACGATTGTCAGCTGAATTATTATTATTTTTTTTTTTAAGATTTATGTTACAGGGTAAAATTTCATAATTATCTTAGAAATTAGTGAAATTGTTAATGTGCTTTGTTTCCTTTATAAGTGACGGTGAACAAACTGAACAAACTTTCAACTCACTATAATTGGAAACTGATTATACAAGTGCTGCACTACTTTTTAATTAAATTTAAGAGGTAACAACCTGCAGTTCATTGCATTTTTCCAGCCAATTTGAATTTAATTAGCCTATGATGAACGTTAAGTTGAAACTAGATAAAACGAATATGAAAACTGATAAAATTATCCCTTTTTTGTGGAAAATCAAATTGAAACAAATGTTTAATTACGTAATGATGTGAACAGTGCAGAAAATGTTAAAGTATCCTCTAAAGCATCCAAGAGTATAGGAAGGATGCAACAAAGTTTGACTTGTCAGTGGAATAAGAAAACTGGACATTTTGTACTTTTTTCAAATGTAATGCATTATCTTCTTTGAGGCCCAGTAGTTCCCAAGTGCTTTGCACTTTATGTTGGTCTATTTATAAAGTTATTTAAAAGGAGTTATTTATTAAATGTGACCCTGGACCACAAAACCAGACATAAGTGTCCCATTTTGATCCTTTTTTAGATTAGTAATGAAAAGCTTGAATCTGAGGTTGCAAAAAAAAAAAGAAAATCTCCTTTAAAGATGCCCAAATGTAGTCCCTGGCAATGCATATTACTAATCAAAAATTAAGTTTTTATATATTTACAGTAGAAAATTTACTAAATATCTTCATGGAACAGGATCATTACTTAATATCTTAATAATTTTTGGCATAAAAGATCTATTGATTATTTTGACCCACAATAACACATATACTTGTGCTACTTGAAGGGTTAGTTCACCCAAAAATCTAAATTATGTCATTAATAACTCACCCTCATGTCGTTCCAAACCTGTGAGACCTCCGTTCATCTTTGGAACACAGTTTAAGATATTTTAGATTTAGTCCGAGAGCTCTCAGTCCCTCCATTGAAACTGTGTGTACGGTATACTGTCAATTTCCAGAGGTAAGAAAAACATCTTCAAAGTAGTCCATGTGACATCAGAGGGTCAGTTAGATTTTTTTGAAGCATCGAAAATACATTTTGGTCCAAAAATAGCAAAAACTTCAACTTTATTCATCTTTGTCTTCTCTTCCGGGTTTGTTGTGAGATTTCAAAACACTGCAGTTTAGTGATATCCGGTTTGCGAATCAATTATTCGATGTAACCGGATCTTCTTGAACCAGTTCCCCAAATTGAACTGAATTCGTTTTAAACGGTTCGCATCTCCAATATGCATTAATCCACAAATGGCTTAAGCTGTTAACTTTTTTAATGTGGCTGACACTCCCTCTGAGTTAAAACAAACCAATATCCCGGAGTAATTCATTTACTCAAACAGTACACTGACTGAACTGCTGTGAAGAGAGTGATGAACACCGAGCCGAGCCAGATAATGAACGAAAGATTGACTCCCGGAAGAGAAGACAATGCTGAATAAAGTTATAGTTTTTGCTATTTTTGGACCAAAATGTATTTTCGATGCTACAAAAAATCCTAACTGACCCTCTGATGTCACATGGACTGCTTTGATGATGTTTTTCTTACCTTTCTGGACATGGACAGTATACCGTACACACAGCTTCAATGGAGCGACTAAGAGCTCTCGGACTAAATCTAAAATATCTTAAACTGTGTTCTGAAGATAAATGGAGGTCTCACGGGTTTGCAACGACATGAGGGTGAGTTATTAATGACATCATTTTGATTTTTGGGTGAACTAACCCTTTAAGACCGGTTTTGTGGTCCAGGGTCACATAAAAAAAACAATTATTTTAGCAGTTAGTGTGTATTTAACTTTTATTAACTAACTAACTGTGTTCTGTGTGCTTGTACGAAACCGTAGTTTGTGAATAAAAGTTGTCCCCCACAGTGTGGGCAAATGTGACACAACCTCCCTTTGGGCATGTCCTCAATTGGAAATAATATGCATAATTAAGGAAAAGTGTGTGTGTGTGTGTGTCTGTGTAAATTTTTGAACAAATGTCCCCACAGGGATAGTAAAACCTGAATTCTGCTACATTGTGGGGAATAGATAACAACTTTAGTGAGGAAAGCAACTTAATGAACATAAACAATGTCTTAATGAAAGTGTAAAAATGTCGAAACTTTTCTGTAAGAGTTTGCTTTAATGGAATTCAATGGAAAGTCCCCACAGGAAAAAAAAACATGTCAGAAAAACAAACCATGTTAGTTATTTTGGTGACTAATGTTTTGGATCTTCATATTGTCTTAATGCGGGGAAACATGAACTAGTAACCTTTAGGATATTCACATGACTAACAGGATTACACCCACTTTAATAAAGCTTAACCTCTGTGCAGGGATAGAAAAACTTCCTAGTGGAGAGGAATGATTGACAGTGTATTTAATACACAGTGTTTGCTGTTAATTTATAATATTAGACATTAAGCCAGTGAAGGGGTGTATAATAAAATTGGAAAGATGTATTTAGGCATGGATCTTTAAAAACAACGATAATTTCTGTTGCGTGCAGTGAAGACATGTATTAACCTGTTAGCCAGCACCCCCCATTATGGGACTCACAGCTGAAAGTGCTCTAACTTATAATTGTAATAGTTTCCTACTTCAGTGTGTTACAAACATAATTGTGGTGTCTTTAGAAAGAACTTTTGACAAATGCAAGCATGGTTTATTGTCACTTACACTATATGGTTTTTGTGCATTTTGAGTTTTAGGCCGGTGTAAGCCATGCTTCAAAATATATATAATAAAATCAGATTTGCAGGCCAATTTTTAGGGAAAAAGTATTAAAACCGAGGAGCAGTACTGGGTCGGGAATTTTGAAAAGTCCAATTATTATGTTGGATAGATCCCAATGCTGATGTTGTGAGACATGGACTGCATTAACGATTGATATGTATTTAAAAACAAACAGTAAATCCTCTAGAATTACACTATTTTATACTATTTTTTTAATATATCGCAGTTCATTCTATAGCGAGTTGGAACAAATCTTGGTTAATCTAAGTATCTTTTATTATTATCTCTTATATAATAGTATAATTTATTTATACATTTTTTTCCTGCAGTCATGCTTCCAGCTTCCTGTATTTGAGTATTAAATCAAACCTGTCCTCAAATATATTGGCTTATATAAAATTCTGCCAAAGTTATAAACCTCCATTCAGATTGTACGATGGGTGCAGCAGTTTCACTGATGCATTGCCAGTCATTGTGACAGCTGTACAGTTTACAGTTATTGGTGTCATCATACCTGACCGCCTAAGGTGATGTTTTCAGTCATATCGCCCCCTCAGGTGAACATTAGTAGAAAATGAACTCTGGCAGTTCCAATTACTTTTAGGCCAAAAGCATAACAAGGCCATTACATTAAAAATAAGATTTGTTGCGCTAGCCCTCAACGGCGTGGGCTAAATTAAAGCCCTCTTATAGAATTATGTGACAAAATTTACGGGAGTTTGAGGGCAGTGAGTGGGCGTTGAAGTGCCGAACTGTCTGGAGAGGATTATGCGATATGGGAATTTATTGGCTGGAAGACGAAGTGGAGGACTGTTGTGGTTTAAAAGGTGAAATTGATGAGCAACAGAAATACAACAAAGAAAAGACAAGTAACAATTCAAATAAACAGCTGCTCATTAACAAATGTGCAGATGAGAAAATGTGGTTTTGAGAAGAAACTTCAGGTCACAGATGACAGGTCAGTAGGATTTTAGGATGGTTTAAGCAATTAAAAGAAAACACGCTAATGAGGAATACAAAACCAGGCACCATGAATTCACTAGCATTGTGAGACTTGCTTCAGATTTGGAGTGTGTAAAGCCTGTTTTCCCTTGAGTGCTGTGATTGCCATGTTTGGAAATCTGTTAGGAAAGGAACTAGGATGACATTAACTTTCCTGACAAAAGGCCTGTTTTGTTTGTTGCAAAAAATAAATGAACTGTATCATATGGAAGAAGTGAAAAAAAAACTACCTAGGGTATAAACTAATGATCGAAACTCAAGCCAAACTTGTCGAACTTAATGAATTTCCACATGCTACTTCCTAGCTCTATCTCTCTGGTCACAGCTGCCAACCTTTTCTCACATTACTATTTTAAAGCAGAGTTGATACATCTAGCCAAGATCGAGAACCCTGATTGAGGAGTAAGATAAGTGGTTTATATTAAGGTATAAGACGTAGTTAATCCTGGACCTTTGTGTTTAAATGTAGTCATTTTGGTCTGTAGTTTTAGAGTGTATTGGATGGAAACAACACTCACTTTTTCACTTGTGGAGGCTGAAAGGCTTGTGATTTATTGGTGTGCTGCTTTCATACCTTGTTAATACCACCGAGAGCTGGTATGCTGGCCTTGTGCTACTTGTTGAAACTCAGAGCGGCCAATTTCCTCTCTCTCAGAATTTTCACTCTCAACGTGGATCAAAAAGCATCACTGAGTTTAGTAGATGGTTAAACAGCATGAAACCATTCATACCATCTCATGACGGTTCCCGCAGAATGCTGCTCTCATGTTTGCATGTTGTGCTCCTGAGTCGTCTGTGATAATATCTTCCAGCCACTTGTCTGTCTGTTGTTGTTGACACCTGATATTTCAGCTGTCGTTATCATCAGTCTCCCAAATGTTGGTGGATAGAAGCAAATCCCTCCAATTTCTGAAGAGTCCACCAGGTTTAACCTGCATATCAATCCAATATTCCTTCTCTCTCTGTGGATTTGTGATTATAAGGGCTGCATTATTCGGTTAGACAATCATATTTTGACTATTTTAATAGGTAAATGCAATTTGAACTGTGATGTGATGAACATTCAAAACCTCTTTTAGCTGTTGTTTGGGAGTTTGTGCTTGATGATTGGAAATTTTCAAAACGTTTGCATATAGTTTGGTAATAACACTACGGGTCAAACGATTTCCACCAGGCTGTCGGCTCTGACAGTATGTGTTCTTTTTGTGTGACAGTTGTTTATTTCATCACTTTTCCGATTCTGAAATATTATTGTACATGTAATATGTACCATAAAGACTTCTTCACAATGTTATTGAGAACTTTTCAGATTCTAAATGAAAGCTCGACAGAAGTGTAGTATATCAACCATCATAAAAAAAAAAGTATTTTTGGATTTTATGCATCAGCTTAACTTCACCTCCTCCCATTACTTCTCCTCACAAATCTCAGCTGTGATAAACTGGCAATCACATATTCCTGTATAAAGCTCAAATTTCTCTTGTATTAACATAGCCGTATTGAATGATCAGATATATTTTGAATATCTGCAGCAGAGACTGAGAAGAGAATAAATGGCAGAGGTTTGAATGGACTAGTGCTTTGGGGGAAAAAAAAAGCTTCTTGCTGATAAGATTGAGAGGGTGCTAATTTGATTTCACTGCTAGCTGCTCAACATTATCTGTCTAATTTCACTTTCCTTTACCTTACATTAACATTCTCTTGTCTCTCATTAAAGCCTAATCATTTGAGCCACCGTCACAGAGCTAGACAGGAGCACCGGGTGCTGTCAGAATGAATGACCCTCCAGACGATTCAGAGATCCGGGATTAATCAGTGTTTTGATATTTTGGAATTAATTCGCAAAGGCGGAAATGGACCTCTACTGTAGTTTGATTTATTTTTTGGCTGAAAGGAGCTTGCGTCCTGCCCCGGTAAGGGGATGAAAGACTAGGCGCATCTGTTAGCGAGTACATTAGCAATAGCTGTTTGTCACTCATTCTGGATTAAACCACCTTTGGGGCATAATGACATTGTGGCAGCTCCTTGGCTTGGCCACACACCAAATGGTCCAACACCTTGCTGTCTCTCAGACCATTTCCTTTCACCAGACTCATTAACCTTTGAGAGGACAGATAGTGAGAGAAGGAAAAACAATACCAAGGCAGAAAAACACTGCGGATGTAATCACACTTGGCCTTAGTATTTCCTGTTTCTCTTTGAAACCTAAAATCACAAATAAAAAACCTAAAACCTAAAATGTATGTAATCTTTTGCTTTGGATTTCTCTCGAAAAATTTGACCTAGATGATTCATTTCCTGACCACAAAAGTGGAATTGATATTTTGGAGAAATTGTTTTCGATATCCATTACTTGCCTTTGAGAGCAGAGATGGGCCACTTGTGAAGTCAAAATGTGCCAAGTTACGTAAAATCAAAATTATATACACTTTTTCAGCAAATAATGGATGTTTTAAAGCATACATCAGTTCTCAGTCTAGAAATCACTATATGATGCTGCTGAACAGTTCTTCTACAACTTTTACTTAATTGTGGTCAAATTTGGTGTACAAACCTCAGCAATTTGTGCTCTTAACTTGTACTCCATATATTGGCATCATATTGACTGCTGGTCATGCTGCTTTGTCACTGACCCCCTATTGACCAATACTTAGAAATATGAAATATGTTTGCTGTTGTATTTATTTATTTATAGGTTGTTTGCCACTGTATTATCAGGTTCTTTCAAATTAGAGTCCAATGCTCTTCTGGGGGTGGTAGAGGGTCAGTGGAAAGTTCAGAGGAAAAAAAAGTTTGTACATCTTAAATTACATTTAATAGTGGGTAAAAAATGATATCAACTTATGGTTATATGTAAAGAATTAAATGAAAAGTTAACATTTACTTAATTTTTCATTATTAATGTTGTTATTGTTATTACTATTATTTATCAGTAGTTTTATGCAAAAAGAATAAACATAAAAAAATGCATAAAAAATGCATCTAAAATGACTCTGATAGCAGAAAAGGATAAGCTGTCAAATTAAGTTTGCATTTTCCAAATAAAGTTGTAATCACTTGTTTTGGATTCAGTGCAATGACAATTTAAAATAGAGTTGTATAATTTATATATTGTTACACTGCTGCATTTGTTTTTCAGGAAGGTTTCATCGTATTCTGGGTTCTTTTGGGAGTCAAAAAAATGCAAACATAAGATTCCTTCAAGATTGAATCTCTGGATGTCTTTAATCCTCTTGTTTTATTCGACAGAAACAATAACAAATACTGTACATAAAGCTAATTTAAGAACCATTTCAAAACAGCAAAAGCTTTTCTGTGATTATTTAGATCCTTGAACAACAAAACACAGACAGTGTTACATAGCACAGGTTGCCAGCACTTCACTTCATTCTTAAAATGCATCCCTGCAGCAGAGCACACTCCTTAGAGTTGATATTTTGCCCACGCACACCTATTAGAAATTCCTGAATGCTGTTTACAGTCTACTTTATCACCAAGGCCCAGAACTAAGCGGTTGATACCTGCATTCCCAGAGCTTGTGCTAGTGGGAGAGAGATGTAGGACTCAGCTTTTCAGCATGTCACTTTTTTCCTGCCAGATTGCATCAGTGTGGTGAGCGGCTCAGGGCTGGCCAGTGCAGGTGTGTGGCGCTGAGCGCCTGTGGGGAGGCGTTGCTCTGGGCATCTGGACCGCAGCCAGACTTTAGAGGTGGGAGACTGGTTTCACTGAATTAGTGGCTTAAAGGTCTTAACTCCGCCTCTGCAGAGCAAGGTTAACAAAATCAAGACTGCACAGGCATAAACACACAAAACACATCCAAACACAACAGTGTGATCACAAAAACCTGCAAATGAAGGTAAGGAGTGTCTGGTAACAAGGTTACAGGGCTAATTTCTCTCACTAAACATTTGATTGCATGCCAGATTTTATATGAAAGCTAAGACTTTTTATTTCCAGCTCAGGACAGAGTTCATCAGTCATTAAAGAGCTATGTTTTTCTGTTTAGGGTTCTGATTGACTCGTCTATTACATGCATAATCAATGTTATGTATAGCTATAGACCATCATCATTTACTTTCCCTCATTGGCTTGAATAAAAAGAGTCCTGAGGCCTGGGTATTTTTAGTCCGCTGACGGGACTGGGTCTGTTGCACAAAGTGAAGCAATTTGCAAGAAGAATTTCCGTCTCTTGTTTATTTCTCTCGGGAGGGTCTGTCATTAAAGCGGCAAGATGTTCACAGTCTGTCTTATAAGAGATGAAGAGGGTATTTAATACATATTATGTCACCCTGACTTGTGTTCTGCTTTGCGCCAAAATTGTCAAGGGACTTGTTTTTTCTTAGGTCATGCAAAAGCACTATTCTGTAAAAATTATTTTAGGAAAATTACCTACTCTGGGGGGCCTTTAGTCCTGTCCAGAGAGGAATATCAGTGATGGCACAATCATTTTGATGTTCATTGAATGCTGTAACTAAAGCTACATTTCTTGTTGTGCTGCTTGGTGTACCTTCATTATGGAGCTTGACATTTTATTGATTTAGAAGAATGAGCATAGTAGCAACGTTAAGTAAAAGTGAAAAAGTGAAAAGAGAAGTGACGTTACGTGTGGCGACCCAAACTCTAAATTTTGTGCTCTGCATTTAACTCATCCAAGTGCACACACACAGAAGTGCACACACACGAAGCAGTGGGCAGCTGTATTGTTGAAGTGCCCTGGGAGCAGTGCCTTTCTCAAGGGTCTCACATCAGTCGTGGTATTGAGGGTGGAAGAGAGTGCTGTACATTCACTCTCCCCATCTACAATAACTGCCAGACCTAAGACTCGATCCCGAAACCTTCGGGTTACAAGTCCGACTCTACATCCATTGGGCCACAACTACCCCCGTATGATCCTCACCTTAATTTTTTCCCTTAATTGTATACTTAACCTGTTAGCCAGCACCCCCCCATTATGGGAATCACAGCTGAAAGTGCTCTACCAAACTTATAATTGTAACAGTTTCCTACTTCAGTGTGTTACAAACATAATTTTGGTGTCTTTGGAAAGAAGACCCTTTGGGCTTTACTTTTAATCAACTAGATTTGATAATGCTCAAAAATATTAAAAGTTATAGACACTGAAGTGCCTTGACTTTTTTTTTACTACACTTAAATATTTTTTTTTATTTGATATGAAAATACATGAAATGATACCTGGAGCAATCTAGAAAAGTAATGGGTTGAAAGTTTCTATTTCGATTCTGAATAAGATATCATGAAAAATGAGACTCCTGCAAATATTTTTATGAGACTATGTCTACACCCCCCACCCCCCAAATTTAAGAAAATATATTTTCCAATAGTATTGAAGGCTTCTACAAACTATTTAGTCATTAAACATACCACTGCATAGTTTTTTTCCATTATAAAACACTAGACAGAAACTTAAACATCATATAAGTGATTTATTTGAGCACTAGAAAAATACAATAAGAATAATTTGAGTAAGAAAAATAAGAATAACAATAAAAAAATAAAAAAAAATATTTAACTTTGTTTGCCAGTTACAGAAAATCCTGAGATTGCTTGAAATAGAAATAAGTGCTGATGGCCACTTATACAGATGGTAATAACATGTAATAATAAAAACTTAGTATTCATCCGGAAGGAGGAGGCGGGAACCGGCGGACAATCAAATAAAACTTTAATAATCACAAAATAAACACAAAACAGCGCATCAGCCCCTCGCGGACGACTGATGCGCACAAAATAAAAACCAAAACACAACTAAAAGCCCAGGCCTGGTCCTCTCTCATCCTTCACTGTCGTCGCTCCAGTTTTATATACTTCCATCTCCTACGTGGGACTCGAGACCGGCGGTGGGTCGCAGGTGTCACTGATTTGCCCAATCATTGCCGGCCTCACTCCTTGTTCCCACGTCCCTCGGCCCCGCCCCACTCGCCACATACCACATACCCCCATCGCCCCTCGGAGGCCGGGGGGTACCTTCGAGACTGTGCTCTACCCCCCCCCCCCCTCCCTCCGGGGGGGACCGCTCACGGGAACCTGGGGGTAGGACAGACGAGGCGAGAGAAAAGGAGGATTCACCACAGCGGCGAGGGATCTTCAGCAGCGCGTCCCTCCTTCTCCCGGGTTTCGGCACCACTGTAATAATAAAAACTTAGTATTCATCCGGAAGAAGGAGACGGGAACCGGCGGACAATCAAATAAAACTTTAATAATCACAAAATAAACACAAAAGGGACGTGGGAACAAGGAGTGAGGCCGGCAATGATTGGGCAAATCAGTGACACCTGCGACCCACCGCCGGTCTCGAGTCCCACGTAGGAGATGGAAGGATACTCGCCACATAACACAAAGTAAATAATCCACTCTCTCTATTCGTTTAGACGCGTTCACTTTGATAGCCATGATCATACAGTAATAGCGAGCTGATTTGGGCTGATTTTCACTTAAACAGATGGTAATCATGCAGATACATTCACATACAACATAAAACACACTCTCACATATATAAAAACTGTTGAAAAATAAAAGAAACAAAGAAAAAGATGATCGCTATAAGTTCCGCCTCCATCAGCTGACAGGTGTGTCAGAGCGCGTCACGAGAGAGCGCCAAAATTCAAATATACTATCTTTCGCCTATCTTGAATTCATTCTTTTTTCCGGTGGATTGTCTCATTCTGTTTGTGACACTGTACGCTGCAAAAACATGCCGTGTTTTTACTACCAAGACGCAGTTTTTGACCGTGAGCTATTCCATAACGGACACAAACAATTCTGTCGCTGAAGAACTGAAACGTAAACAAAGGAATTATGATCCATATTACAACGTTATTGCTTCGTTGGACTAAACGTGCTCCATGAGATGTCGTTCAGTGGACCCTTACCTTTCTAATTAAACCGGGATTTACAGTTGTGGATGTATCTATGACTCCTTATTACGATGGATCTGGTATGTACAGTGTTTCCATTGCTGATGTTTTTATATGTACTGCTTACCAGAGGTGGAAAGTAACGAATTACATTTACTCACGTTACCTTAATTGAGTAGCTTTTTTGTGTACTAATACTTTTTAAAGTAATTTTTTAAATCTGTAATTTTACTTTTACTTAAGTATATTTTGTTTGAAGTATTGTACTTCGCTACATTTTAAAACACATTAATTACTGAGTAAAAAAAAATAAAAAAAAATAAAATAAATCGCTCCCTGGAAACTACGGCAGTAAATAAATGGCAGGAGGGCAAACTGGCGCTACAATCACAAGAAAGATGCAGACGGACAAAACAGGCGTTAGTGGTGCAGACACCGCTGAAAACGAAACCCCGTCATATTCTGACCGAGTTGAACTCGAAGGAAATGAAGTGAACCCCTGGCCATATGTATGCTTTATTATGCAGTGTAAGCTGTACTTGCCTAGGAAGACCAAACTAGCAGCTTATAAAATCTCGACAAGACATCAACCCTTCGCAAGAATGTAGAGGTAAGCTACATAATTGCATCGTTGCATTGGTGGTTAAAATGAAGCTTTGACATTTTAGCAAGAGGTTTTGCACAAATTAGCCAAAAAGACAGTGGTGAGGAGTGTGCTATTTTTGTTTTAATGATGTGCACGCGCATTTATAGTGCGTTCTTTCACTGTGTGATTCAGTCTCCTAAAATGCATTTAGAATGATCACAAAATTTAAGATATAGGGGCAGAAAATTCACATATTTATATAATTTCATATATTAAATCAAAATCACACAAAGAATGCCATCTTTTCCTCCAAAAATCATCATGAATATATACATACATATATATAACAGTTCAGTAGGCTAAACAAGTTAATTAAGAGACTTGCGTTTTAGACACCATATTGCCTTTTTTAGCTCTATTTCTACAACAGAAATTAATTCCAAACACAGCCACCAAAGCACAGTTTTGCGTCTCTGAGCAACGTGACAGTGTTTCGTTCCTGAATGAATCAACCGTTTAAATGATTCGGTTCAATTGCAATGACTCACTTATTAACAGTGACTTGCTGACACATACTGGCCATTTTAATTTCACATTTAAAGTATCTTTTGATTTTTTTAAATAATTAATTTCTTATCATTTCAAATGAGTATTCAACATTTTATGTCTTGTATATCAAAACATTATTCATGCATTTGTAACTGCAGGTTAAATGCATTCTTGTCCTGCACTAAACAGTGTAATACATCTAAATGCCACTTCCAATGACTCTTCTGCATTTCCTCTGCATTAAAAGATGAGTTTGTTGATACTGATTTGCCTGGTAACAGCCCAAATGTTTTATTATTCTAAATAACTGATTCCTTTAACCACATCAACTCTGGGGACCCACCGGTGGGTCCAATATTGCATATGCCTAATTCTCAAAAAATCAAAATAACAGCTCAAGTGGTTAATTAAAAACAACTAGTTTGAGATTAATAGACCTATCCCAGGGGTGTCAAACTCAGTTCCTGGAGGGCCGTAGCCCTGCAGAGTTTAGTTCTAACCCTGCTCCAGCACACATATCATGTAGTTTTCAAATAAACCTAAATGATTAGATTAGCTGGATCAGTTGTGTTTAATTAGGGTAGGGCTGGGCGATATACAAAAAAAAAATGATATCTCGATATTGTCAATTTTTACGATATTCAATATATATCTCGATATGTTTGCATTTAAATAATAAAAAATAAAACATGATTTTGTTTTGCCCATTAAAAAAAACAAAAAAAAACTATTTAGATTAAACAGCTAATTTAAGCAGTTAAAAAATCTAGACCAAGAGATCACTTACTGCTTTTTATTAAATGAATACATGTAGGCCTATATGTAACTGAAGCAGTGCAAATTAAGTAACAGTTACAGAAAGTGCATTCTGTCAACTTTTTAGTGCATGCAATTCACAATTTAAACTATGCAACTGGGATAAGTATTTTATTTTAATTTTTTTAACAAGTTTTTAAGCTAAGAACACAAGTCTGTCAACTGTCTGTAGTTTTAAGAGAAGCTCTGTTGCATGAAACTATGTTCCTACTGACACTAAAAACCTCTTAGATGGGAAGCTAGTTGCTGAAGCACATAGCTATTTCTTATATATAAATATATATATAAATGAATAAATACCAAAGACTTTTGCATTCTCTCTGTCTATATTATGGAAACTGGTAAACATATCAGTGAAATTCCCCAATAGTAATTCCAAATGGCCATAGCCTATGTTTCTCTATTCAAACATCAGCGGTCGAGTAAGTGCATTTATTTTGCGATCACAAATGCAAACAATACAGTTGAGATCTCACGACAGAACACAGACCGGCTGAAAGATGCTTTCATTAGATCGCTCAATTCCAGCTTGTTAGTGTTTTCAGATTATCGTCGGCGGCTCTTCCGCAATGAGGAGTGAGCACGTGCGCATGGTTGCCAGATTGCTTAAAATAAGCAAACACCGGGCAGAAAATGTATCCTTGTAACAGTGGAGCTCTGATTCGGAGATTTAAACTCTTGTTATCTGGCAACCGCTATCATTAAAGCTCTCGTAGAAGCAGTCAGCAGTTACAGGTTCGACGCGTTCTTTTGGGAAAGTATGCTTGAATTTGAAATATTCGCTATTCCCGATATATTCAAATTGTACATCGTCGTCAAAAATATTCCGATATTATCGCTAATATTCGATATATCGCCCAGCCCTAAATTAGGGTTATATCTAAACTGTGCAGGCATGTGGCATTCCAGGAACTGAGTTTGACAACCTAGGCCTGTCCCATTTTTGACTCCCTCCCACTGTAGAAAAACTAAGTAATTTTTACTCTGAGTAAATTTTAAATGAGCTACTTTTTACTTTTACTTGAGTAGATTTTTAGACTGGTACTTTTACTTGTACTTAAGTAAAATTTCATTAATGTAATGGTACTTTTACTTGAGTAGAATATTTTTGTACTCTTTCCACCTCTGCTGCTTACACAAATGTAGCAAATAGTCTTTATAAGCTTTCCATTGAAAAACAGCAATCTGTCGTCGATGCTTGAGGCTTAGATCTTTATAATGAGACATAGTTTGTCAAGATTAAATTTGTCCCGTTTCATTTAATCTATTCATAAACACTGACACGTGCGAATATAGAAGATTTCAGGACGAGGGTGGCTGGCAAACAGGTTAATGGTTGATGATGATCATATGTGATGTGATCTAGGAAAACCCACCACATGGTGAAACTGGATCTTTTTTAGGTTTTGATATCATATGAAAGCTGTGTTCAAGCCCTTTCCAAAACTTTTCCAAAAAGTAACAAAAGTTATGGCTATATGAATTTGGCTGATAGCTATGATTTTCAGGAATGGAGTTTTGAGATTTGCATGTGTAATAATTATAAAAATTAGGGCTGTGTATACGATACATATCACGTATATATGTATACATTTGTTTTATAAAAAGACCATATATTTTAAGATCCTGCTTTAAAGGTTCACAGTTTATATAAGTTTATATATATAACATAATATAATATAAATTAAAAATAAAATGCAGGATTCCTATATATATATATATATATATATATATATATATATATAAAATATTGTAAAACAATAAAATAAATACAGATGTTTAACGTTCTCAGAACCTTTCCACTTGGATTTCACATGTTTTTCAGTTTGTATTTGTTCCACGTGGAATTACAGAGAACGCGACGTAAACACCGCCCCATCTGCACAAAACATCCCCATCACAAAAGAAAGCTGCAGCCGTGCCGTCACACGGGACGCAGCAAGCAGTGGCACATTGGCACAAAAGCCCTAGTAAAAACGGCACACTTCAGCATTGTACACCGAGGTGGGAACTGGAACAATTTTCTCATCCTCCATTACTGGCAGCAAACTAGTGGTCTGCCTTAATGCTAGTATTTCCTGTCACTGTTTAAGTTCAGAGATGAAGACTGCCATCTAGCGCTCTGGATATAAACTCAAAACGAAACAACTTTTTTTATTTATTTATTTATTTTTTATAAATATCGATATTCCATTTTTGAGAATCGATACCGTATCGCCAAACAAAATATCGCGATACTCACGTGTATCGATATTTACTTACACCTCTAATAAAAATGAGATAAAATGCTGTTTAACAGTTTTTGATTTAGTATATAATGTATTGCTGTCACTGTCTGAAACGTCATGTCAGCTATTGAGTTATGTCTTTTTTTTTTTTTTTTTTTTTAGATGTAATGCTTTTTATACCCAGACATGCTTAGAAAATGCATCATATATACATTTTATCTTTAAAACAGAGCCGAGCTTTAGTATTTAAAACACTGGGCTTCAGTGCTGAAAGGGGCAATACAAGTTCTAATCTGCCTGGTAATGTTATCTGTTCCCATTCACCCTCTCTCTCCTTATCATTTCCTGCCTATTCTGTACTCCTCTTTCAATATCTAAAAAAAAAAATAGATCTGTGGAGGAACACCTGATTTTGTACATCTTGGCATGAGCTTCGAGCTGCTATAATTAATTCTGATTCGCTGAACATGTAGAATGATAGACTATTGATTTTGTGTTGATGGCAAGATTTTACATCAACCCTGAGAAGGACTGATCTTCTGTGTCACGTCAGTCTGTCTCTTTACCCCTCACAGTAGCTGCAATTTTACTCTGTTCACCCATCCAGCACTTTAAACAAGAGTTATGACAGGCTGCTGTGACCTTCTTTAACTTTCAAGCCACTGCTGTCTTTTGACGAGAGATGGTGAGGGTTTTTTTTTTCTTGCTGCAGAACCAAGAATCTCAAAGACTAGTAAGAATGTTCCAAAGACTGTTATGAAGCACTATTTTTTGACGCCTCGCATGACTTTATGCAGACGCACCTTAGAGAAGAACTTCACGCTGTATTTAAACAGAACCCCTTGGCTTTTCTCAACAAATTGGAGCTTCACACTTTCAAGTGTCCTGGAAACAGAGGAGTGGGAGTTCACACGACTTAGAATCAATCTTGAATTTCTACATCATAGAAGCCCTCAGGGTTCGAGAGACAAAACTCTCTGTCTATACTGCAATGTAGAGGTGAAGCTCTCTGTGCTCTTTTAATCAGCAAGGACTCCAAGAGAGAGACCTCACATGCCTCCCCTGCATTTTCATCATGCACTAATAATGCGGTAATCAAAAGACCCAAGGAACTTGTGCATGCAGCTTTTCGTTCCTGAGTGAGTGCGTCTCTGAGTAACATAACCTAACATTAACATTATAATGATCCCGGCCAATCAGTGTTTATGCATACTGAGCTGCATGTCACCTGCTGTTGATTTTCTTTTTGTTATGTAATTGAAAGTTTTAATATTATAAAACAAGGCTGCTGTTGGGGCATATTTATAGAAACTAATACTTTTATTTAGCAAGGTTGCATTAAATTGATAATAAGTAACAGTAAAAACATTGATGAAATGATAAAAAATATTTTAAATAAATACTATTCTGTTGAACTTTCAATAATAATAATAATAATAATAATAATAATAATAATCCATCTTTATTTGACCCTCTATCTTTAGCACTGACTATTCTAATAAAATTCTTAAAAAAAACTATCTTTCTAATCTTTTTGTATTCTATTCTATTGTCTTTTCATTTATTATACAATTATATAAAAATACATCTAACACTAACTTGCTCTATTTTTTTTCTATTCTATCTGTTTTCTTTTTATTTGTTATATTATTTAAAAGCCCTTGCTACATGTACTGTGTTTAAGCTAACTGAGACTTGTTATAGTCCGGGATCTGTTCTCTCCCCGCTGCTCTTCTCGCTGTACACCAACGACTACACCTCTAAAGACCCTTCTGTCAAGCTCCTGAAGTTTGCAGACGACATTACAGTCATCGGCCTCATCCAGGAGAGTGACGAGTCTGCTTACAGACAAGAGGTTGAGCAGCTGGCTGTCTGGTGCAGTCTTAACAACCTAGAGCTGAACACGCTCAAAACGGTGGAGATGATCGTGGACTTCAGGGGAAAGCCCCCTGCACTTCCCCCACTCACCATCATGAACAGCTCTGTGACTGCAGTGGAGTCATTCAGGTTTCTGGGCACCACTATCTCTCAGGTCCTGAAGTGGGACAATCACATTGACTCCATTGTGAAAAAGGCCCAAAAAAGGTTGTACTTTCTTCGCCAGCTGAGGAAGTTTAAGGTGCCACAGGAGCTGCTGAAACAGTTCTACTCTGCCATCGAGTCTGTACTGTGCACTTCAATAACTGTCTGGTTTGCTTCAGCTAAAAAATCAGACATCAGTAGACTACATACAACGGTTCTGACTGCTGAAAGGATTATTTGGTGCTCCCCTGCCCACCCTTCAAGGACTGTATACATCCAGTGAGGAAAAGGGCTCAGAAAATCACTCTGGATCCCTCACATCCAAGTTACCCCATCTTTGAACCTTTGCCATCTGGCCGGCGCCTCAGAGCTGCAAATACCAGAACAGTCAGGCACAAGAACAGTTTCTTCCCCCAGGCAATCTACCTCATGAACAGTTAAATGTCCCCCACTTATGAAATAAAAATGTGCAATATCCTTGTATTTATTTATTACCCCTCCATCCTAGTACATCACTGCATTTTACTCAATCCTATTCCATTATCATTTATAGCACAATTGTTTATACAGTTATTTATTTGCCCCTTTTTTTTTGTCTGCGTGTTGTTGTCTCTGTGTACTGGAAGCTTATGTCACTAAAACAAATTCCTTGTATGCGCAAGCATACTTGGCAATAAAGCTCTTTCTGATTCTGATTACATTTTTTTTCTGAAATTAATTGTGATTAATCACTTAATCCCACCTAACGAGTTTTTACATATACATTTATATTGCAATAATTTCACATGTAATCTTCAAATTAATGGAGAAAAATCATACGGTATTTTTTTTATTGGTTTAGTGGCATCTTTTTTCATGACTGAAGGCAGTGATACCAATACTACTGATTTCTCTTTGAATTTTTTTTTTTTTTTCTAATAATTAACCATTGACTTTAGCCATTCAACATTACAGTATAATTGAGAGCTATCAATTTTTTACATTTATTAGACTTTTGAAAATAACTTCTAATTTAATTGAATTTAAAACAATCTTCACATAAACCCATTATATTAAATGTCATATTTACTTTTGCCCTTCAGCATGTAGGAAATATACAGAAATTCAATTAAGTTACCCAACACTAAATTCTAAATTAAATATAGATGAATCCTTAAAGCTACAGAAGGTATTGATTTCCTCTTTTAATCTTTTGTTCTTTGATTAACAAATATCACAGCAGCTGGGTTATTACGTTATTTGGCTGCTATTAATTTAAGAGCTTCCACTGCTGAAGGTGACATGGATCTGACATGTATGCTTGTAGTTTAATTCACGCTATAATATTGTAAATTGTAATAATGCTCTGAAAACATAACTGACTGTGTGTACTGTACATCAGTTTCATATAAAAGTATTCAAAAATGCAACTGCATTTAACCACAGCCACAATTGAGCTTCAGGACACAAAGTGCACGTGAAAGTCTGTCAGTGCACGAGTTTCGTGCATCTAATAGTAGTGGCATAAATGAAACCATCTCTAAATTAAAAAATGGCGGGTGGAAGCACAGTCAATCAAGCAATGTGCACTTGTCTCACAGCGCAAATTCTGTGCAATGAAGCCCGCTGCATCTCTAGTGCACTCACGTGCCATATGCGGGAAAAAAAAACAAGCTCAGAATCAATTCTGAAATGTTCAGAATCGATTCAGAATCGAAGAGAGAATTGCGATGCATTGGAGAAACTATTTCTTTCTCCCACCCCTACTAGTATGTACTAGTAATTATGTATTTGTTAAGGCAAATGAAAAAAAATTAGCATGAAAAAACAACTTATATAATTTACTGTACATGTTTTAAATTACATAATTGTAAACATTTGATTTCAAAATTAGATTTAACTTCAGTTTTCAGTGCCCAAGCATCATCAGCAGTTTTTAGTGGTTAAATACAATCCGATCTCTTATTATGTGCCGTTTACACCTGTCTATTGTTGTTGTGAATTCAGAAATCTTGTTTACACAGCAGAGGAAATGCTAGTGCTCACAGAGCCTCCGCCACATGATTCATATTAATTAATGTAATTCTGAGCTTCAATGACAGCGGCACTTCATAAACATCACAATACATCTCTCCTTTACCTCTAACATGGCTTGTTGGCTTATGAATATCACATTTTATTGGTTTTGTCAGTCAAGATTGGCTTTGTCAGTCAAGATTCCACTAGTGCGATGTAAAATGCAATACCTCACAGAGCTGAGATGTGCTATCTGACTAGCTTTAGTGGTTAAAGCTGAAGTAGGTAACTTTTGTAAAAATGTATTTGTGAAACCTGTCATTATGTCCTGACAGTAGAATATGAGACAAGATAATCTGTGAAAAAATCAAGCTCCTCTGGCTCCTCCCAGTGGTCCTATTGCCATTTGCAGAAATTCACCGCTCCCGGTAAGAAACAACCAATCAGAGCTGTGGTCCGTAACTTTTTTTTGTGTTCAAGATTTACAAATTGTATATAATAAGCGAGTACACCATGAATCCATTTTCCAAACCGTGTTTTTAGCCTGTCCTGAATCACAAGGGTACATCTATAATAAGTGTTTATATTCGGACTATTTTAGATTTCTTCGGGGGTACTGCGGCGGAGTAACCCGGTACCTTTGTGATTCTTCATAGACATAAACAGAGAGAAGTAGCTCCGGCTACAATGTTCTTCCGCAAGACGCAAGCAGTTCTGTTTATTAACCGCTAGAGCGTCAAAAGTTACGGACTGCAGCTTTAAGGTTTAATTCTGAAGACGTCTAGTCATTTCATGTATTATTTAGTGTTGAATATGATTTAGAAGAAGTTGAAGGCTTCATTGAAATGATGAAATGGTATTATGTTATTAGGTTTCTGAGTGTAGGTGAGGATTCTTGAGTTTTCAGTCCTTTTCATAATTTAAAGGCAATTTCGGCTCAACTGAATGTGATTTGTAGTTTTCAAACCCATTTGAAGCTTAGTAGAGTAGTGCTTTGTCATTATGTAACCTGTTTTTTAAGGGTTTTCGAGTCCAAAAGTGTCATTTTGGAATTTATTATTTTCTGTGAAGAAAACACATCCCCCGATAACAGATTCATCTGAGATTGATTTGTAGTCTATGTGCGAATTTGAATTGGAGCCAACACATGTGTGACACTAGATCAGTGGGTCCAGTGCTGTATGGATGACCTACTTATAGTGCTGAAATCCAATTAGCCCACACTAATAATCTAGACTAAGTCCTGTGTGGACACCACAGATCTGCAGTGTAAGACATGTCTGGCTGGCTGTGCAAATTCAAAGTCTTGGACTGTGATGGAAATGAGAACTCTGCCTGATTTAATTAAAGTCAAAACATGATGAAAGGGACGGGTAAATTACCCAACGGTTTTAAATATTGCACACGGGTGAGCTGCCTCTTGACCCATAAGACATTATGACACACTCATAAAGCTAAAATAGACATAATGCATGACATCAAAGTAGTGTGCATAACTTTGTAGCAATGTCAGACAGCTAGCCCATGTCCATCTAAATTAGCAGATATACTGTGGGAAAATATGCCAACTTATATATGTATGTATGTAATTGCACTTCTTCTTTTATTATTTAATGATTTATTATATGCATATGTATTTGTATGTATACTGTACATAATGGATCTCAAAATGATATCGAAGTGCAATATTATTACTACTTTACACCTCTATTTTTTTTTCTTTAATGTATTTATATTTTGTTATATTGTATTATAATTATAAAATATAAATCATAATTATGGTTAATTAATTTTTGTAATTATTAACGAAACTATTATTTTAATGCTTTGTACAATTATATTATCATAAATTCATAAAATAATACATGTAAAAATGCTAAGTATTATTGTTGTTATAATTTTTCACTTCTACGTTATATGGAAGTGTGTACCTTATTTTTTATTATTTTTCATTTGATATATTTAATTATATAGTTCTATATGAGTGGTCCAACTACCTTAAGCTTAAACTCAAGCTCTTGTTTGGGGCAAGACTACCTGTTTTACTGAACAACTGTGGGGTGTTTAGTTTAGAAATCGCTCACTTTATATTAAACCTTACCCTAAATTGTGGTATACCTCTTAACATAGATTTGCATCACCCTTGTGACTTCGCTGCCAGCTTTTCACCACAGTTGCATTTTTCAAACCATTCCAAAGCTGATTAGTAAATAGGAGTTTTTGTTTGTACATCTGTTAGGGTTTTTTTTTTTTCATCTGCGTAATTGGAAATACTGAGGGCATCGGTTCAAACAGAGCATCACAATGGCAGGCCCAGGGTTTCGCCAAGTCCCTGGTGCCCTTTCTGTCACTGTTGATTGTATGCTGGTTAATGGGGGAAATCCGTATACACGGGTGCAGCCTTCTGTGCTGTAACATTGGCCAGTTTGTGGATTGGCTCATCAGCTGTTCGGCCTGTCATTATAAGACAAATAAGAAGCACTTAAATGGCATTGGCTCCTATTACAGTCACTTAACCACTGGGAATAAATGACTGTACATTTCATTTTGCTTTTCTGCCGGCTCCAGCGGCTTTTTCTCTTCATCAGCATCAGCAGCAGTGCGATTTCCTTTTGTCTGTGACTGGAGGTACTTAGTGCCAGTTCAACTGGAGCTTTATGTGTGGGTCTAAGATCAAACCCTTTCACGCGCACCATCCCGGCACTGACTTGACAGCTGGAAACACATAAGATGTTCTATATTTATCCTGCATGACATAGTGTAATCTCAGCGTGTATGTCGGCATATGCGTCCATGCCAGGAAAGAAATCATAAAAGGCTAAAAACGGGCTCCCGCTGGTGTTGATTGTTTGTTTCTCTGTATGAATTTGTGATGCATGTGCTCTTGCATCTGATGTTGCTGTCTGAAGGGCTCTCCCACGCTGTCGCATGATGCCCGACAAAAGCATTGCAGGCTGACGTGTCTCATTTCATGGATGACATGTCTCTGATATCTCTGGATAAAACATCAATGGGATCTTTACTCTAAAGCCTAGCTTTAAATCATAATGTTCCTCTTTGCTCACACCATAGCTCAATTTAAATCCAATTCTGATGTTTTTTTTTTCTCTTGTGCGTGAGATGGATTAGAGTAAGATTAAGAGTAAGATCAAGTAGATTTTGCCATAGTGCAAAAAAATAATATGCACTGTAATGTAATTTCTGCACTGATAACAATAACTAATAATGAAACTTTTTATAAAAAAAAAGTTTGATTTATTAACAGGGCTCTATACTAACTTTTTGCACTGGTGCACCTTTTTTTCTTAGGTGCACCCAAATTTTTGACCGCATCGCATTTAACACTGCAGTTTTCTGTCCATATAGGCAATATTGACTTGTAAATGATTAACTAACAATCTGGTCAACATAAAATTCTTTATTTGAAGCACAATTCTACAAGAAAGGTAACTTGAAAAAGTGTTGGTGCTTAAAATGCTTCACTGAGATGAAATTGAAACTTAAAACATCTCAAGATAAACGAAATAAAAAGAAAATCTAAATTAAGGGCTTCAAACTGAACATCTCATGGCTCAGTGTCTTATGGACTGTACTCTATTGCAGTCACATGCCTCTCGGATGGCCAGCTCCTGTAGTCTGGCCTTCTTGATTTTTCTCCTTGGCTAAACCAGTTGGCCACACTCTCTCTAGCAGTAAAATCTTCCAGACTTGGCACTTCTACACTGATTCTTATGAGATCTTCCTCTGTGTCTGAATGAAAGGATGCTCTAGTGTCTGATTTGAACAGCTAAACTGTTTCAGCTATTAAAATAGTTCAGTTTTGTATGTAATAACAAAGTGATTATATTTAGTTTTTTTTATTGAGGTAAATTAGAAAAGCATTTTTTGTTTGTTAAATAAGTCAAAACAAAACACATTGGAATCCTAACAAACAGTCATCTTATAAATGTCTTTCTTAGTAACTCTGCTATGCTTCTAATAGTCACGACTGTCATTCATTAATACCATATTTTCTTTAAATCCATGAAAGGGAGTTCACGGCCTGAACAGCGGCTCGTCTGTGATGTAAAACGCCTGCTGTGGACTCTTATCTCTACTTTGCTTTGTGTGGTCAGCAGGACCTTATCATATAAACAGCCCAATGGTGTCTGTCCTTTTTAATTTCAAGCTTATTAGCAGAAGTTGAAATGCAGAATGAAAATGAAAGGGTACATTTAGTGCCTCCAGGCATGATCCTGTGTGAAATTGCCACAGGAAACACCAGCTGAAGCCACCCTGGTTTGCACATTCGCACGCAGATCGTTAATGTATTGTTTCCATGTTTGTGTGTGAAATTTGTTAATCGCACATCAGATCTTGATGAAACTCAAGACTGGGGGGATTTTAGGTGGCAAACATACGTGTGTTTTAATGGATAGGAACTGAGTCTTTTGTTAAACAGCTGTGATTTGTCTGAGGATTGTGGCGGCTTTAAAGTGTGCCACTGCATTGTTGGAATGAGGGATGAATCAACACACTATTCAACATGCTGAGGCCTAAAAAAAATTTGTTTGGTTCCGGTTTCCGACCGACCCTGTCAATTTATGTGCGACCCAAATTTATTTTATGAGACTGGGGAAGAACGGTCTTTCACACATCGTTAATTAAATTACAGTTTCCTTTAAATGCTGTTTTACACTTAAGTAATCCGTTAAAAACCATTAAGTATTGCATCAAAACCCTTTAACTGTCAATTCCTAAAGTGAGCTATAACTTAAGGTTTGGAAATCGTAACATTAAGAGAAACACGGGGGGAGTCAACAATATATCGCGGAACAGAGAGGGCACTGACAACATGCTGACAGACAGGACATTAACATTACCAGCTTACTTTTAATATGAAACAAAGTCTCATTTGGTTATTTCACCTTTCAAATGTGGTCATTTTTTAAAGAAATGTAAAAAATAAATACCGTTTTGTGGCTCTTGAATGTGTCGAACAGATCGCTGTAAGTTAGATCATCAGTTAAAACTAACTGATCGTCTCTTGCTTCTAGTTAATTTATAGCATCAAAATCAAATAAACCACATAAATGAACATAACAAAGAATGTTGTTTGACTACAAAAAGATGTCTGTACACTCCGTTTTTCAAGTTCAAATCCTCCATGTTAATCTACTATGAGATCGCCTGTCAAACTCCCGCGAAGGCTTTTTGTGTGTGTGTGTGTGTGCGTTTTGCGTGTCTATGGCAACAACAGAATTTAAACGGGAATACAGAATCACTGTCGTAAATGTACCGGTACACACATTTAAAATCAGCGCGCGTGTGTGTGTGTGTGTAAAACTGCCACTGGAGAAAAAAAATAAATAAATAAAAAAAAAAAAAATCCCTACCGACCAATGACCTCAACTGACAACCAACCGGAACCAAACTTTTTTTTTTTTTAGGCCTGATGATGCTTCAGGGACAATTCACAAAGCGCTCTTTATTTCATGATTGCAGCATTTCAATGGCATTCTTGAACATTTTCCTCTTGTTTTCCACATTTTGAGAAATTCGTGTCAAGGAACAAATGTGGTTATTAAACCAAAGAAATTGTTCAGTGAATAAAATGTAGTACTTGATTGTGAAAATGTATTTTACCTTCTGTAAAGTAATAAAAAAAATAAGTAGTTTTAGTTAATAATTGAATAAACAATAATAATGATATTAAGAAATCATTTATAAGAAATAAGAAAATGTCCTATTTTTTCAGTATTGGCTGTGTCACCAAAAAGCAGGTAAAATGCCCCCTAAAAACATATTTTCTCTTCATTCAGGCTCTCACACGACAGTCATTTGCCATGGAGTTAAAACATGCTTGAACCCCTGTGAGGCAGAAAAGACAATGCATTTCTTAGCCTGACACATGGTCCTGTTGACACATGAGATCTGATCTTTTAAGCACTTTCTCTCACTTAACACATTTTTACGCAGATGTTTTGGGAGTTGACGCAGGCGGCTTGATCAATGTTCTTCCTCTAACTCTCTTCGGGAGTTTGAATAATCACGCTCGTACAGAAAAAAAGAAAGCCTCCTGTCCTAGATTTCCCTGATGGAACGTTATGCAAATGATAAAGATCAAAGTCTCACGCCAGCATCTTTATTTGTGGAACTGTACCAGTGCAATAAAAGAAAAATCTATTAAGAGATTCACTCAGTTAAGTAAATTAAGCATTCATATTTATTCATCATTCCGATTTATTTAAGCAAACAAACTCAAAAGATGCTGATGCTGCAGCTGACCTCATTTTTGGAGTGAGCTGAAGATAGTGGTCAGAAAGGCAGGTTGTGTCCATTGTGTATGTGTACAATTGAAATGTAATCATAATCATATATTACCTGAAAACATACTTATGATTCTGATTCTTATTATTAAGATCTCTCATGATCATGTTTTTACATGTCAGAGAACTGTGTGCAGTGATTTTCTTGGGTTGATCTCTATCCTATAGATCTTTTGTTTGATTTTCTTGTGTATTTCTTTGTGTTTCTGGTCGACTGCTTGTTTTTCGGTAAATCTAGGGAGTGATGCGTGATGTGAAGTGATACAGACTTGTCTCAGTGGTCACTGTTTGGATGTCTGAAAGCATGCTTGTTTTTAAGTACTATATAAATTGGAGTGGGTAGTTCTTTTTTTGCTTTTTTTGTTGCTCAAAATAGAAATCTAAATCTTTTGTGATAAAGAAATGTAAAATTAGAAAGTATATCAATCCAAATGTAAATTAAAAATCAAAATGTAAATCCATAATCCTAATGAAAATGTTTCCTGAATTATTTACAGTACATGCATAATTATTAAGCAAGTCGATATTGTATTGCAAAACACTTTTGGTGCTATTGAGGTGGGATATGGGTAAGGTGAGGAACAGGTTTGGAGGTATGGATAACGTACTCGGTTACTAACGTAACCTCGGTTCCCTGAGATGAGGGAACGAGTTACGCTATGGGAAAAGGTCCCCTTTTCTCGAGAATATGAAGCCAAAAATTATCCTTAATTTTTAAATAATGTAAAACGCAGTGCTGCAGCACAGCAGACCCAAGCGAAGCGGCTCGCGCGCTTATTGGCTGTGCTGCGGCAACTGCAGCAACCTATGGTGAGGCGGCGGAGAGTAACGAACCAATGGGGGCGCTTTGCGCCCATTGGACGTCAGAGCGCGCCAAAATAGGCGTGGCTGGAACTATATAAGCCACCGCTTCACCATAGGGATCAGGTTTTAAATCGACTGAAGCGATCACCCGGTCCGAGCACATAGCACGGCAGGTTACGCAGTACTCGTTCCCTCATCTCAGGGAACCGAGGTTACGTTAGTAACCGAGTACGTTCCCTTTTGAGAGTACTCTCGTACTGCGTAAGCTAGCTTACGCTATGGGAACACAATGTAAAACGCTGTGCGTGCTCGGGAACTTCGACCTGTCACAGCCCGAGGCGAGAGCTCGGGGCTTTATAGCAGGAGAAATCCCAGTCCCAACAGCCAACCTTAGTGAGCTTTATATAGGGAACGAAAAAAGGGGGACGTGATAAGGCTTAGCACGTCTATATAGAAAGTACCCTGGCCTGCAGGGCAGGGACTTGCAGATTATAGAATCTAATAAATGTGGACGGAGAGGCCCAGCCTGCCGCCGCACAGATATCATCCAGTGGTATCCCGCAGGACCACGCCCATGACGAGGCCATACCTCGGGTGGAATGGGCTCTGATGCCGAACGGGCAGTGAAGGCCCTTAGATTTGTAAGCCAGCGAGATAGTGTCTACTATCCATCGCGATAGGCTTTGCTTCGTGGTGGCGAGACCTCGGGTGCGCCCACCAAAGCATATGAAGAGCTGGTCCGACCTCCTGAATAAGGCGGAGCGCGCAATATAGGTTTTAAGAGCCCTGACGGGGCAGATGAAGCTCGCGTTGCTTTCGTCGCTTTGCGAGGAAAGGGCTGACAGCGAGATGACCTGCGCTCTGAACGGTGTTGAGAGCACCTTGGGGACATAGCCGTGTCTTGGTCTGAGAATGACTCTGGAGTCATTAGGCCCAAACTCGAGACAGTCAGCGCTTACAGATAGCGCATGTAAATCCCCCACTCGCTTGACTGAGGCCAGAGCCAGTAGAAAAGCGGTTTTGAACGAAAGAAGCTTCATATCGACAGACTGAAGCGGTTCAAAAGGGGGGCCCTTTAAGGCCTCTAGGACCGTAGACAGGTCCCAGGAAGGGATTGAAGGGGGTCGGGGAGGGTTCATCCGACGAGCTCCCTTAAGGAAACGAATGACCAGTTCGTTTTTTCCCAGTGATAGGCCGGCCACCGGAGCATGAGAAGCTGCAATGGCTGCCACATACACTTTGAGCGTAGACGGGGATCTGCCCGCATCTAAACGCTCCTGTAGGAAGGAGAGTATCTCCGACACGTCACATAAGTGAGGGTCTAGGTTCCGTGTCCCGCACCAGGTGGAGAACACTGACCATTTCTGCGCGTATAGGCGCCTGGTTGAGGGCGCTCTGGCTTCCGTAATGGTCTTTAACACTCCCTCAGGGAGGTTCCCGGGTACCCGTTGAGGGGCAATACATGAAGGGCCCAAAGTTCGGGGTGGGGATGCCAGAGCGTGCCCCTCAGCTGCGTGAGGAGATCTTTCCGCAGCGGTATTGGCCATGGGGCTGTACTGGACAGCTGCATCAGCTCGGAGAACCAAGGTTGGGTCGTCCAGAGTGGGGCTACTAGCAGCATAGCACATCTGCTCTTCCTGACCCGATCGATGACCTGCGGTAGCATCGCGACCGGTGGGAAGGCATAAAGCGGGCGTCTGGGCCAATCGAGGGCCAGCGCGTCCCTGCTCTTTGAAAAATATATTGGGCAATGAGCGTTGTCTTCTGAGGCGAAGAGGTCGACCTCTGCCCTGCCGAAGATGCTCCACATCAACTGAACCGTCTGTGGGTGAAGAGACCACTCCCCAGGGGGAACATTCGCCCTGGAAAGCATGTCCGGGCCCCGGTTCAGGATGCCAGGTACATGCGCTGCCTTTAGCGAGCGCAGATTGTAATGTGCCCATGTCAGAAGACGCTCGGTCAGGGTGTGCAAGGTTTCTGACCTGACACCACCCTGGCGATTTATGTATCGTTTATGTATGTCTTTAAAAATGGGAGGAAAGCTTTCAGGGATAGTTCGACCGCTATCATCTCCAGACAGTTTATGTGTAACAGTCGCTCCGGGCTCGACCAGAGGCCGGAGGCAGACCTGCCCTCGTACAGGGCGCCCCAACCGAGGTTGGATGCATCTGTCGAGACTACTTTCCATTTCGAGACAGCGCCCGTGCTTACGCCTAACTGATACCAGTTGGCTATTTTCCAAGGGGCCAGAGCTGCGATGCAGCCGTGGGTCACCCTGATGCGCGCGCGGCCGGAAATCCAGGCGCGCGCTGGAACACGGTCTCTCAGCCAGCGCTGTAGTGGGCGCATGCGCAGCAGGCCCAGTTTGAGAACCGCAGAGGCTGATGCCATCAGACCTAGCATTTCCTGAAATCGTTTGAGCGGGTAAAGAGACCCGGCTTTGAACGACACGGCTAAATGCTGAATAGTGAGAGCGCGCTGTGACGTCAGACGCGCTGTACATGTCACAGAGTCTATGTCTATCCCCAAAAAGGAAATCCTCTGGCTGGGAGACAGAGCGCTCTTGACAGTGTTGATCGTGAGACCCAGGCTTTCTAAATGGCTGAGGATCCAGGATCTGTGTGTCGTCAGTAGTTCCTCGGAATGGGCTAAAACTAGCCAGTCGTCGAGGTAGTTCAATACTCGCACTCCCCGCATTCTCAGGGGTGCGAGAGCGGCATCCATGCACCGTGTAAACGTACGGGGCGCTACGGAGAGGCCGAATGGAAGAACCATGTACTGATAAGTCTGCCCCTCGAAGGCGAATCTCAAGAATGGCCTGTGATGGGGTGCTATTTGAATGTGAAAGTAAGCGTCTTTCAGATCCACTGAGAAAAAAACAATCCCTCGGGCGAATTTGCGCGAGTATTTGTTTGGTAGTTAACATTTTGAACGATCGCGTCATAAGCGCTTTGTTCAAACGTCTGAGATCTAGGATGGGTCTGAGACCGCCATCCTTTTTTGGTACGAGGAAGTAGCGGCTGTAAAAGCCTGACTCGCGCTGCGCAGGGGGGACAGTTTCTATCGCCCCTTTTGCAAGAAGGTTTATCAGTTCGGCGCGAAGGACGTGTGTCATTTCGCTTTTCACTTTCGTTTCGACCACGGCGCGAAAGCGCGGCGGTCTGCGAGCGAACTGGAGCGAGTAACCTCGTTTTATTATATTCAAAACCCAATCTGATATGCCGGGGATGGCCTGCCATGCAGCGGCTCGTGCGGCTATGGGTTGAATGTGTTTCGGGCACTGGCCGCCTGTTATGAGGGGACCAGTAGCTCGAGTATGCTGTGCTTGTGACACTGTGGTGACAGCGCTTATTTGTAGGGTTGCGCACTGAGAAGTGGGCACGCGCGCTACATTTAGAGCACCTCCGGCGCGAGCGGGAAGGTGGGCATGAAAGGAGACCCGAGTGAGTCTTTGTGACACTTGGGGGAGTGTGTATACATGTAGGGGTGCGTACTGTGTAGTGGGCACACTGCCTACATAGAAAAAGCTCTTTTTGTGCTTTATTGAGGTCGCCGTGAAAACGGTGTTTGTGTGCAGGCGTGCGTGCATTGTAACAGGCTCGTTTACTGCAGTATAGACATCTCCAACCGCCTTTAGTGAGGGGATTGGAGGAAGCATGTGAGGTTTCTTGTGTGGTGGTCCGGCTGCAGCGGGACTTAACCACGGTCTTTTCAGCCCGAAGGTCAGGAGGGCTTCGGAGGCTCGGGGTTCAGCACAATCCTGGGCCGAGGTCCCCGTCTCTCTGGCGGTTTGCGGCTCGTAGAGCGAGAGCGGTGCTGGGTTTTGGTCGCTGGGCGAGACTGTAAGTCTGGCTGCGATGGCTTCGAGGTCTGAGGGGGCGGCGCATTTCTACGGCGTCCCGCAGCAGAGCTAGAGCGTTTCGGCAGGAAGTGTCTCATTGCCTGCAACGTTTTCTGAGCCTCAGTGAAGCGTTCAGCGAAACCCTTAACCGACTGGCCAAAGAGGCCGGAAGGCGAGATAGGAGAGTCGAGAAAGGCGGATTTGTCGGCGTCTTTCATCTCCGTGAGCGTGAGCCAGAGGTGTCGCTCTAAAACAGCGAGGCTTGCCATGCTTCGGCCGATCGCTTGTGCTGTGGTCTTTGTGGCACGCAGGGCTAGATCAGTAGCGCTGCGGAGATCTTTAAAGTCATAGGTATCTGGGGCAGACTCGTCCAGGTTACGGAGAAGTCTGGCCTGAAAAACCTGCAGCACAGCCATGGTGTGTAGAGCCGAAGCAGCTTGACCAGCGGAGGTGTAAGCTCGGCCAGCGAGAGCTGAGGTGGTGCGGCACGGCTTGGATGGATGCACAGGCTTCGACCGCCATCCAGCGGCTGAGGGCGGGCAGAGGTGTGCAGCAATAGCCTCCTCGAGAGGGGGGAGGCTCTCGTAACCGTGGTCTCGGGCGCCGTCGACAGAGGAGAGCGCTGATGAGACAGAAGTCCTCAAGCGTGCGGAGAATGGGGCTTTCCATGACTTCGTGAGTTCATTGTGAACTTCCGGGAAGAAGGGGGCGTTTCTTTGCGGAGGGGCCGAAGGGCGCCCCTGCAGGAACCATTCATCCAGCCTGCTTTTAGCGGGCTCGTCTGGAGGAGACCAGTCGAGCTGAAGGTCGCTGACAGCCCTTGTAAGCACGCGAGTAAGCTCCGCGTCGATATCGGCGCGTTGTCCGGTGCAGCTGGGTGCTGTAGAGGGGGGGGGGGGGGTCCGCAATGGAGCCCGACCATTCCTCACTACTGGACGCGGCGAGAGAAAGGCTGTCGTGTCTGTCCTCTTCCGCCTCAGGCGCTCCGAAGGAGAAGGGGGCGCTGGTGAGCAGGGACTGGCGCTGCTCGGCCACGAAGAGGACAGGCGAAGGAGCGAGAGCGGGCGTGGCACGCGGGGAGTGTTCCGGCGTGAGCTCGCGTGTAACAGTATGCTCAGGCATTCTCTGATCGCGGCGTTTCTTACGCGGCACTTGAGAGAGAAGAGGCGGAGCGGGTGGAGCATCGTGGCTGGTTTGAGCTAATCGAGCCCGCAGGGTCGATATAGCCATGTCGTCGCACTCAGGGCAGCCGCCCTTGAAGAGTGCGCTCTCAGCATGCTCGCGGCCCAGGCAGGAGACACAGATGATGTGGCGGTCCTCGCTGGGCAGAGGGCCTCGGCAGGAAGCGCAGGCCCGAGGCATTTGAAACAACGCCTCGAATTCTGGAGGAAAAAAGTGTGATGCAGCGGCAAACACACTAGCTTTGAAAAGGATATAGTCACGCCGGATGGCGCAGCAGGAAGCGAGTGCTGAAGGCGGCGTCGAGATGAAGCACGAGCCGGCGTCCTCAGATCTGCGTTGCAGTGCTATCCCGCTGAGAGGCTTTTCGACAGCGTGTAGAGGCTTCTCCGGAGAAGACAGCGAAGTGCAGGTGAGATCGCTGAAGGAGATGAAATCTGATCCCTATGGTGAAGCGGTGGCTTATATAGTTCCAGCCACGCCTATTTTGGCGCGCTCTGACGTCCAATGGGCGCGAAGCGCCCCCATTGGTTCGTTACTCTCCGCCGCCTCACCATAGGTTGCTGCGGTTGCCGCAGCACAGCCAATAAGCGCGTGAGCCGCTTCGCTTGGGTCTGCTGTGCTGCAGCACTGCGTTTTACATTATTTAAAAATTAAGGATAATTTTTGGCTTCATATTCTCGAGAAAAGGGGACCTTTTCCCATAGCGTAAGCTAGCTTACGCAGTACGAGAGTACTCTCGAAAGGGAACTATAAATGTAATTACATGCAGGTTTTTTTTTTTTTTTTTTTTTTTTTTTTTTGTAGAAGTACAATGTAAAAACATGTATGTACACAAAAAATGCATTGTATCAAATGATTAATTTAAATCTAAGTGCATAGTAGTAAAAGCCACTTAATATAAAGTGAGACTGAGTTTTCAGAGTTCATACTCGTGTGTGTGTGTGTGTGTGTGTGTGTCAAGTTCTTTCCATGATATCATGCAGCAGCATACACTGAACCACAGAGCAAAGTTTGTTAGAATTGGGAATCCAGTTAATTTCTAACAGAGACTGTGCTAAGTTAATGAAGGCTGAAACACATCCAGAATGATCTCCTCTCGGACCACTGTTTGAAAACATCTTCCAGAAACTGCCAGTAGTTTTGTGAGTTAACTTTAAGTGTATTTCCTAACCTGAAAGGTCAGTCTAGCTCATTTAATAGCAGCTCACACCATTACTCGTTCACAACCTTGTGCTTGCCTTAAACTGGAGCTGGTCCCTCAAGAGTCACTCTTGGCTGTAAAACTAAATCCATAGAAAAATGGATAAGGTACTTGGAATTTTCTACCAGGATAATATCCATACAGAATTCAAAATATGGGCAAAAAATTTATAAATAAGGAAAATTCTTTAGTATTAAAACAGTAGTATTTTATATGTCCATTTGTCCATAAATGTTAAATCTTAATATTCTTCAATACATAACTTTAATTTTTTCTCTCTTTTTTGGATTTTGAGAAGAAATCTGACATCGACTTCACTGCTTTCACACAGATTTCACTGCTTGCTATGTATTAGTTGAGTCACTAATATACTCTACTACTATACTTTAATCAATTTGTTTTGACAAAGCAAATGTAGAAAATATGCTTTCAAAAGTTTAATATAAGAACTGTATAGTGTATAAAATAGCCTACTATAAGTTTCCTATAGGTGGCAGCACAGGTTACTCACTGAAACATCTTGCCCTCTTTTTTTGTTTTAGTTTTTCCCAAAATATAGGAATGATTTTGAATTAAACTTTTGTTAAACTACCAACAGAGGGCATCGCTTCCTTTGTTGTCCAGTGTATCCTCTGATGTAAAACTTCACCAAGACATGTTCCTGTGATCATTATCTACACAAAGCTCATTTTGAAAACACATTTGAGGTTTTGAATAGCATCCAGTGTCTTTTTGTGCATCTGTAACAAACTTAAGACTATACAGACATACCCACACCAAAGAGCTAAATATAATCTGGATATGAAAAAGATGTTTCAAGTGGAGAAGTAAACGACAATGAGATTCTGTCAGTGAGGTACAGTGCAGATGCACACGCTCATCATAACCCTGCAGGCTGCACACTCTCCCTCTGTTCCAGCTCAACTAGAGCTCAGTTGTGGGAGGATTCAGTCATTCGGCTCCCCAGAGAGCATGCTGGGAGCCCTCTGGGCTTTGACATGCATTTAGCCACAATCATGCTACTGCCCCTCATCTTAAGGGTCAGAAAACATATTGAATTTTGTAATTGATAGCTCACACATTTGTGTTTGGTACACTTTGTGCACCAGGTCCACAATATGCATCTAGGAAAAGCCTAAAAAAGAATTTTTATCGACTTGATCTGAAGATGGAACATTATATACAAGACCTCTTGGCACAGTCTAGTTCTCCCAGTGTCAGTCATTTTTTTCCCGGAAGAGCTTTTTCCTAAGCCCTCTCTCTAATCAATTTTTCCAATCCTGTTCCAGAGCTTAAAAATTCCTGGAAGTTGCAACACAATGTTCAGACTCAGATCCTGCAGGTAGAGTGCTGTTTTATAGGTATGCATGGCTGGTGTCTTTTGAATCAAGCGTTTTCACTTTAACAGCCACTGGCAGAATTACAAAAAGAACCCGAATTCAAGCGCACCTTGGTGGAAAGGGCCACTTCCTGTTCTCCTGTTATTTAAGGTGTAGCAAACCACAGACAATGTACTCGTGTACTATATTTTCTGATAACCTCACATAACAGATGCTCTACGTGGGAGTATCGGCACTTCCTAGCTTCCACACCGCTATCTGAAGTTGCCCCACGGACTCCTGGCATTTGGATTGTAAACATCGACTTGCTTCCATATCTGTCATCTTCCCGTTTTTGAAAGTGTCTGTTTACCACTGCTGTGGCTTTGCCGTGCCCTAGTCAAAATCAATGTTCATCAGAAGAGGCCAGAGGTCAAAGTGTGACTTGCGAATCCCACTTTATCGATCCACAGTGAATAATTTAAGCCGGTTGTGGGGTTTGCAGTAACAGGTGATGGCTTGGTTCTATGCAAGTGTGAGACGGAGAGGGAGGGGGTGAAGGAGAGCCAGAGCCAGATGGAGGATGTGGGGGAGAAGAGAAGCATAAAAGTGAGAAATAAAAGGAGTAGGCAGTTGAATGCTGGTGTGGACAACACAACGAGAGCTGCGATCAAGGCTCTGTTTAGGGGTTGTGCTGTTTCTATTGGGCCTCCTCCATCGTTTTAGAGTGAACAGAAGGTGACTGGGCTGGAACAGGCAGATACACAAAATCATGATCTCACTATTGTTCTGTTCACTTTAATTGGACCATATGGCAAACTGAAGCAGCTAACAGTACTTTGATAGAGACACCCTCCTTCTTTCCATTAGCACATGCTGTTTTTTTCCCCGTGTTTTGGGTTTTGAGTGGGGAAAAAGCAAAATTATCAAATTAAAGGATTTAATAAATAAACCATGCATTTGACAAGAGATGGAAAAAAAAAAATGATTTTCTCGCTGTGCTTTACTCTCAAGGGCTTTAATTGCGACTTGAGAAGAGATTTTTTCCATGTTAAATACTTTCTTCTATGTCTGTTTAATCTGAAGAGACAACTATAAGTAAGCCATTATTTGGCTGATTTATATATATCTAAAAAAATACAAATTACAGTGTGTAAAACAGTAACTCTGTGGCACAATCAAATATTTCTTTGTTTGAGCTGATAAATAGCACTTTATAGCTTTAATAGCAAGCTGATAAATAAGGGTTACCACAGTTGTCTGATCTAACCTTTATTTAGCAACTAAACAACTTGATGAGCATTTTTTAAAAATTGTACAGTGTGTCAATACTGTGATTTTGTTGCACTTTGAGAACATTTTCCTGTTTGTTTGAGCTGCCTGACAACAGCAGCACTGGCTCAACCAATAGCGTGAGTTTGGGTGGGGCTGTTTGTTTGTCTGACCAATAGAAGATGATGGGAGTGAAACAATCAAAGAAACCTGTTGTGAAACAAACATTATTTGTGAAATTATTTTGCTTTTCATTTGTGATGTAGGTTATTTGTAGGTTATTAGAATGCTAATTTGCTTTGAGTTCCCAATAGTTTTTTTGTTTTTGTTTATTTGTTTGTTTTTTAAAATAAAGGCCTGTTCACAGCAAGGATGATAACTATAACAATAGCTATAACGATTTAACAACCATTCCAATTTAATGAACAATATCAGATTCCACTCGACTTGGCACTCAGGCATTTAAAGTGGCAGTAGCAATTGATTACAAGCCAAATTTACAACACAAGTCAAAACTCGCATAAAAACATTGAAAGTGGCACATAATCGGTCTGCATAGTTGGTTCATTATACTGAATATCAAAGACTACTTCACTCTGGTTCAGATATTACCATTAACCAGCAGTGTTATCTAGTGACCTGCATGAATCTAAGAGGCTTATGGTAAAATGAGACAGGAAATATTAGGGCTGATGTTTATCTTCTACGAGATTCATTTCCCATTAAATAGTAATTATGATGGATCCAGTGCCGTACCCTCCTTACGTCCCAGACCCCTATCTATTAGGAAGTAATCTCTCTCAGTGTTTGGATTGTTCTTAAAAAGTTATGCCATCAGAAGTTTAAAGCAGTGGTAAAATAGGAGTTCTGCTCTTCATATTTTAACAGGAACAGCAATTACTTTTGTGAATGAGGCTGCAGTTTTTATATCCATTGCCTACACCCCCACCACCCTTATAATCCTGCTTAAACTCTGCACAAGCAATTACGCCATAGCCCACTGGTTCCCCTTTAATGCCTCTTTCATCTGCCCGCACCCAGTTTTCCATCATTTTGCCTGATTAAAAAATGGAGGAGTGAAGCAAATTATGAATAGGTTGCTGAACCAATGAAATTACCCGGAAAGAAGTAGTGACATTTTAGGGTAAAAAGAGGTTGTTTAATTGTGTGTTTGCGCTTGGGTGATTACAGTTTGTGTGTGGGTGGGTTGTTTTTATGACTAGCACTTTACACAAATATGCTACACTTTGGTGGCGGCGGGATTTTTTTTTAAAGCATCAGAGACAAATCTTTTTTTGTGAGAACTATTAGATGTTGGATGAACTATTAGCTTACATAAAATTAACTTTGGTTAAGTTAAGAACATAAAATGGCTAATATGGTTTGCTATAAATAACATGTAAAACAAACAGGGTTCAGCTAATATACAGTATGTTTCTGTTGATGAAAAAAAAAACAAAGTGTACAAATCCAATATGCAATTCTGTTTTACATTTGATTACTTTATTCAATTTCTGTATCTAAAAACTAATGCATAATGAATAAAAAAAAACTGAAAATCACTGTTTATTTATGTTTATTTTATTTGTACCGAAACCGTGACTAAAACAAACGCAAACAAACCGAACCATGAAAATGTTTAACCGTTCCACCCCTAATGTTTATATATTTAGAATTATAACTACATATTCAGATTTACGTCTATATATTTACAATTTACATTTATATATTAAGATTTGTATCTATATGTTAAAATTGTATATAATTACTTCCCGCTTCACCCTTCATACCAGCTTATGCTTGAATTCAAATTTGTATTCTGTAATTTATATATTTATCTAATGTGTACATGCCTACAAAAAAACGACTGTTAAGGGACTAAAACGAGCTTCTTCCCAGGTCCGTTACGTCACAAACCCAGATAAACCCTGCCCCAGGGAACATGCAACAAAGAGGGCAAGGCCATGTTGTGCTGCTTTAGAGAAGAGGAAGAGAAAACTAGGGGTGCACGTAAAAATCTGTACATATATGAATTGCGATTCACAAGTTTCAAAACCAATGTCATCGCCAAGCTCTGCATCTCTCTGCATCTCTCTCCCTCTCATTCACATCCTCAGATCAGCTCCAGCAAACTGTTCCATTTATACACTTATTTTCACATAGCAATGAGAAGCATTATACATGGACGTGCATACAGTTGCTGTGCTGTATCAAAGCTTTAATCAGAATAAAACCATATATTAAAAGCTAACAGAAGCAGTAGCATTTACAAACAACAGCGTATCTAAAAGTATGAGACAACAACAAACAAACATACCATTAAAAGCCGTGCTTGCACAGGTTCTGTGTGCTCCACTTCAGTAATATTCTCTGCATCTCAATCGTGCTCAAATTGATAAGCAATATAGTGGATGTCATTGTTTACAATACAACCGGAGTGCATTCTGAGCTTGAGGGGCGGGATGTTGAGACACCCTTTAGGCGGTTTAGTGAATCACAACACACTGAGCCAGCTGACCAATCTCAGCCCATCACGTGTTTCCGAGGGAGGGTGTTAGACTGCACTCCATAAACACAATTAAGTCAACCACCCCTTTAAAAAGGCACGTATTGTGTACTTTGATCCCGGAGGTCAACATTTGTAGGAATGTTTATGTTTTCGTGGGTCTTTGTTATTGTTAAATTAAGGGCCTTGACCTCTTCTGTTGACCTCTGTTAGGACATCCCAGTGCAGGACAGAAAGTCGTGCTCTCGACATTAGCTTGAATAGAGCAAGACACATGAATCACACAGATCACTCTTTACACTCAGATGATTGCATAATGGCTGTGGCACGTTTGATTTCGCTCTCTTGTGCATGTATGACCTCTAAATGAATTTCCCTGCACTGGGTTGAATATAACCATCACTTATTTCAGACAGGCGAGGGAGCCAATGACGAGGGGGTCATATATCATAACTGTCTGAGCCGGCGTGAGAGCAGAGAAAGTAATTGTGCTAAAGTGATGTTTTGTCTGCAGGTTTGAATGACAGCATCACATTAGCGGTCTTTAGTAGCAAAAAATTTTCTTCTAAAACACTATCAAACTTTTACTGTGTGTGGAGGTATATTGCAAAGCAGTGAACTGGAATGAAGCAAAAATCAAAGGCCTGTACAACTAATGCTTGTTTTTGGCAGGACATTTTACATAAAAAAAAAATTAAAGTCTGTAAATCATTAAACATTATAGAATTTTATAAACATATTATATAATGTTATAAATATATATATATATATATATATATATATATATATATATATATATATATATATATATATATATATATATATATATATATATATATATATATATATATATATATATTTAAACATATATAAATATGTTTGTCAGGTCAACCCAAAACCCAACAAGATATAATTTGTATTTACATTAATATATGTTTTTCATTTATTTTATTTTATTTTTTCTTCAGATTCCATTAATGGTTCTGGAACATTGTGTTCATGTACTATAATGATAATTCACAGTCATCTTCACTAGCAGTGTAAAAGTCACTACCTGTTTAAATAAACATTTAAACACAGCTCATCATCCCAGTGTGACTTGGGTAGTTTGGATTTTCATTCCAATGGCTTCCTCCAAGCACTTCTTCTCTGATTAAAACATCTGGCCGCTGTGTAGTTCTACCTGCACATCTGTTGAGAGCGAGAGCTCTGCACGAATCTTCTTCATCACAGAGGTAGCTGACAATCACTCTGACAGGAAGAGAGAGATGGAGGGAATGATTTATTAAAGCTGGAGAAATAGCCCGCAGACCAGGTCCAGACCGTCTGTATCATTCAATACCATGTTTCCACCCTCGTAAAGAGCTGTCCAGTTCAGTGATACCACTGCACTGCAGAACATTCCTTGAGAAAAAAAAAGAACGTTAACAGTGAGATTACCTGCCTCCACCTGCCACCCAAAAAGTCAGCAACACTTCCTCTTCTCCCAGCTCAGAATTATGTTTTTTTTTTCCTCTCCTGGCTTGACTTACCTGATAAGGTGATCCCAGAAACATATAGAGGTTTGACTGTAAATCACCAAGCACCCCAGCAGACGATAATTAAGGTTATTAGACATAAATACGTACAGTATGTGAGCCACAGGGACTCGTTCTGGAGTGATGGCCGGTGTCGATGCTACTTTCCTTTTAAAATATCTCCCTTCTGACATTTGTCTTTGCGCTCTCTGGAGTCGAAGCCCTCGGAGACGGCAAAGACAGACCAGGCACATTTGTGCAGTCATGCAGCTCATTTTCCACCTCTGTATTCTCTACGGTGTGCATTAAATGGGGAATGCTGCACAACAAAGTTTTGTCCTTTTAATATGAGCCAAAATCACCTTTTAAATGGCATAATGCTGAGTGTACACATTAAGCAATGAGATTGCCATTTTAAAGTTGTAAAAAATGTTGTATGGCTTGGAATGAATTTGAATAAATGCTATATGGAGGATTGTTACTGTCACTGCTATTAGGAAGCTGTCACTGCTTATTATGAAAAGCTAGCAGAACAGGAAGATTCCCGCTCTGTGTAATTTCAAACTAAACCCTGCCTAGTAGGGTTGGGAAATGAGAAGCAGATCTTATTCTAAACTGATTCCATTAAAATAATGATAATAATTGGAACCCAATGATTTTGACGACATTTGGTACCACATAAAAAAAAAAAAAAAAAAATGTCTGGATTTTTGTTGTGGTTATGCAGAAGGGCATACAATATGCATAAAATGTGGAGTGTGAAATGTATAGCATATGGAATTTTATTTTATTTTACTTTTTTCATGACAAAGAACAAGAAACCTTAATGAGATCATTTATTTAGGGAATTTCTTAGAGTGGATTTCTTAGTTAAATTCGCTTAGTGCAAATTTAAATCGATACAGTATATATTTTAGTATTTTTTTATATAATATAATTTATTGTTCTATAAATTCACATATAAAATAATATAAAAATGCATCAAAATATTTTTATTAAATATTGTGTATATTTTAAATTATAATATAAATGAAATATATTTTTTTATTATATAAATATATACATATATTTTAGTAATTTAAATTGTTTAATTTTTAAAATTTCTTTAAAAAAATGTGCATAGCAAAGAACAAGCAACTTTTAATTTACTGATGAAAATGATGTACGTTTTAATTTGTATATAAATTAAATTATAAATTTAAATTAAATTACACATTACATTTTTTATAATTTATATGTAATACATTGCATACAATACATTTTGGATTGTTGATTCCCTGCTTCAAATGGTTGTATAGTAATCAGTGTGTTAAAATATGACTTCTAAAGTGTCAAATGGAAATTAGTCAAATGTGTGGGGTTTCTGATATGAGCTTCATGGATAAAGCCATTTCAGAGCTAATAAGGAGTAAATAGTGTAGGTGGTTATGTAATGTTCCTACATAACATAAAATTCATACTTAACTTCTCCCCCTCACTCCTCATCTATCTTTCTGTGAGGAATCAATGGCTGTTTATGAAGTGTTTGTTTTTCTTCTCTCTGTAGGACAATGTGAATGATGATTCATATGGCTGACATTTGTTCCATCTGCCTTGACCTAGACTCAACACAAATGCTAATTGTCATTTCTAAAAATGTGATGAATGTCATTATTTGTGGAGAGTACTGTACTGTATGTACACACTTCTCAGTTCACTGAACCTTGAGAATCAATTGGTATATTATAAACAATATACAAGGCGAATAATCCAGTAGGTCTTGGTTAGGTCGAACTAAATGGGAGAGTTTTGATGAAAAAATCTTTATAAATGTTTACAATATCTTTTAATTAAGGTTAAAATTAGGCTTGAGTTATTGAATCACTAACACCTTCTGCCTTTGCAGGTTATGGAATGTGATTTCTGCTCCTTTCTTTCTATGCTGGAAGCAGAAAAAAGGACTGGTTGTTCAGGGTGCTTTTATTCCATGGCCTTAGACACTTTTAGTTGAGATAGTTAACCTTTTTCAGAGTGACTCAGATAATCGTCCTACCAATGTTTTGGTCAGACCTCCCCTTGCAGCCAATTAAACCGTGTCACACCGGAAATGTGCAGGAAGGGGGTATGGTAAATGAAGATCGATGAAGAGGAAGCTGTGGCTGTTATTTATAGGCCTTACATGGCGGTTAGGCCTGTCCTGCAGTTTACCCTATGACCTGTTGTTCCTGACCATTGGCAGAACTGTGGAGAATTACACTGTTTAGGTTTGAGTGCTCTACATTACAGTGTATGTAGCGTGGGCTTCGTTTGGCATGGGATAGTAACATATAGTGTGTTTTAGTGTGCCTGATGTTTTCTGAGGAAAAGGTTAGAGTTCTTTGAAAAATAGGTCAATACATACAGTATATATCAACTCAAAAGTTCAGGGTTACTAAGAATTTGGTTTTGTAAAGAAATGAATACTTTCATTGAGCAAGGAAGCATTAAATGAATCAAAAGTAGAGGTAAAGTCCTTTGATAACATGACTCAAGATTTGTATTTCAAAAAATGCTGTTCTTTTGAACTTTCTAATCATTAAAGAATTCAGAAATCAGAAATAAGTTACATTTTAAAATATATTAAAGTAAAAAAACAAAAACAAAAAAAGTTGTTTTAATTTGTACTGTTTCACATTATTGCTGTTTTTACTATATTTTGGTCAAATATATGCAGCCTTATTGAGCCCACACATCTTCAGGTTATATTTATACACCAGTAGGTGGTGACAAGTAATGTAATGTATGTATGTATATATTATATATTATAAGTGTATATATATATATATATATAAGTGCTGTCAAACTATTAATCATGATTAATCCCATACAGAATAAAAGTTGTTTGTATAATTTGTGTGTGTGTTTTCTGTGTATATTTATGTATTTTTAAATACACACATACGGTATATATCTTGAATATTTTTTTTATATTTATATAATTTATATTATAAATAAATATATTTAATATGTGTGTGTATTTATATATAGGCTACATAATAAATATACTCAGCACACTAGGCTTGCTGCGATAGGCGGTGCTGATGGTGATACTGGTTTTAAGCCACAACACCGGGCACGTCACTTGCCCACCGTGGCACCGACCCCCACCGTTGGTTTAATTTTTTATAGTAATAAAAATAATTTAGTTCAGTAAAAGAACAGACACTACAATTAAAAACTGAATGCAGCTGCTCAATGCAAGAGTGAGGTGAGACAGACAAGACAATGGCGGATGATTTAGTTTCGAAACGAAATACAAAAGCGCCTGTTTGCCAATATTTTGGATTATGAAAAGGTTGTTGACTTTTGTCCGTTTATCTAATGTGATGTTGAAAGTTTTTTAACAATTCGATTCTTATTTAATTGGTTCTACATTTCTACTTTATTTAAAATTTGTGTCACTGCCCACTGTTCTTAAGAAAAATCCTTCAGGTCTCACAAATTCTTTGGTTTTGCAGCATCTTGAGATCCATCTTTTCATACTGAGGACAACTGAGGGACGCATACACAACTATTACAAAAGGTTCAAATGCTCACCAATTCTCCAGAAGGAAAAACGATGAATTAAAACCCAGGGGTGTAAATTTTTTAACAAAATAAAGATATGTACATTGGTCACACTTTATTTTAGGGTCCAATTCTCACTATTAACTAACCATTAACTATTACTTTTGCCTCAATTAACTCCTTATTTGCTGCTTATTAATAGTTTATAAGGTGGTAGTTAAGTTTAGGGTATTGGGTAGGATTATGGATGTCATGCATTATATGTACTATATAAGCACTAATAAAAAGCCAATATGTTAATAATAGATATGCTAATAAGCAACTAGTTATTAGTGTAAATTGGACCGTATACTAAAGTTTTACCTGTACATTTTTTTTTTATTGTTGTGGGACCTGAAGGACTTTTCCGAAGAACAGTGGGCAGTTTAACTTTTTTAGCTGTTCAGAACAAACAAGTCAATCATGAACAACTATAAAAAATAAAAATAAAAACACTGAATCATCCAGGTAACAACACAGTAATAAGAATCAATGCATAAAGGAGCAGTTATTAAAATGAAAAAAAAAAATGGAATGAAGGGACTTTATGATATAGATATTTAATTTTAAAACTCATGTACAGTACATAAATAATGAAAACGAAAGTAAAAGGTATGTAAGTCTCTGGATGGCATGAAATGAGCTGAATGTTAATTGTCAGCTATTCCCTAATGACTAGCCTGGTTCACCAGAGCGAGGCTGGTACTGAGAGAGAGAGCATGTGAATCCAGCGCTCCATCACCCTCTCAAGCCCAGACTCAATGACTTTGAAATTCTAATGGGTATTATTTGCAAAGGGCACCTTCATTTGCGTGACACCACTCCAAAAGACAAGGTGATTTTCAGCTAAGCTGTAATCCTCCTGCGCCATGTGCCACAGAGGTTCGCCGACTTCAGATCAGTGTGAACACACAGCGGACCGGTCACACTTCGTTTTTACCAAAGCAAATCCAAACGATTATTTAATTGTTCATTAATTGCGTGGTTGTAGTTTGGCTTGTTTCTAATTTTGGTTGTGCCATGGATTGTAACAAGGTGACTGTCATGCTTTTTGAAGATGGAATTAGAGCACAATTGCTAGTTTGTGTGGTATGAACATGTGTTGCTGGAGGACTGGAGCCATCTTAATCTTGTGCTACATGCTCATGTGTTTAAGTTATCAAACACTAAATTCTAAATTAAAAATAGATAAATCCTTAAAGCTACAAAAGGTATTGATTTCCTCTTTTATTATTTTGTTCTTTGATTAACAGATATCACAGCAGCTGGGCTATTAGGTTATTTGGCTGCAATTACTTTGAGAGCTTCCACTGCTGAACATGACGTGGATCTGACCAGCAACGGTTGTAAATATTTTAATCGCTGGGAAAATCTCCTGCGTTTATGCACTAATTTTGACTGCACAAAAAAATAAAAAACTATCATGCATTATGAAAAATAATGTTCACTTCACTAGTATGTAGTGTTATGAATCTATGAGTATCCCACGATTCGATTTGATTACGATTCAGAGGCCCACGATTCGATTACGATTAACGATGCATCAATGGATGTAATACAACCTGTACAACTATTAGGGGTGGGAATCTTCAGGCACTTCACTTTTTTCTCAATTAATTCTTCTGCTCTGCAAATACATCTTTACAACTTGTTTTATGGTTTTTGTTTATAGTTGGAATCTCTGTATGTCAGTACTGACATCTTAAAAATAGGGGTGTGAATCTTCACTAGTTCCACCAATCAGTTCAATTACGATTATCATTATCAGCTCAATTATCACGATGCATCACATTCTCAGTTTTCAATATAACTGCACATAGCTACATTTTCATGTAAATTTGATATGATTTTGTTGTGCAAAATTAACTTTTTTTTTAATTATAGCAATAAACAATTACTTATTTAAAATGTGTTCTTTAAGTGTCCAAAGTTTACAGACAATACTTTCATTAATTCAGCATTACTGCCATTTGATTATTACAGGCTGCATTCACACTAATGTAAAGATCTATTTCGATATCAGATGTTTCGTCCTGCTCTAATAAACATCAATTGTGTATAAAAGTATTAAAAAAATGCAAGTGCATTTAAGTTTAGATCTCTTAATTAAATTGCAATGTTTTTTTTTCTCAATTAGTGTTAATCACATAAAAATACCGATAAGTGGAAATGTTTTTAAATTTGTCCAGGAAAGGCCATATATAAAAATGTCCATAAAACATGAATGACGTGATAATCAATAATATCCAAGAATCTAAGTGAGCACAGCCAGACAATTGTTTACCATGTTTCTCGACCAGTACGTTACTTATTCAACCTCATCTGCATCTATTTACGGATCTCTGGGAGGACGTGAGTAACGGCGGGGCCAGAAGGATGCCTTGGGTGGTTTGGCCTTGTGTTAGACAGACCAGCAGAGAGGTAATTTGCACCGCTCAGCTTGGTTCAGCCTGACTGCCATCACTGCAATCTGAGTAACATGAGTGTACGATCTTATAGAGAGATGCAGAAAATCATATCAAATAGTGTAGCCTCTCATATTGCTTTCATCACATTGTGAGTGAGAATGAGAGACAGAGAGGACAAAAGCCCAGACAACAAGAGATAAATGTTGTGTGTTTGCACAGCAAATGGTCACAGCTAGAAGAAACAGTAGTGAGTCCTCACAATGTCAGTTGTTGTTTTTTTTTGTTTTTTTTACCATTTCAGAGAGATAGGAGAGGGCTCCAGTTCCCTTAACAGTTGTTCCAATACCTTTTTCAAAGCCCAGAGAGAGCAGAAGTACACAGATAGCATGCATCTTCCTGTGCCTTCTGAGACGTGCTGGCTTTTAAAACTGGGACTCGTAACTCGATGAATACTTTACACTGAACACTTCTATTATATGTGACACATATTACCATTTTATTATTTTAACTGAAACAGGATACTGGCTCATTATCCAACAGCTACTAAATTCCAGAGAGTTGAAAGGTTAATGGTAAACCTTAAACCAGAGAAAGTATATTTCTGTATATACATATATATATATTGGATTAAAAAACCTCCCTCTATTTATGTGTGTGTGTGTGTGTGTGTGTGTGTGTGTGTGTGTGAGAGAGCATTTTTTTATTTTTTTTTTATTTTGAGAGTTTTATTTTTTTCATTGCCATATATAATCATTCATTACACTGTAAATGTGTGGTCAGAAAATCAATTATAGAGCCTGATCTCATGACAAAAGCGTACCTGTGGGAACTTTTTTGCAAGACACGGAATACGTAGCGCCATGTACAACATATTCGCTAATAAATATTCTTTTTTTTTTTTTTGGAACATTTTGTGACATATTTGATGTACAAAAGCGAATGCGACTTAAAAACACAATCGCAAGCATGCTATTTTAGCTTGTTTTCAATCTGTCATTTTTCAGCTCTTTCATCATGAGTCATGATTTTGACAGGATTCGTACCCGAAGATTCCATATCGAGTCCAGTTCTGTGCTGGCTGAGCTACTGAGCAAGCTTGTTACAGCTGTAATCATAACTATGTACGAAAATGATTAAAAGTGCTCACTGTTTTACCACCTCTAATGTTCATTTCTGTTGGAAGCTGCTGTGATATATACTTATTGTTAAATATTTTTTGGTCATGAGATCACATTTTTTTTGCATGGTTAATTTAGATTTGATTTTATATATAAGGTTTATAGCAAAATTTATTCCACATTTCAATGATGAAAATAAGATATTTTTGTGTGTGTGTTAGAATTGAATGTTTTTCCTTACATTTTCAGAAAAATTAAGTACAAAAGCTGGCAGTGGGGAAATACCCATCCAATTTACCCCCCTAAATAGTACATGCTGGTGCCTTAAAGGTACATACTGTACTAAACTGTACATATGTTAGTACCTAAATGGTACTGCTTCAGTGACTGCTTGTGTGCCTTTTTTCTGAGTGTAGTAACCATTTAATGATAGTTAAGCTTCTAACATGCATTTTACCATGCTTGTAAACTAAATTGTGAAATGAATGACAGTGCTTTACAGGTTTGAGTTTTGCTCTAATTTTGAATATAATTACCACTGCCTCATAATTACATGTACCATACATACATTATTTCAATTATTACAACATAATTTTGCAATTGAATGTACCGTACAAATTATTCAAAAGGTAATTATACATCTATGCAGACTTGAAATTGTAGTATTGTTACACAAAACATCAATCAGTTTGATTTTAAAAGATCAAAATGTAATACTGTACATACTTTTGATAAAAACATTTATCCAGTTGGAAAGCAAGACGAGTTCGTTCACCTCACGATCCAGCCAAGAGGCTGAGAGATCTCCATAGTAACGCCAACCCTCACCATGTGATGTCGAGCTTTGTGGTTAAAGGGAGCAGACTAATGCTTTATGGCACAAATCAGCCCATGAACCGAGCCATGTTTCAGCTATGAGTTCAACCAAACAAAGTACTCCCATTTCCCAACCTCTTGTTCCGCCAAACCTTAACATTTTCTTCACTATTATATTTCAGAGCTGTGAAGTTGTTAATTTCAGTGCATTTAAAATCTCCTAATGAAATAATTGATTAGCACTTTGTGCGCTTGAAGACTTCAGAATGAATGAAAATAACTCAATGACCCTCAGTATACAGTTAGGGAAGTGAAGCACTTACAATCAGAAACTGAAGCGAGAGAGAAACCCTAGGGAGCGAAAATTGTACACCATATAACCAGCGTTACTTTGAAACATAAAAACAATCAAGTTGTTCTGTCTGTCTGTGTTGAGAGTGTATGCAACACCCTGCCTCACATACAACGACTCTGTGTGTGTGTGTGTGTGTGTGTTTGGGACAAAAATCAATACATCCTTACCTTCCAGGTAGCAGCAATGTCCCGTCTTGGCTGTACATTAACTCCCTTACAGTAATGTTATTTGGAGGTAATCCAGTGTTATATATTATAGCTTTGTTTTTTTTTTTACCTCTATAGACCTTCTATGCCATATCAATCCCTCACACTTAAGTAAATTAATAATGAATGCCCTCTCTTGTTCATGTCATGAGGCAGCCAGAGGGAGCTGCAGAAAGATTTATTTTCCAAACCGCACTTGGTCTGATACCCAATATATTTTTGTCCTCCACAAGTACAGTGGGATATGCTTGATGCACTGCTAGCTGAAATAGAGTTGGATCTGTGACTCCAATGCAACATGAATGAATAACTGAAGTAATTCTAAACTAACAAAAAAAAAAAAATCCATCGACAACATGATGACATTGCAGTAAAAATTAACTCCTCATAATCCGTACTACAATCACAATAGTCGATTGTATCCCATAATGATGATGCAAAAAAACAAAAAAAAAACACGTATTTTTCATAAAGCGCATGAATTTCAGTGTCAGGAAAAAATGCTTGTTTATTCTGCATTCTTAATTTTCCTCGCCCTTGGATGCTTTTCATTGCACTGAAAGGACAGACACTTTATTTGGATTAAACTGGTTTGCTGTCTGCTCTTCTCTGATAAGGGAATATACTGTAAGGCGGAGTTATTTATTAATTTATGTATTTGTTGCATTGTGCTGATTCAGTGTGGTGCTATGAACATGCAGCTCAGACATGCTCTAGTGGCCGGAGATGCTACGCTACAGGTTTCCAGAAGGTTCTGACTGGTCAAGGTTAAGACTGATTGAATTGGATTCAGGCCTTAGTGTCTTACCAAGAGGCTGTTATTATAATGCACAGCATTTTATGGTCATGCTGTAAATAATAATTTAATGCCATAGCTGAACCAACATCATGCAGTCACCACAGTGCACATCGACTTAAAGGGATCACCCAAAAATTAAAGGATTAGTTCACTCAAAAGTTAATATTTGCTGAAAATGTACTAACCCTCAGGCCACCCAAGATGTAGATTAGTTTATTCATTGGAGAAATGTATTACATCACATTCATGCAGTGAATGGGTGCTGTCAGAATGAGAGTCCAAACAGCTGTTAAAAACATCTCAATAATCTACACAACTCCAGTCAATTAATTAACATCTTGTGAAGTGAACAGCTATGTGCCTGTAAGAAACCAATCCATCATTAAAGTAGTCTAACTTTAAACAGTAGCTTCTGGCCAAAGGCCATAATACAGTTTAAAAGTCCATCCCCTGTTGTCCTCTCACATCAAAATCCACCAACATTTTTGTTTGGACTGTTTTTGCTTGTGAACAGTTCTTGATCTGTGTAGATTTCTCTCCTGGTTCATATGAGGCTATTTTTTCACTGGATGAAGCAATATTTTGGATGGGGATTTGTATTTTGGTCTGATGCAATGGCTTGAAGTTTGAAGTGAACAAAGAAAGTCTTCCTGGTTTGAGTGTGAGTAAATATTAAAGACAAATTTTTCATCTTTGGGTGAACAGTTCCTTCAAATACACAGCTTTGCACATGTGCAGTCATCTGTGTATACATGCAAGCACACCAGCCGTGTGCAGCGAAAGGCTATTTGAATAGCAGTGCTCTTGTTTCCTGTATTATTTAGCATATCCTCCATGTCTACATGACGAATGTGCGAGAGCTTTGATCTTTGATCCCATAAACTGTGTTTCATCAGGGGTTTCGTTCAATTACAGGTGCAACAGCTGCTTTTGCTGTGCATTATTTTTTTCTGTTATTCCAGCCAACTTTAAATGCCCTTGAGTGTGCTTTGTTTACCCTGTTTTACAACCTTGTGTTTTATACACCAGCTGATAAATCTCTTTCTGCTATTATGGTTGTCTCTGCCTTGCTTTTATTATATTCACCTAGGTATACTTTTATTTGTTAACTTTTTGCTACAGCGGATCCCCAAATATGATTATTCTTAAATAAATAAAGTCACAAAATAAAGGCAGCTCAGTATGTTCCATTATAAAGACCAAGACCAATTTATAGAGTTAGAAAATGTAGGGAATATATTCACACTTCATCTGAAATAGAAACATTTATATATTTTTATCAAATGTTATTTTTTTTATTATAATGTAAATGAGCAATATTACACTTATAGCTATGTGATCACTCATATACAGTATATTAGTGCGATCAATCGGTTAAAAAATGAACTAATTAATCACTTTTTTTTCTGAAATGAATCGCGATTAATCCCACCATTAAATATAATTTTTTTTTAAATATAATTTTATATTGCAATAATTATGATATTATGACATCTTTTTTATGACTTTTTTGTGCTTATAAAGACGTTATGCATCTAAATAAACAAAATTCTTGTCAAGAAAAAAAGAGACTGAAGCAACAGTTGTTAGTAGGGTGGACAACCCTAGCTAGCTTCCTGTGGCTCTTTAATGTGTCATGACAGATCACTGTATCGCCTCAGTTCAAACGTGAACCAATCAACTTTTCATATTTACGTAAAGCATGAAATGAACATACAAAAAAACATCAGATAGTATTTTATTTCAACCGCGGAACATACTGTTTTTCAAGTTAAAGTCCACCATAGTTTTTCTTCTCTCTTGTCTGATTTGTGATTAAGGCTAGAACTGATGCAGCTTCTGGGCATGCACATTTACATATTCTCAGAGCCAACAATATAATGTGAAACCTATGAAAATGGTTTTTAAAAAGCCCATGGCGCTATAGTTTCATCACTTTAGAGTGTCGCAGTAACTGTTTTTTTGCAGTAAAGGACCTGTCATAGTTTAAGATGACATGAAGCGATTCTAGGGTAGCTGCATTGAAAACAAATGAGCGAACATGTGCATATACATCTCCCATTCAAAACGAAGTTCATGAGAATTTGTCCACTGAATGATAAGAGCACACGAATTTACATATTACTTTATTATTTCACACTCTGTATTTTAACTTGAGCATTACAAGCCATGCATACAGTGCCGGACATGACACATTTTCTGGTATGCAAAACAAGTACTTTAAAAGAATTTCTTCGCTTATTGCTGTTACTGTGGCAGCCAACAACAGCTCAGCTCTACCCTCCGCACAGTTTTAGATTTAGTTATATTGAAAATGTTAATTTTTAAAAAATGTAAAAAAAAAAAATCTGTGGAGACCGGCCATAGCTGTCGGACAATATGGCAGATTGCAGCGGTGGCACATAATATCCGTGTTCTGATTGGTCACAACACACCTGTTAATCAAGCTCCCTGCGAACAGTCAATTGCGTAAAATATTTTTTGACAGCACTAGGATAGATAGATAGATAGATAGATAGATAGATAGATAGATAGATAGATAGATAGATAGATAGATAGATAGATAGATAGATAGATAGATCACAGGTTATCTGTATAAAATACTTTTATCTGTAGAATAAAGTATATTTATTTTTATTTTATTTTTAAAAAAATATTGAGATTATCGTACATTCTGCAATTTTTTTAGTGCTGTAAAATCCCACATTACCACTTTATAGCGAAGTGCAAGGAGAAGATAGATTGGAGAGGGGCGACTTTAATATTTCTGCGTAGGATGCCCTGCAGTGTATTATGAACCTGTCCACTGGGAAAAGTCTTGATCTTTTCACTGATCTCTAGCGTTCTCATTTAGTCTATTATAAGACGAGGTGGAGGCCAGTGCCGCAGTTTCCACTCTCATGAAAATGAACGCCTTTGCTTGTACCCAGTACTTCTGCCCGCCTGCCGAGAGTGAAAAAAAAAGACACAAAGAAGCACATTTACCTCATCTGTCCCTGGTGCTTTGGATGTTGCCCTCCAGAAGCTAAAGTAGTTCAGCACTGCGCCTCTCAAAGAACTGACTAAAAAGAGCTCGTAAGCATTATGACCATAATGGACTTTAATGAGCATCGAACGCCTATTATTCGAATGTGCGCCAAAGATTTTTGGGCTGTGATGCTATCAGAGATAAAACAAAGATTGCATGAAAATTGTCAGTGCGTTTTATTGAATGGTTAATCAGGCAAATAATCAATTAAGCGCATGATTGCTTTTGATTTTAATAGCCCTACAGTATATGAAGAGGGCCTATTTTGGCCTCTGCTGCTAACTGTTAGGCATAGCTGTAATTAGACTCAGCATGTCCTCATTTAAGGAAGGTCTGTAAGTAATTAGCATCTAATTCCATTGTATCCGTAATAAGGAGAGATGGCAGTGTCTAAGTTGAAATCACTAAAAGGCTGTTTCCCCCTAGCCAGTTTAGCTTTAAATATTATCCGGGGGTCACTGAATTTAATAAACCCAATCTTCAGGAGGGTTTGATCGATGTCTTACCGTGTTGTTCTTCCTTGCTTAATATCTAGGGAATACATTTGTGCTCGCTTCCGAAACAGATGCAGTCTTCTGACGTACAGTACCGGGGGAACTATTTAAATGAATGTTAATGAATATTTGAATCTATCTTAACTGATGGATCCTGGTGCTTTGGTCACAAAGGGATATGCCGGTTATAAATCATAGGGGAACGTTTGTTCATAGTGCACATGCTAATGCTAAAGGTTGAGTGTTCTCTCTCTTCTCTTTTAGTTGCTCACAAGGGGACTTTGTGACGCACACAGCGTGGCTCAACAGATCAAGTATACTCTACGCCGGAGAAGATAAGTGGTCCGTGGACCCACGGGTGAGTTTGGTTACTCTGAACCAGGATGAGTTCACCATCAAAATTGAGGATGTGGACTTGACAGACGAGGGCCAATACATCTGCGCGGTGCAGACTAGCAGCAGACCCCGAACCACATCCGTGCACATCATCGTTCAAGGTGAGTTTGGAGTTTTCTGATGTGTCACGGTGTAGAGTGCTAAGGGCATCATTTACTTATTCTAATGTCATTATGTGTGGCTTTCTATCTTCTTTTCTGAATAAAAAATATTGCAGAATATCCAAAGTGCTATTTTCTGTAATGGGGATTGGAGCTGTTAAGCTCTAAAATGAGAAACGGGGCCATAAAAAAAGACACAAAAGCAGTCCATGTGACTTCTGTGCTGTATTTCTAGTCTTCTGAAATCAGACAAACCGTTGTTTGAAATCGTCAAACTTGATGCAATGCATCCTGATTATGAACTGAACTTAGTAGAGAGATCTTGAGTAAAAAAAATATTTTTTATTTCACATAAAGCTATTGTATGACTTAAAATAAAATGCAATATCATTCCTAAGTTGTGCCGACCACTTTTATGGTGCTTTTTTATCACTTTTGGAGTTTGATAGTCCCGTTTCCCCATAATAAGAAGTAAAGATTAGGTCATATTAGTGAATTTTTCCAAGCAAAGAGATCAGCTGTTGGTAGTGTAGTAATGTATGAAGCACTGCTCACGCAGACGTCACTTTAAAAGCAAAAAGCATTTGGTTCGTTATCATGTGAGCTACTAAAACCCATTGCGAAATTTGTGTGTGAAAAAGTTTCCTAAGTTACGCTAAAATTGCCTGCATGAATTCCTGTAGCAAAAAATAATGGCCTGCAGTCACTGTATATGCTACATTTTTTTATTTATTTATTTATTTTTTTAGTATTTCCTGTAAGACAAAAAAAGTCTTGACTAGTTGAGGGTGAGTAAATAATGACAGAATTTACAGTTTTTGTGTGAATTATTCGTTAAGTAGCTTGTGCATGTTTGTGTGCACATGTACAGGTATAATAGCATTTTTAGAGAGGCCCTTTTCAGTATCAGTTAGAAACACCTTGAACTCCAGTTACGATATTGGGTATTTTAATGAAGTGGATAATTATGTAATTAATGCTGATTGTGTAAAACCTTGGGGGTGCATTTTTTGCTCCTGATTTGTGAGTCCAGAGCTAATATGATTGATGGCAGTGTCATTCCTGTGCAGTGATGCAGTAAGTCATAACAGTGCCGACCGGAGTTACTGTACACTGACTAGAGATTTAGAGCACAGCATCTCGCCTCTGCAGAATCCCAACTTTCAATGCAAAACTTATTTAGTAATATTTTTAATAATCTTTTTTTGGTAGTTAATTGTTCATTGCAGCACTATTTCTTCATTGAATGATTAATGATTGGAACTGGGCAAAAAATTCTTCTAAATTGTGCTGGTATGAACATTTAGGGTGGCTGGGATTTTTCCAAAAGGGGTCCTGGATCAGCATCCTTCAACATGGTTTTGGGGTGGGCTGGTATTTAGGGGCTGAACAGCCAAACAAGAGCCATGTATTATATGGTGTAGTATGATCTTGGCTTATTTACTATATCAATCTATTATTTTTGACAAAATTTAGAGAATGTTTTTTCCTGGGCCAGCAAAAAATGTTGCAATTAGAAAACTCATGGTGGATCATAACCAACATGATCAGAATAATGTAATATTCTGTAAAAAAAAAATAAAAAAAAATTATTTCTTTCTACATGGCAGAACAAGCTATTGACTGTGTACCCTATTATGTTGTATTTATGAAATTTTTTGCCTAACTTCTTTGGCTTAATATGAAACAAACAAACAAAAAAAAAACTTTTTTGTTTGTTTGTTTACTTTTTTGGCAAAAGTTGCCACAAACATAAAAACTTGATTATTTTTTTATTTATTTATTTGTTTGTGTGTTTGTTGTTTACAAAGGTTGCCACAACTTTGTACCATAGTGGAAATTGTAAAAATATATATATATAAATAAAATTGGTAAATAATACCTACTACTTTTCCCTCAAACAAAATGGTTATTTTCAGAATCAGTATATTCACAAACTTGAATTATTATTATTATTATTTATTTTTTTAGGATTATTGTTGTTGTTTGTAAAATCCCAGCTCATCTTCACTGTTTAAGTGAAGTGAAGTGAAGTGAAGTGAAGTGAAGTGACATTCAGCCAAGTATGGTTACCCATACTCAGAATTTGTGCTCTGCATTTAACCCATCCGAAGTGCACACACACAGAGCAGTGAACACACACACACACACTGTGAGCACACACCCGGAGCAGTGGGCAGCCATTTATGCTGCGGCGCCCGGGGAGCAGTTGGGGGTTCGGTGCCTTGCTCAAGGACACCTAAGTCGTGGTATTGAAGGTGGAGAGAGAACTGTACATGCACTCCCCCCACCCACAATTCCTGCCGGCCCGAGACTCGAACCCACAACCCTTCGATTGGGAGTCCGGTTCTCTAACCACCAGGCCACGACTTCCCTAAAAGTCAGATTTGCTCTTCTTTCTGGTAGTTGTTCTTGCAGGAAACATAAATCATACTTTATGCACAAATACATTACATTGAACACTTCCAAAAAATATGTACAGTAACTGTTAGAAATGCATTACATCAATTCCATTGTGCTACAGAATTTGCATATAGCAACATATTGATTTATGTTTACTGTAAAATGATTTTAAACAAAATCGATCTGTGAATAAAATCATCTATTTATCTTGCATGTTCTGCATACCAGTGGTTATACAGTAGGTTCCTTCTGAAAAGTATTATATTTTTTTGTGCTGAAGGGCACAAAAGTGAAGAAAAAGTACCATAGACCATTGAGAGGAAAATAACTCCGAATGGGTTCATGGAGGTGTACTTATTAACTTGAAGCTAATAGTTCAGACCTGGATTTGTGTTAGTTTATATGTTGCGGTTGAATCTTTGTTTGTCGCAATTAGCCTCACTGACACATGGTTCTGGGAGAGTCTTTGATCCATAAAGGAAGAACTGCACGTTTTGGTTAGTTGAGTTCATACTTGCGTCAGTGGAGAAGACATCATCACTTAAACCCAACTTGAGATCAAAGAATGGGCAGAATTTGGGGAAAAGCTGCATGAAATATCTTCCTCACATCTCTGAAAATTGTAGGCCATTAGTGGTGTTTGCTGAGGCAAGCATCACTGTTGCTCGGTGAATATAGTATTTGAACACGTGTACTGCTGTGACCTCATTATGCATTCTTTTCTGCTTTACACATGAAGTATAGCTCCAACCATTTTCGTTTTTTAACGTGTTTATTACTTTAAGCTGTGTAAAAATACCATAGACTTGATTGAAGGACAGAGATGAGCAATATGCACAGATGCAGGGTTGAGCATAATTTTAAACTGAACTAAGAATGTCTTAAAGGTGCAGTAATCTATTTCTGAGAAACGTTGTTGAAAGGTGATCTGACTGAGCACCTTAACATACTTGTAGCCAATCACCAGTAATGGGGCGTGTACATTCTTGACGGGGGAGGTGCCTGTGTCGCATGACGTTCATGAATTTGGGGGCAGACATATCAAGACCAAGGTATGATACTTTAGCCGGGATTCATTGTTTATATTTGGGCAGTAGTACTTAACGTTTAATGGCACCAAATGCACATTTATGCATGATGCAGAAACGTACAGTTTGGATATATTACAACATTTAAAGTTAGTTATTTTTGTTTTCTTTGTGCACAAAAATATTCTCGTAGCTTTGTAAAATTACAGTTGAACCACTGATGTCACATGGAATATTTTACCAATGTCCTTGCTATGTTTCTGGGCCTGGGAACATTTCAATTATGTTGCTGTCTATGGAGGGACAGAGAGCTCTCGGATTTCATCAGAAATATCTTAATTTGTGTTCTGAAGATGAACAAAGTTCTTAAGGGTGGTACGACATGAGGGTGAGTAATTAATGACAGAATTTTCATTTTTGGGTGAACTATCCTTTTATGTTGTTAATCGCTAAAAATGTTATCACCTAACCAGAAACACAGCATGTCGCAATCTGTGACACCACAGTCGATAGCCAATGAACACAACATGCCATAAATAAGTTGTAAAAATTCTTGAAGCGGAAATTTTTTAATTTGTAACATGTCAGAGAAAATGCTTTTTGTGTCCCAGGGCAAACAAAGTAATTATTACATAGCAAGTAATGGTAAAACGTTTGCTGAAATGTTATTCATTTTAAGGGTTTAAAACATGGTCTTGTTTAACATAATACAGTTTTCTTGAGTTGGCAGCAAAAATCACACAGAACGAAATGTTATTTCGTATTAAGTAAATGAGGAAGCTTTATTTAATAATGCAACTGAAAACAATACTATTGATATGACAACTGAATGTAATAAATTAATGCAGCGATTTCAGTATTCATAAGGATTCATTTGTAAGTCTGTAAGGTTCATACGTAAATAATTTGACTTTTATGTGTCATCAATATGTCCGTATTGTACGTTAAAATGCTACATATATGTTAGTATTCTTCATTAAAATGCTGTAAATATGTCAGTTTTCTTCATTTTAGTGCCTGTGAAAATGTAAGTAAATGTACGTAAAATACATAAAGGGTCTACTTTTTTTGTAGACAGACATAATCACAACAAAACTTTGTGCACTTATAAAATAAAGATACATGGTGTGCTGTCTGCAGCCTTTGTCTGTGCTGATCTTCATTTAGACACGCGTCATTAAAATGAACTGTAACTCATTGAATACTCAACGAAGAGACATGAGAGAGATATCTATAGAAAGCCTGACATATCTACTTTTAAACTAAACAAGTGCTGCCGAAAACAAATATTCTGTGATAAAGTAATCCATATGAAAACAATGCGATGTCCATTTTTCACGTCTGCTTTCATTATCTTCTAATGTGACCACGACCACGCCCACGCGCTGAACGCCCTTTTCAGATTCTAATGTTTCACTGGCTTGAATAGGCCCATACAACAGAAGACAACACAGAGAGACTGTTCTTCAAGTTCTTTTATTTTACTGTTTGCTTCGCGATGAGAGTAATAAGACATAATTCATAAACATGAGTAAGTCTCTTTTTATTTATTTATATACTTGTACTAGGTTGTACTAGGTTTCACAATGTGTAAACATTAGACTTTTCCCAAACCATAATTCCTGACTAAATGTATAATCAAGTGAAATATTATGAAGTTTCAATAACAATATACAATACTATACCATTCAAAAGCTTGATGTAAATAATATAAATGCAACAAATAAATGTAACTACACTGTAAAACGTACTCGGTTACTAAACGTAACTTCGGTTCTCTCTAGAAGAGAGAACGAGTACTGCGTCTTAGCTAAGACGCTACGGGAAAAGTCTCTTTTCATGAAATACTGAAGCAAAAAATTATCCTTAATTTTGTATTTTTGTAAAGCGCATTTGCAGCAGTACACAGCCATAGGCGAGACGGCTCGTTCGCTCATTGGCTTGTTCTGCGGCAATTGCACAGCCTATCGAGCGCGGGCTGATGCAACATCAGACCAATAAGGGCGCTTCGCGGCCTTCTTGCCACTTCCCGCCGAAACGGGTGTGGCCCAACCTATAAAAGGAGCTCGAAAAGGCTGACTCACCTGATTTATTTCATCGCCGAAGCGAACCAGAGTGAATCGTGCGCACGGCAGAGAACGCAGTACTCGTTCGCTCTTCTAGAGAGAACCGAGGTTACGTTTAGTAACCGAGTATGTTCTCTTACGAGAGCTCTCTCGTACTGCGCCTTAGCTAAGACTTCACGGGAACCCAATGTAAAACGCTGTGCGCGCAGGGATCACACACCAATAAACCTGAAGCAACGCCCAGGATTTACAGTGCACAGTCACCTGAGGGACTCACAGAGAGTCCAGGACAGAAAAGGAAAAAAGCCCTCCGTCCTATATCTAGCAACATCCGTAGATGCGGCAATATGACATCACACAGCCGAGGCAAGGCCTGACCAATGTGGCAATGCGGGTCTTACGCAATACTGCCCATATAACAGTCGGCAGCGCATAGCGCCCGTGAACTCAGAATTCCCCTCAGGGCCCTGATTCGACTATACCGACAACAGCCTTGCTTGCAAGGCGGGGACCTCCAGGTTATAGAACCTGATAAATGTAGACGGCGAGGCCCAACCTGCCGCCATACATATATCCTGCAAGGAGATCCCTGACGCCCAACGGGCACTGAAGGCCCCTGGAAGCGTAAGCTAACGCTATGGCGTCAACTATCCATCTGGATAGAGTCTGTCTCGAAACAGCCATTCCCTTGGAACGTCCACCGAACGAGACAAACAGCTGCTCCGTCTGCCGAAAGGCAGCAGAGCGAGACACATAAGCTCTTAAAACCCTGACAGGGCAAAGAAGACTCGAGTCTCCATCCTCCCCTGACACCGGCAGGGCAGACAGGGCAATAACCTGAGCCCGAAACGGTGTGTTGAGGGATTTCGGCACATAACCGTGCCTAGGTTTGAGTATGACCCTTGAGTCATTGGGCCCAAACTCCAAGCACGACTGGCTCACCGCGAGTGCGTGCAAATCACCCACACGCTTCACAGAAGCGAGAGCCAACAAGAATACTGTCTTGAACGACAGATGCTGAAGGCTAACCGATTGGATAGGCTCAAAAAGGGGGACCCTTCAAGGCCTCCAAAAACCGCCGCGAGGTCCCACATAGGGACTGACGGAGGTCTGGGAGGATTCAGCCTCCTAGCTCCTCTGAGGAACCGGATGACTAAATCGTTCCTTCCTATTGACTGACTGGACGCCGTTTCAGAAAACGCCGCGATGGCCGCCACATAAACTTTGAGCGTGGATGGGGCTCTGCCCTTATCCAACAGCTCCTGTAGGATGGAGAGGACCTCCGTCACCTCACAACTAAGGGGTGATCAACCTCAAGCTGTGCACCAGCTGGAGAACACCGACCACTTCGAGGCATACAGATGTCGTGTCGACGGAGCTCTAGCCTGAGTGATGGTATTTAGCACTCCCACTGCGAGATCAGGTCGGGTAACCTTTGAGCGCCCACACATGGAGGGACCACAACTCCGGTTGATGTTGCCAAATCGAGCCCCTGGCCTGCGAGAGGAGGTCCCTCCTCAACGGTACCGGCCACGGGGCGACATCTGTTAACTGCATCAAATCTGGGAACCATGGTTGGTTCTTCCAAAGAGGTGCTACAAGCAGTATTGAACATCTCGTTTCTCTCACCCGTTCTATCACCTGCGGACGGAGGGAGACGGGAGGGAATGCATAAAGCGGGCAGCATGGCCATCTCCGTGACAGCGCGCTTTCGTTCTTGGAAAAGAACGCGGGGCAGTGAGCGTTTTTCGTGGGACGCAAAGAGGTTTCCACCTCCGCCATGCCAAATCTCTCCCACAACAGCCGGACTGTTTGCGGGTGTAGAGACCATTCGCCCGTAGGAACATTGCCTCTGGACAGCCTGTCTGGACCCAGATTCTGCAGTCCAGGCACATGCACTGCTCTCAGCGAGCGCACGTTGCGCTGAGCCCAAACCAGGAGGCGTTCCGTCAGCCTGCACAGGTTTCGGGACCCGAGACCGCCCTGGCGATTTATGTAGGACACCACAAACATGTTGTCCGCACGGACTACGACGTGGTGATCCTTGATATGGGGACAAAAGCGCGTCAGCGCGTTCTCCACTGCCAGCATTTCCAGGCAGTTGATATGATGGAGCTTTTCCCGTTCTGACCATAGGCCAAAGGACAATCTGCCTTCGAGCAGCGCCCCCCATCCCGAAGTGGAGGCGTCCGTCGACACCATTTTCACACTCGAGGAAGTCCCCAGGCTTACACCTGATCGGTACCAGCCATTCGCTGTCCAAGGTGCTAGAGCCGCAACACAGCTCTGATCTACCTTGAAATGCAGCCGGCCAGACGCCCACGCTCTGAGCGGCACCCGAGCCTTCAGCCAGAACTGTAGGGGGCGCATACGGAGCAGGCCCAGCCGCAGAACCGGAGATGCTGAGGCCATGAGACCCAGCATCTTTTGACAGTGTTTGAGCGACACGGTCGCGCCGCAGTGGAAAGAACTCGCTGCGCGCTGAATGCCCATCGCGCGCTGTGGTGACAGCCGCGCCGTCATGGAACACGAGTTCAGAACTATACCCAGAAACAGGATCGTCTGACTGGGGTTCAGCGAACTCTTCGCCCAATTGACACTGAGGCCGAGCTTCTCGAGGTGATCGAGTAAAAAGGCCCTGTTGTCCACGAGCCCCGCTCGTCATCGGGCCAGAACCAGCCAGTCGTCCAAATAATTCAGCACTCGTATGCCTCTGAGTCTGAGAGGAGCGAGCGCTGCATCCATGCACCTCGTAAACGTACGAGGAGCCACGGAGGACTGTAAACTGGTATGCCTGGCCCTCGAAGGCGAATCTCAAATATCGCCTGTGGTTTGACGCTATCTGTATTTGAAAATACGCGTCCCTCAGATCTATTGACATGAACCAGTCCCCTCTGCGAATCTGCGCGAGGAGTTTCCTGGTCGTAAGCATTTTGAAACTGCATTTCATCAATGCCTTGTTCAGCTGTCTTAGATCCAGTATGGGCCTGAGACCCCCGTCTCTCTTGGGCACCAGAGAGTATCTGCTGTACAGCCCCCCCCTCGCTTTGAGCTTGAGACACAGGCTCTACAGCCCCCTTTGCTCAACAGTTTTGATATTTCGGCCCGAAGTATGTGTGCTACTTCTGTTTTGACCGTAGTTTCGACGCGCGCTGAAAAGCGCGGAGGGCGTCGAAAAAAACTGTAGCGAGTAGCCTCTCTTTATAATGCCTAGCACCCAATCCGATACCCCTGGAAGCGCTGACCATGCATCTGCATGAATGGCTAAGGGCTGGATGAGAAGCGCGCTCTGTTGACCGGGCAACGGCGGCGCTCGGGTGTGCTGCGCATTTGAGGCGGGGAGCGCGCTGATCACAGCGGGCAGATCGCTCCTCCTCGACCCCGTCCCGGTGCTTAACCGACTGGGGGAAGGCTGAGCAGGTCCCGTGGGACTCGATATGTCTGCGAGTTACTGTGGGCTGCATATGCCACTTTCAACTCACTGTCTGCCTGTGCAGAGCGTACGTGCACGGGCCTCGTTTTTACAGAAGCCACGCGCCGTATGTGACATAGTGTATGTGGGCACTGGGGAGTGGGCACGTTTACTATGCGGCGCGCTCAACCGATCTGTGTCGATCTTATGTGTGCGAGCCCTGTGTGCAGGGCTGTGCTTACATGTGGAGATGGGCACTGAAGAGTGGGCATCGTCACTGCATTTATAGCACCATCGGCCGTGGCCGGACGAGTGTGCAAGTGTTTTTTTTTTTTTTTTTGTTTGTTTTTTTTTTTTGTTTTTTTTTTTTGTTTTTTTTACAGAAACCACATGACGCGTGTGACATAGTATTTGTGGGCACTAAGGGGTGGGCACGCTTACTATGCAGTGTGCGCGATCGACTTGAGTCGCTTTTATGGGCGCAGGCCCTGTGTGCAGGGCTGTGCTTACATGTGGAGATGGGCACTGAGGAGTGGGCATCGTCACTACATTTATAGCACCATCGGCTGTGGCCGGACGAACGTGAACGGGTTTCGTTTTTACAGAAACCACATGACGCGTGTGACATAGTGATTGTGGGCACTGAGGAGTGGGCACGTCTACCATGTAGTGCGCGTGATCGACTTGAGTCGCTTTTATGGGCGCGAGCCCTGTGTGAAGGGCTGTGCTTATATGAGGAGATGGGCACTGAGCAGTGGGCATCGTCACTACATTTATAGCACCATCGGCCGTGGCCGGGACACCAGAAATTACACCTTTTTCGGGAAATATCTGGGTAGCCGTGATAACGGTTTTCGTGTGCAGGCAAGCGGGCAACCGTACAGGCTTGCGCATTGCAAAAAACGCTGAAACAGTCACAATCTCTGGAACTGAAACAGCGGCGCGCTTAGGTGAGAGCCCGGCCACAGCGGAACTCGTACACACGGGCGCTTCGATGAAGCAGCCATCGTGTGTAGTGCCGACGCAGCGTCATGCAGCATGCGTAGATGGCTTTCCTAGGATGGCTTCGGGGCTCCCGGCCTCACCGTAATCCTCTGCCGCGGTCCCCGCGGCGCGGGGCGACGGACAGTAGAGCGAGAACGGGGGTCTCGAGCTGCGTTGCTGAAGCTGTTGTGATAACGGCTTTTGTGTGCAGGCAAGCGGGCAACTGTGCAGGCTTGCGCATTGCAGAAAACGCTGAGACAGTCACAATTCCTGGAACTGAAACAGCGGCGCGCTTGGGTGAGAGCTCAGCCACAGCGGAACTCGTACACCTGCGCTTCGATGAAGCAGCCATCGTTAGTAGTGTCGAGGCAGCGTCACACAGCAGGCTTTAGATGGCACCACCGCTTTTGCCGCCGTCCAGCAGAGGGCGGACAAAGGTGCGTCGCTATCACCTGTTCCACCGGCGGAAGTGAGTGGTAGTTCCTGTTTTTAGCATCATCAGTGTGGAGAATGCTAGTGAGACAGACGAACGAGTTCGCGCTGAATATGGAGCGTTCCAAGCCTTCGCCACCTCTTCGTGAAGCTCAGGAAGAAATGAGGCGGGCTTTGAGAAGTACGCTCATCCGAAAGGGAAATACCATCCAACCGGGAACGAGAGGGGGGGCGCTGGTGCAAACCACTCGCGGCCGAGACTCATCGCGGCCAACACAAGCATTCGCCCCGGCTCCTTCTCGATGTCAGCTCGTCTGCTGGGCTTCTGAGCAGAAGGCGCGAGATCCTCGGAGCTCGCCCAGCCCTCACTGCCCGAAGCTAGCAGAGAGCGCGTGTCCTCTTCCTCCGACGCGGCCCTGAGATCGACTTCCTTGGACGACGCGCCGGCAAACAGCGGGCGCTGCCCACCGGGAAGCGATGCAGGGGGGGCCGGTGAAGCAGGGCAAACCGGCGAGCTCGGTTGAGCTGAAGACGGTTCCGGAATTCGCTGGAAGCGATGCTTTTACGGCGCCTCAGCGCAGAGTGTGCTCTTTTACGAGTGTGTGTCGCAGGGCGAACACACACACACACATAAAGCCCGCGCTCGATAGGCTGTGCAATTGCCGCAGAACAAGCCAATGAGCGAACGAGCCGTCTCGCCTATGGCTGTGTACTGCTGCAAATGCGCTTTACAAAAATACAAAATTAAGGATAATTTTTTGCTTCAGTATTTCGTGAAAAGAGACTTTTCCCGTAGCGTCTTAGCTAAGACGCAGTACGAGAGAGCTCTCGTAAGAGAACCTGATGAATTAGTTCAACTTAAACCATTTGAGGAAACCGATTGCCTTAAATTATTTAAGTTTATTAACTCAAACAATTTAAGCATAAACAAATATTTGATTTGTGTCCAAGTAACTCAGTAACTTATTGTTAAAATAACTTAGGTAAATAAAGTTAATAATACTAATTCCATTAAGTTAATATAACTTAAATCTATTAAGTATTTTTGACTCAAATGTTGCATCTCTCCAAACTTATTAAAAATGTGTTAATCTAGTTTATCTGTTTTAAGTAAGACTAACTTAAATCCCTCTTCTTTACACAAATGTTACCACTTAAGTTTCATTTACTCAGTTTATTTCCACTAAAGCAAAATATTATGTATTAGTTGTTACAACTTTAAACTCTGTTGTGGCTACTCAATTCATTTGAGGAAACGGATTGCCTTAAACCTTTTAAGTGGCATTAACACAATATAAACACACATGTTTGACACAACTTAAACTATTTATTTAGTTGGATGCTGAATAACATATCAATGTTAAAACATCAATGTACACAGTTTTAAAAGAAAGTGTTTGTTAGAAACACTATGAGATTAAGACAAAATAATAAAATAAAAACAAAATTATATTTAAGACTCACATAAAAATCAAAACAAATTTAAATATATAACTAATGCTATTCCCATGTGGTACTACAGAGTGTGAAGACAATGAATTAAATGAATTAAAGCCAAATAAATTTAAAAAATATATTTTAAATAAAATTATAAATAGTATTAAATTAATAGATATTACAAAAACTAAAAGGCCTTATACTAGAACTTACATTTAAAGAGTGTTTGTTAGAAATACTAAGAAATTAAGACTCAGATAAAAATAAAAACAAAATTTAATAACTAATGCTATTCCCATGTGGTAATAAAGAGTGTAAAGACAATGAATTAAAGCTAAATAAATAAATAAATATTATTATGAATAATATGAAATTAACAGATATTACAAAAAATAATAGAAATGACAAAAGTCCATATACTTGAACGTAAATTTAAATTTAAAGAGTGTTTGTTAGAAACACTATGAAATTAAGACTCAGATAAGAATAAAATTATAATTAAGACTCAGCTAAAAATAGAAAATAAATTAAATATATATAACTAATGCTATTCCCATATGGTAATAAAGAGTGTAAAGACAATGAATTAAAGCTAAATTAAATTAATTTTAAATAATATTAAATTAATAGATATTACAAAAACTAATAGAAATGACAAAAGCCCATATACTAGAAATTAAACTTAAAAAGAGAGTGAAGAAACCACAGAATACCACACAATGCAGACACACATTGTAGTAAAAAAAAAAACAGAAACCTTGAACCCAGGCTCTTCCAAATTATAACTATCAAGTTATTTGCAACTGTATTGTCATTAAGAAAAAGTTACAACATTGAGGCAACATTTAGAAAGAATATTGCCTAACAATGTTTAAAAGAAATATAGCGAAACTCTTTAGAGTATCATGTTTGTTTCTAAATTAGTGCCCGTGTTTCTCACTTCAGCTAGTAGAAAGTAGAAAGCCAACCAACCCAGCTGTAATTATGTACACAAGTATCTTTTGCAACACAGAAATCTAAACAGAAACATGTTTTGGAATGCAAGCAAAATGATACTTTTCAGAACACTACTGACCTTCTACAGAAGAATGTTAACACATTTACTCTATAGCTCATTTCTCAAGGCTTGTAACTTAGGTTTGAGCTGCTTTCTTCCATCATCAAGGTTTAAGAGGATAACCTGGATGAACTCAAAGAAGCCACTTAGCTTCTCAGGATAGCTCAAATAAAGAGCATAGATCATTCCAAACAAAATCACCAATGAATCAGTCCAAGATCTTTGAGACATTACAACCTGATCCTCAAGGACAATTGACACGTGGTGACTTTCAAAGGGAACTCCAGCAGGCACATCCTCTTCATTCACCACTGCCACCAGAGCCACTGCTCCATCCTGGATTGACTCAAACTCATCCTGAAAAGGGAATACATGTTCAGTTTGTAGGAGTGTAATTATACAAATCATCAAGCTTACAAAAAGCCTAAAGGTGTAAAAGAAAACATCATTATTACACCACTGATTTCAGATTTTTACAGACAAGGTTTTCTATTCTTTAACTGCTTCAAGACATAATCAAGGCTACCCTGATTTTATGTTCATTTTGTTGGCCGCGCATGCACGCAAAATCCCATAGGTTCTGTACAGGTTCTGTGTGGCCAACAGAATGAACGAATCAGTCTCTGAGACAACTCTGTACTCCCGAGTCATATTAAAGATTCGTTCAAACGGAAGCTTGAGCTCTTGGACGTGATTGTGTACAAGAGGTAAATACGATATAAATACTGTTCGTTTTCTCACACAAACCGCTCGTTTCGTGTCTTAGGCCATCAATGTGTATACTTACGATGGGGAATCGTTTAATTTGGACTTCTCTGTGCATGCTCTTTAAGACAGTTACTATATACCAGCATTATATGACTGACAGACAACAGCGGTTTGACCTAAAAATATCAAAATTGAAACTACTGCGGAAACAAAGACACCTACATATTGGATGCCCTTTAGGTAAGCTAAAACATACCAAAATTTTATTTCAAAGTAAACTATTCCTTTAAAACCCATTGATCTGGACTTAACGTAGAAGCTGTCTGAGTTTATAGAAGAGCACAAACAAAATACAAAGAGAGATGAGTGGTCTATGGTGTTCAGTTTTTTTATTATAAACAAATTTACTTCTGTTACAAATTTGGGAACAGATTATGTGTTAAGTGTCTCTATGTTTGTGATGAGACCTGATTCTTAGCCACATTTTAAACATTTGTTTTACCTGAACACCACTTAAAGTGTAGTCTTGACCAACTTTTATACAAGACTCCCATGTGTGTATATAATTGACTTATAGAATTTAGAAGAACTATATTACTGCCTGACTGTAAATTATATAGTGTTGATAAACAACTCTGACCAGCCTTAATAAAAAAGAGAGCAATCCACAATAAAACCTGAGGGCTCATATAAACTGAACTTAACTATTTAAATAATTATTTTGTCCCATTTCATTCTTATTTACTTAAGGCTACTTCAGAATAAAGACAAGCACCATTTCATTAAGTGGAAGACCCTAGCATCCTTTTAATGCTCTGTCGCACTACACAGCAAAAATTAAATAATGTTGAGAATTTCTCTAAAGGCAGCCAACAGGGTACACAAAGCAGTAGAAGGCGGTTTCAAATTATTATGTTCAGTGATTTCTCTTTGCAAAATAGATGAAGGTATTAAGCTATGAAAACAGAAAAAGGAGAATACAAAAATACCTTGCAGGTTTTGAAGACCTCTGATGAATCCTCCTTTAAGTACAGCGGTAGGCCAGCCAGGGCTGCTGTTCGAGCTGCAGTCATGTTGTTCTTGTCCTGTTGCACAAACAAAGACAAGGTATGCATGTTGGGGGCTGCAGTTCTGTTCACATTCAACATCAATATAATGCATTAATGTTTTAAAAATGTTTTTACCTGTTCCTCATATGCCCTCAAAACGTCTTCCATCTTCTCACCAAAACTTCCAGTCTTCCTCTTTTTGTAGAGCTTCAACAGCTGAGTTGTGTACTTTTCAAGTGCAGCATAGAAGGAATACGGTAAAAAAAGTTTTTTTTTTTTTTAAATCAACTCACATCATTCATTAACTTCAAGCCATATAAGACTGTAAGGGAAAAAAAATTAAGACAAACAGACAAAACCATATTAACACTAATCATTTTTTAGCTCTTTATCCAGAACAACCAGTGCTGCAATCATGACCATGACAATGTGTCTTTAAGTTTTTACTCACTTGGGCTTCACAAAAGAGTGCAGGCCATCGGTCTTTCAATTCAGCAATGGGAGGAGCTGAATTCACACTTTCTTCACGCCTGAGTGCAAAGTACCTTTGCTGCCATATGTTGATGGATGATAATCATGTCTCTATCAGTCACTGTCTTCTTGAACTGCTCCACCATCTCAAGCCTCGGGTTCTCCAGTGTGTCCTTAGTTTCTCCTTGGGGATAATTGGGCATGAAGTTTATTTCTCCTCTTCTGGGTCTTTTGATTTTGGCCCTGGATGCTGCACCTTCTGGATAGGTCCTGCTGCGTTTTCCGGCATTCACAGCCACATCCTTTATGCAAGCCCTGCTCAGTTTGGTCCTGTAGTTGCCCATCTTGAAGCGCAGGCTGTTCTTCCAACCCTCATACCCTGTTCCGGAACCCTTTTCTTTTAGGCAGGGGTGTTTGCTCACCAGAGCCTCTGCAGCCATGAGAATTTTTTTGGTACTAGGATATGCTTTATGCTTATATATTTCAGCAGCCATTCCATCCAGTATGTTGTGTTTTTGATCCCTAGTCAAGCTTAGAGTTTTCCCCTCTTTGACAAATGCATAGTTGCCCTCTCTTAGAGCATGCTCCACCTCGTAGGAGAATGTTGGAATAACAAAGATCTCAGGCCATCGGCAAAGACGATCTAGTGAATCTATCAGACAACAGTGTATCATCTGTGCTGTTTGAACTGAGATCTGGCTCAAGATATCTTAATGGTTGCTTTGGATGGTAGGTCCTAAATTGCATAGGGCATTGTCAAATTCTGGGTCTTGAAACTGAAGCCGAAAGTCATAGGCAAGGTTCAACTTATTTTTTATCTCAATTATGAGGGCTTTTACAGTCTCAGGACGAGAGGGCAAAATAAGCCTCTCAGCAGTGACATCATTGTGACGAGTGGGGCGGGGCCGAGGGACGTGGGAACAGGAGCGAGGCCTGTGGAGTGATTGGAGATAAGCGACACCTGCGACACTCGCCGGTCTCGAATCCCACGGAGGAGATGGAGGGATATAAAACCGGAGCGACGACAGTGACGGAGGAGAGAGGACCAGGCCTGGATTTATTTTGTGTTTTGATTTTTATTTGTGAGCGTCAGTCGTCCGTGAGGGGCTGATGCGCTGTTTTGTCTTTATTTTGATCATTAAAGTTTCCGTTGATTGTCCGCCGGTTCCCGCCTCCTTCTTCCCGATGATTATTAAGGTTTAAATCCGTGACAGATAAAGTCCAGGCCTGGTCCTCTCTCCTCCGTCACTGTCGTCGCTCCGGTTTTATATACCTCCATCTCCTCCGTGGGACTCTAGACCGGCCGTTTTAAAACAGAGTATGGTATAATTGGGATACCACAAATTTAACCAGCATATTGCATGTATTTACCTTTGTGATGACACATTGGTCATAGTGGAAAATAGACATTACCTTTAATTATGTTGTCCAGTGTATTTATTAAAGGGTTAGTTCACCCAAAAATGAAAATAATGTCATTAATGACTCACCCTCATGTTGTTCCAAGCCCGTATGACCTCTGTTCATCATCGGAACATAGTTTAAGCTATTTTAGATTTAGTCCGAAAGCTTTCTGCCCCTCCATTGAAAATGTAGGTACGGTATACTGTGAACGTCCATAAAGCTAAAAAAAAGACATCAAAGTAGTCCATGTGATACCAGTGGGTTAGTTAGAATTTTTTGAAGCATTGAAAATACATTTTGGTCCAAAAATAACAAAAACAAAAACTTTATTCCACTCTTCATTTTCTTAAGCTTTGCCCTCAAGTGTGTTTACGTAGTATAACTGCGCAGAACTTCTGGGTTCTACGTCACCACGGAGGTTTACTATTGGCCGACACTGGTCATGTGTGTGTGATGCGCGTGACGTACATCACAAAAGCACTACGCAGTTATACTACGTGAACACACTCGAGGCCAAAGCAGAAGAAAATGAAGAGTGGAATAAAGTTTTTATTTTTTGACCAAAATGTATTTTCGATGCTTCAAAAAGTTGTAACTAACCCACTGATGTCACATGGGCTACTTTGATGATGTCTTTATTAGCTACATGGACAGTATACAATGTATACATTTTCAATGGAGTGTCAGAAAGCTCTCGGACTAAATCTAAATTATCTTAAACTGTGTTCCCAAGATGAACGGAGATCTTGCGGGCTTGGAACGACATGAGGGTGAGTCATTAATGACATTATTTTTGGGTGAACTAACCCTTTTAAGGTGATCACTAGTGTTCATTGAAGGTCCAGACAGATCTTTAGCCTCCCTCAGGTCCCTGAGAAGGCTAGTGATGGGCTACTCTCTTACTCGGACACAGGAATGAAATGTTTAGTTGTCAGAATTAGCTTGCTTGAAACCCTGTAGGCAAACAGTGGCATTCGGTCAGTTAGCTGACATACAGATTTCACTGTATGGCCCTTGCTTTTATGATCTGTTAGCTCATATGACCGCAAATGCTCAACATACCAGGTCTCATAGTCTTTCAGTACAAAGAAGATGTCATTTCTGATAAGTAATATGTTTCTAATCTCTTTAAACACAGGCAAGGCAGCATGTGCCCCAGTGCAAACAAACATCCCAGCCACAAAAGTTGTGCCTTCAATGGTTACCTGTTTTGTGCCATATATACTGCTGCTGTCTGTGATGCTCGTTATTAACGCATGTGTATCAGTAGGCAATGACTCAACATAGACAGACTCCACTTTATAAGTCTGCACTGGTGGCTTGAAAAATCTTGGTGATGACAAATAGAATGCCATCATGTTTTGGTGTCTCTCTGCCATAGTTTTCAACACATTTTTGTAGTTATGAGAGCAACGAGCAACTGCCTTGAAGACTTTGTGCTTCCCCTCAAATCTCATTGTCCACAGATGCACCAGAGGACCAAAGCACTTTATGAGACGAGGATAATGCTCAATGTAATGATGCTTTGGCCCGTAATCGTAAGTTGGGGAATACTTCCTGAAGCAGCTGCCTGTGATCTGAAATCTTACAGGCCATGTACTGAATGGTATCATCTGTGAAAGTATGAGAAATGGCAAGTTCAACTATATCTTTTAATTCCATTAGCACCTCCCAGAATTTGTCCACTTCAGGGACTCTGGAGCCAATGAGAACAGGTAGTAGTCTAAGCGGAGCGTGGTTCTCATGCCCATTCCCGTCGATTGTCCCTCGTGTGGCAAAACTCTGAGGAATTGGGTGAGGGCGGTTAACCTTATCAGAATGTTGGAAGGGAAATGACAGTATTGCCCTATTCAGCTCTTCCAAAGTGAAATACTTCCTTGCAATCAAACCCTTCAAAGAATGTGCCAACTCAACAGGAACCACACCTTCAAACAGGTCATGAAGGATGTCAGGTGGAAATCCTGTGATAGGATGGAAATAAGAGAGATGATCAGAAAGAACACAACTTTGTTTTACACCGTAGTTCTCTTCACTGTCACTGTTCTGCATTTTTTTAACAAGGTGATCATGCATATTTTTGGTTCTCATCTCAAAACTACCAGTGATTGCATTTGATGTTTGCAGATCTGTCTGGGTGGCAAGACAAAATCTGCAAAAATATGTAGCCCTGAAACTCTCACTGAAACCAGCTAGCCCATGGGCAGCCAGGTTATCAGCCGCAACAGAGTACACTGTGCCTTTGAGACAGTGACCAAATGTCTCAATGTAAACACCCTCTTTTTCAAGAGATTTTAGGTCACTCAAGAGAGGCGCAAAAACTTTTTCATACCCAAACTGCCGTACATCATTTGAGTTGCACAAAAGAGTCAACTGAGTAGAGTGGAGTGCTGAGCGATACTTTACTGGGAGGTTAGCTAATGTCCAATAAACTGCACATACTTTGTGTACTTTTTTTTGATGTTTCTAGAGGGTTTGCAATTTCAAAATCATCAACATAAAGAATAATTGACAATTTTTGACCCTCATCTGAGAGAAGCTCATTTTCCTGGAAGTAGGAGCCATCACAGTAAGACGAATACTGTCCAGGCAACTGTGAGGTGGTTTCTTGGACTTTCTCAAGTACGTCTGTTTTTTTCAACCACAACTGCAAAGATGTGAGAATGGGCACATACATAAATGTACGCTGTGAAGACTCAATAAGGTACTCTACAGGCTTGGCAAATGGAAACCTATCCTCATAATATGACTTTCTCCTCTTTGCTGTTGACAGTGGTCCTTCAGAGGTAACAGATGTATACAAAATATTACTCTCTGAAACTGCCTGGACAATCTCACTAACAAGTGTGTCAGTAATGGGGCAGTTATGTTTTTCCAGTATTTTGATTAGAGATTCTCTGAAAACTGGTTCTGACAGTGAAAACAACTGATCAATATGCTCAATGATTTCTTGTGTTGCTGTTGTGGATACATGGAGAATAGTCTTTATTTTCAAGAAGGTGGCAGCCAGATTGTACGTACTGTAACTGCTCTGTTAATCCTTCATCACTACTGCCTGCTACCGGGGCAGAGGCAGTTTCATTTTCATCTGAAAGCTCTTCCTGATCATGTTCAGTGTCACTATCTAGGGAAATATTCGAGACATTTTGCACTACAACTGACACATCATAGTCTGATGCATGTTGGTGTTCTCTGCACTTGTGTGAATTGTATGTTGAGTAAACATTTGTTTGAAACTTGCAGGCCCTAAGTGGACATGGCACTGTTTCTTTCTGTCTTAGATGCCTTAGATGAATAAACATGTCACTCTCAACAAATGGCTGCTTAAAATCACACACAGGGCAATGAAATGCCAGATTTAAAGTCAAATCACTGTTGTCTCTACCTACCAGTCTTTTCTCAGAATGTACTCTTGACAAATGTACCTTCAATGAGTTATAAGTGCTAAATGTACACATGCAGTTGTTATACAGGCAAGGTAATGGTGAAATTGTGGAATACTGGCCATGATAGAGTCTGTAATGTCTCAATAACTGTATTTTTAAGGCACTAGAAAAAACACACAATTTACATTTCCACATAATTTATACCAGTCAACAACAAAAAATAGAACAATCAGTGTGCCCAATTTTGTCAAAGTCTAGGCAGTGGTTAAACTGTTGACCTTGCTATTTGCTTTTAACTAACGTAAAAAAAATCATCGTATTTCCCTGATAACGTTTTTTATTTTCTAAAAACGTTACATTTTGGAGAGTGGAGAACGTGACTGAAAGCGCCAAATCGCGCCAATTTGGGCCCAATCTAGCCCTGCAGTCTAACTTTTAAGCTGAAGCCCTTTCACATGTAAAGTTAACAAAATCCAACATATTTTAATGCACATTCTCTCTCTTAATAATGTTTAACAGTTAGCTAATGTTAGGTCATTCCCTTGTTGTGCGATTTTATAGTAACCTCAGTTAACGCCTTAACTTTAAGTTACTTTAAAAAAAAAAAAGTGGCAAGGGCTTATTAGCTAGCGAGCCAACATAGTTAACATAAAACTTTCACAAACTGACGTTAATGTTACTTAGCCAACTTAACGAACGAGTCATTTTGTATAAACAACTAAAGTGAGAAAATGAATTAGGTTAGGAAATTAGGTGAGAAAATCATTAGGTTACCTCGTGTGGAAGACAAAGTTGTAGCGGTGTCCTGCAGGAAATAAATTATGTCACTGTCACCAGCAAGACACACACAGCAGCAGTGCAGGGGGTCGGCGTTGCGAGCTTCCAGTGCCGTGCCGCATGCAAACAGATAGAAAATGTCTTGTGTTCTCTTCTTCTACTTCTTCTTGATATTTTACGGCTGTTGGCATCCAGTTTATTGGTGCACGTGTTCTCTTTTTTGATAGTCCAATAAACAGTACAAAACCAAAAAAAAAAGCATTTAGACTACTAAATCAAATCTTTATGTTTTGGGGCTTTATGTTTTTTGTTAAAAGGATTTCTGAAGGATTGTGTGACTGGAGTAATGATGCAAAAAATTCAGTTTGAAAGTCAGCTTTGATTGTTCCTAATAAACTGTTTAACTGCACTCCCAAGTGGATATAAAATTATGTTGTGGGATAATTAAATATATTCTAAATAAACTACAAACATAAAATTATATAGATTTATTGTGTCCTCACATTCTTTCTTGTAACTCCTCCCTCTCAGTGACACAGCTGACTGATAGGCTCATTATGCAGGCCTTTGTCTTCTCAGGTGTAAATCACAATGATATTCATGATAGTGGATGCCTACTCGCATATGACTTTTACCAACAAAGATTTTCATATTTAGAGTGAAAAATTCTAGGCTACAAGCTCCAGTTCTCAAAAGTCCCAGGAACCAATGTTCTGTTTCTGTTTTATGGCCTTATTCAAGTGATTTAACATTTTTAGTTTTTCCACTAACCACGCATAACATTTTTTTTTTCTCAAAAACACAATCATGTACATACATGCTGCTCACATATTATTATAGCCCAGTTTGTGCTGATTACAGTGATATTAGACTTTAGCCATTTAGATGTGTATAAGAAACTGAAAAAAGCACAAATGTCAGGGCATGACAAAACTTCTCCAGGCCCCAAAAATACCCTTAGACTCCAGAGGGTTAATAGTAGTTTAACTTTGAAATGAATTGTTTGAAAACCTTGTTTGAAAGTTTTGAAAAACAAGATTGAGGGATCCAATTTTTCAATTTCAATTCATCAATCCCAAATTGCAGGGACAAGAACATCATAGAGATTGTGATGTGTCCCCTTTTGACTTGGACCAATAAACAACCACCTTCAATCACCCTAGCAACTGCATAGCAACACCCTGGTAAACATCTTAACATAAATATGCTGTGTTTTACATGGATAAGAACCACTCAAATATCTTTAGAAATGTAAAAATCTACTTTACTATCATGCAGTAATACATTAAGCACTTCCAGTTAGCATCGAGATGTGTTTTGCTTTAGCATTCCCTATAGCACAATTGGTCAGTTCAAGCCAGAGCATTTAGCAGATCCAAGTCATCTGCCCTGTTTCCTTGGCAACGTAGCTCCGGAAAATACTGCCTTGATTGAGAGAGTGAAGAGATGTTTCACCATGGAATTTAGATTCTGCGCAATACCTGGACATACAGTAACAATGAACCAACAGAAATACAACTGTAACCAAGCAGTTACCAGACAGCATAGAGAGCGCTGGATGAAATCATGGGACGCCTGATTGGGGTTCACAGCTGTAACCTCGGCTGGTGGCAGATAGAAAGAGAAAGGGGAAAATGTGTGAAAACCCTCAGCTGCTCTCTGTCTTTACAGTGTAAACTGCACATTTGAATAGAAATCCAATTTGCTGCTCCGCATGCAGAGTCACAGCCACGCACTTCAAATTTATTGCGAGAAATTAGTTGGTAATAGCCTGAATAAGCAGGTATTACGTAAACAACGGGAGTGGTTTTGTGAACACCTGCTCGTGACAAAGAGCGTCAAACTCAAGCACCGTCGCGAATACAAATAAAGAATGGGGTTCTTCTGTTTCGATGCCCGTGTTCATCACTAGAGGGCAAATATTTACAGCCGCGCTACTCTGTGCTGACCTTGACTATGAACTGGCTTGTTAAAGCAGACATAATCCAGTTTATATTAGCTTATTAAGGGTGTAGTTAATGTAGTTTTGCATTGAAAAAAAAATATATTAACCCTTTCGAGTCGATTAAACGCGGATACGCGTTTTGAGTCATTTTCTCCTGATAACCCCGAAAAGACCTTAAATTACACTTTCAGTTTTAATCGTACAGATAAGAGCAATACATCAATCGAATCTGTAAAGGGTCTACTTTTTTTTGGATACAGACATAATAACAACAAAACTTTGTGCACATATAAAATAAAGATAACAAACAAGGTGTGCTGTCTGCAGCCTTTGTCTGCGCTTATCTTCATTTACAAACAAGTCATTAAATAATAATGATAATAATAATAACAATAAATGTTTTTTTTGTAGAAAATAAGATTGTTAAAAGGATTCTGAAGGATTGTGTGACTGGAGTAAGGATGCCAAACAATTTGTTTGAAAGTCAGCTTTGATTGTTTCTAATAAACTGTTTAACTGCACCCCCAAGTGGATATTAAATTATGTTGTGGGATAATTAAATATATTCTAAATAAACTACAAACATAAAATTATATAGATTTATTTTGTTCTTGCATTCTTTCTTGTAACTCCTTCCTCTCAGTGGCACAGATGACTGAATGGCTCATTATGCAGGCCTTTGTCTTCTCAGGTGTAAATCACAATGATATTCATGGTAGTTGACGCCTACTCGCATATGACTTTTACCAACAAAAAGTGTCTTAGAAAATTTAAATCAATATATTGTTCTCTGTGAGTGAGTAAACAAGATGATTTTCACATCATTTAGAAAGAAAAATTCTAGGCTACAAGCTCCAGTTCTCAAAAATCCCGGGAACCATTGTTCTTTATGTGTTTTTTTGCCTTATTCAAGTGTTTTAACATTTTTAGTTTTTCACTAACCACGCATAATATTTTTTTTCTCAAAAACACAATCATGTACATACATGCATTTCTTATATTATTATAGCCCAGTTTGTGCTGATTACAGTGAGATTAGACTTTACCCATTTAGATATTTATAAGAAACTGAAAAAAGCACAAATGTCAGGGCATGACAAAACTTCTCCAGGCCCCAAAAATACCCTTAGACTCCAGAGGGTTAAATGCAATTGAAACCTTTTCACCACTGTATGTCCTACAGTCAGCCTTTAAACCATTTTTTTAAAGAAAAGGCAAAAGTATAAATGATTAAATTAATTAAAAATATATACAGACATTGTAGATACAGACTTGTACTGTATCTTAATTGTTTAAATTTTTAGAAGGCATATTGGAGCATATTAGATATCCTGGTTCACATATACACATTTGGAACTCTTTTCGCATTGGTCTGAACAAAAACACCATTAAATCTGTATGAAAAATGCATTAAAAATGCAGATTCATTCTCTGATCCAAGTGGCACATTTGGATCGACAGAAATATAGCGGTTTCCCCATAATGAATGTATACAAAGCAACTATACTCATAAACACTGCTTTATCAGATAAAATGCCATTTAAACTTTTCTGAAGATGGTCGGTTATCTTTAGAAATATATTCATATAAAACACCCATGCTGCATTTTGACTTTAAAACGTCCAGTAGTCATATTGATTCAGTGAAATCATAGCCTTTTGAAGTTTAATCCATCTCTCTTCAAAGTTCAGAACTCCTGCAATTATAATAAAGAAATTTTTTTTATTTTTTTTTATTGTTTTAGATTGTCTACAATGTCTTCCACAAAGTTCCCTCAGGCTGTGACTCTCTAAATAGCAGTGTGCATCTAATGTCTCTATTGCTCTCTCTCCTATCGTGTGAAGGCATGCCCTTCGGCATGACCTGACTACAGTGTCCTTATCCTTAATAACCACAGGCAGTTGGGTGCCTTGGTCACAACATTCATGCAACAAACACGTTAAGTTATTAAAATCACATGGGGATGCTTGAACATGCCCCTGTCATTTCTGAAGCCTTCAGGGTTTAATGGTATTTATGGGTCCTCTAACGAAGTGGAATGCGATAACATGAATAATTACTTGTAACTAGAGCCTCCAGACAGGTCAGAGCATTAAGAAAACACAAGGCTTTAAGCTGTTGCTGTTTATTAATGAGTTTCAAGTACCAGAAGCCAAGATCCGCCTCTAATGTGACTGAATCATGACGTTGCACCTCAGTGCTTTATTAGGAAATCCCATAAAAAATCATAGATATTTTCATCTGTATGTTTGATTCTTATTCAGTCTCTCTTCAAACAGTCGTTGTCTCTGCATACCATAACACATTATCATCTGAATTTTATTCAAATGAAAACACCTTGATTTCAGTATAAAAATACTAGAAGCGTTCAGCATTTCCTGTTTTTCCGCAAAGCCATTAATTTATGTTCTCCGGCACATCGTGTCAGCGTGGGAGGGAACTGTGCTATGATCATGTTTGCAGAGACGAACCGTGTTAACACCAAAACTAATTCATGCTAATCAAAATAGCCGTGCTCCAGAGGTCTCGCTCAGAATACCAGGCAAACCGTCATATTTCCCTCCATGCAGTTGTTGACGTATAATAAGGTCAAGGAGAAACAAAGCCAACTCCTCCTAATCTTCATAAAGCTGGTCTGAGCTGCTGCTTCCATCCACATTTATGAGGGGAAAGACTGCAGTTGCCTTGCGGCTGTTGGCTGCAGTGGCGCTCTCAGAATGTCTTCCTGCAGATGTAGCATGTCAGACACACTCACCATAGCATCTTTTTTAGGAAAAATCTGTTGGCTTCAACATCATGGCATTATAGATTGATTAGTTTCCTATTTTTATTGGATAAATTAGTTGCTAACATAGATCATCCTTTCCAAATGCTGCCAAATGTGTGTATTTTTTCCCCATGTTGGGATACTTTCTCCATCATTTTGTTAATTGATTACAGTTAAGGACACAAACAACCGAAGGTATATTAGGCTACTGTCATTTAAAGCAACACTATGTAACTTTATCTGTTCAAAATTAGCAAAATGTATATAATGAGCATCATAAATCCTTGTACCAAACCGCCTTTTTGTCTTATCCTATATTTTAGTACAGTACATTTATAATAAGTGATTATTCTTGGACTATTGGAGCCTGTTCAGGTCATCACCGCTGCGGACTAACATATACAGTACCTGCGTAAATCGCCATAGACATAAACTTGGAGAAGTAGCTCTGGTTAGAATGTTCTTCCGTGGGATGCATGCAGTTCTGTTTATTAACCACTAGAGCGCCAACATTTACATAGTGTTGGTTTGAGATGTTATATATAGACACACATCTGATTTGTTTTTAATGTTTCCAGTCATTCCAGACATAACCAAGTGTGTATAAGTGAGACAAATCCTGAGTAAATAAACCGTGATGGAAGAAACTGACAAAATACTGCGCCTAAAGTAGGAAGTGTGAAAATCACTCTCTTTGTACAGAAACATGTAAACGTGTGAACATATTATTTCCTAAAAGGCCTTAAAGCTGATATTTAACCACATCAACTCTGGGGACCCACCGGTGGGTCCAATATTGCATATGCCTAATTCTCAAAAAATCAAAATAACAGCTGAAGTGGTTAAAAGCTTTTTCTTGAGGGACTAAGATGTAGCCCGTTTGCTTTTGTCTTTAATTTATTTCTGTCAGATACCTAGAGGACAGGGTTATATCCTAAATTGTGATGGAGAGAAAGTTCACGATCTTGGGATATCCTCCAAGCCAAGCAAAGTGCCGGGAGATGTCAAAAGCTGCTTTTCGTACATCTCCCTTTCTTTTTTCTTTTTTTTAAAGGAACAGAAATGCAGCAAATTTATTGCATAGGACTTGCAGATGAAGCAAATATTCATTCCCTGATTAAAGACTTTGCATGGTAATCAGCGCCTGAAAGAGGTCATCATTTGCATGTCAAATTATCTGACATTTTCACTGGATGCAAACATTGTTCCTGCAGCTGTGTTCCCAATATTAGGACCTTGTGTATTCATAATGTAGATGTTTATTTTGCTCACAGAGCATGGCCATTATATCATCTTTACATAAGACCAAGTCAAAGTGCTGTTTGTACACAACAGAATCACAACATGTTATTTCATTTGTATTCACATTCATTGATCATGTGCGACTATTGATCTTTGAAGAAAAGGAGAGCATAAGTGTGTAAAATATTAATGAATGTACATCAATAGAAATGAGTCATTTCATAAGAACCAGCAGGAAGCAACTCTAAACATGTCTTGTTCATATCAAATCAAAAGTCTTCTCAGAATTATAGTTTGAAGCACATTTCACCAGCTTTCAGATATTTTTTATACATTTATGCCTATGTACTGTATGCAATCTAATTGTGATGCCTGCTAAAATATCTTGGTTTATCCAAATATTTCATTACATTTATGCATTTAGTAGATGCTTTTATCCAAAGCAACAAAAAAGATATGTACTCTTTTTTTTTTTTTTTTTTTTCTTCAGGAAGTAAAAAAAACAAACAAACATAATAGTGTTTATAAAAATAGCTTAATATAAATGCTTTGTTTTGTGAATTGTTTTCGTAAAATATTTTAGTGTGCCAGCGATATTTTTATTATTATTGATATACTATTATAGCTTTTGTTAATATTTTGAATTACATCTAATTCTTATATTTTCAGTTATCATTTGAATTTAAGTTAAATGTATGCCTATGTAGAGCATTCCAAATCTGTCACTCGTGTGGTTCCATGCTTAGGGTGCTGGCTTTGTATTCACCTGCCTTTTTTGGCAATATGCAGCAAGGCAACTCGGTAGGTTTTGGACCAGAGCTCTGTCACTGCTGGTCTTTAGGTTCTTGTGACAGCAACGAAATGCAGATTGATTTCCCCTTCCCAAAACTCATCCTGCTTATCAAACAGAGTGGCGACACTGACATGTTTATTTTGCCACGGAAGACAAAAACTATATGTGGTTTAACTGTAATATGACGTATGTCTCTATGACCGTATGACAAGAATGAAGCAGTGGCATACTGGAAGTATATTTCGGCTGGTTGATGTCTTATCAGCAAATCCCCCTTACAGATTCACTTGCTCCATGTAATTTAGTTCCGTAGCCATATGTGTCCACTGGCATGGAGTTGAGCAGGCGTTTTCAATTCATTCTCCATGGGAGTTGAGCGACAGGCTCACGTGGGCGATTGACAGAGCAGCTACCAGTGAGAGCATCACAAAGCTGAGAAATGGTCTGTCTGTCATAAGAGTTTCAAAATCTGCCAATAGCGCTGAAGTTTCTGGTGTATTCGCTGCACATTGTTATATTGAATTCAGATTTTGAAAAATCGTTGCAGCTTGGTTAACAAAAGCTTCAGATGTACTCATTCAGAAGTAAAGTTAGAGCTGTAATTGTGCATAAATATGATGTTATTGACCATATATTGAAAGCAATCATTGACCTTACTGAAGGCATGAGCGCTGCTGTGCGTTTTACAGACACACCTCCAAAGCTGCAGACCGCTGACGTTTAAAGCAGTATTGAGCGGGTTTCTTCCGCACCAGTGGACACTTGGGGTAAGAGTTCATCTGGCTGGAACGAGGCTATTTGTTATCCTTTGTGTTGACTCGTAAATATCACCAACTTATTGGCTCCTAGCCAGTCGAATGTGACCAAACATAATCACATACTCTTAGTTAAACAAAATGAAATATTTGATGAGCTGGACATAATCTCAAACACTTTATTTTATTGTTCTCATTTATAATCGAAATTTTTTTCTAAAAAAAAAAACTCATTCTGTATGATTTATAAGCGTTTTGAAAAATGGGTACATGGGTTATATCCTCATAAGTCACCCTCTCCTTGTAATACCTGTGTCATACAAATGTCATTATACAGAGTTGTGTCCTGATATGTCACAAAAACATGCACATGCACACACACACATATATATAAACGTGTATATTTTTTATTTTGTTTCTAATTATTTTGATACTTAAAAAGTATCTGCCAGCTGGGTGAAATAAAATAAGATTACGTTTTTTTTTTTTTTTTAGTTAACATTTATTTAATGTTGGTGTTATTGTTGTTTTTAGTTAACTATAACCCTGGTGTCTATATTTTAATTTGCTTTATTGCTTTTGAAAGTCCATAAAGAGCCCCTTAATGGAAAATAGAATCATGGCTTGGATAAATGTCAGTCCTTTTATCATTTCATTCTTTTTTATGTAAAATAATTAGTGGTGATGATTTCATGACAAGTGGAATAATCTTAACCATATTAATGGTGATCTTAATTGCAGCTGATCATTATAATGAAGTGCTCATTACTGGATAGCTGAAAAAACTGCCAGATGATCTGCTGTGCCAGATTTTTGACCCTTTGTTAAATCGAACCAAAAGTTTTAATATCTGAATAGCAGGCTTTTCTGTTAATTTTGTTTTTGTAGTATTTGTGGTTTTGTTTTGCTAGTGAGGTCATATAATCATCCATATCACACTTTACTGAGGATTCCCGCTGTTAGAGCCATAACAAAATTAATTATTTTGTCATATTTTTCCTTATGTTAAGAATGGTTATGTTTTAGAAAAATTCTGTATTTTGTATTATTTGTATTTGTATCACATGACTTTGACTAGTTACATACGTATTATGTATGCTTAAAAAACTTACGGAAGGAAGGAAGGGTTGGAACTAGACAGTCTTTTGACCGTGAAAATTTCTCGTTTTTGAAAGTGGAATAAGTGTAGACTTTATTTTTGAATTTATTTTGTAATGTAACGACAAAGAACAAGTAAACAAGCTAAGTTTTTGATTCACGCATCAAATCCTTTGTGCCACCCATTAATAGAAATGGTGAAGAATAAGCCTGGGATCGCCATTACACCCGCATCTCAGCTAGGGAAAGCTGAGGTCAAATCTTAGGAATATACTGTGATATGCCAAGTTATTTCTATTCAATTGCTCCTCCTGTCAACTCCCTTTGAAGCTCAAAAATCTGGCATCAAAAGTGAGAGGATGGTACGACTCTATTAAAATGCAATTTAACATGCTTTACCTCATTCAGAGGCTGGAGACACACACACACACACACAAACGTCCATGTTCCTTTACTGATTGTGTGAGAGTATGTGCAATATAAAGAAAGGACAGTCATTGTAAGCCCTTTATTGGCTTCGAAAATGGTTTTGAGTTGCATTCCGGCCATCCATATCAGAAATATGGCTCACAAAGATACACGCTATCGTTCCAAGACACAAGTCATAAACGCAGTGATAGAATCATTGCTCACTCTGACTGTCATTGTCATACGGAGGGTCACAGTGCTGTTGTAAACAGTTCTCTTATTAACTTTCATATGGTTCCTTTGGTGACTGTCTGTCGACGAAAAGAGCTTGTTTGCTGCAGTTTTTGCTGGAAACTGGTGTTAAAGAGCTGTGTGGAGGCTCTAAATAGTGCGCAGAGCTTTTTATGCTTTTCTTTTTTCCAGAATGACTTTGTTTGCCATATTTAGAACAGCGGGCAAAACACATTTAACATTCTAGGCTGCAGATAATTCAACGCACCGCTCTTGCTGCTGCCTGAAGATTTAGAATTGTTGAAGTTTTTTGGCATTTTATTTTTGTCCTGCATTATAAAATTAACAAATTTCTTATAAAGTCTGCACACAAATTCAGCAATTATAATTTCTTTAAGAAATATAATTCAAATAAGCTTTCAGTCCTTTAAAATATTTAATCACAGTTGATAATAGTTTTACCGTTATTGTGTTAATATATATTTAGGACAGAAAAGTGGATATAATTATTAGGTTTAAATTCTCAGTGTGAATGTGCCATGATTAAATAATACATCAACATTCCCAGCACTTCTCTGTTCAAAAGTATGGGGTCGGTATGGTTTTTATATTCTTTTCTAAAGTGTTCTTAATCTCACCAAAGCTGAATTTATTATATCAAAAATACAGGGGGAAAACGAAATTTTGGGATACATTTGTTATGATTTAAAATAGCTATTTTCTATTCAAATATTTTAAAGTGTAATTTATTGCTCTGATGGCAAAGCTGAATTTCAGTCTTCAGTGTCACATGGTCCTTCAGAAATCATTCTAATAAGCTGATTTGCTGCTCAAAAAAACATTTTTATCATTATCAATTTTGAAAAGAGTTGTCCTATTTAATTTTATGTAGAAACTCTTTATTTTTTTATTTTTTCAGCATTTATTAATAAAGAAAAAAAATAGAAACAGAATATATTTGATAGAAATATTGGTAACACTACAAAACCGTTCATTAGTTAATGTTTGTTAATGTATTAACTAACATGGACAGTGAACAATGCATTTATTACAGTATTTATTAATATTTCTTAATGTTAGTTAATGGGAATACAGTAGGGTTGGGACAACGCGTCGAGGTCATCGATGACGTAGGCGCAAAAAATACGTCGACGCAAAATATGCGCATCGATTCGTCGATGTTTTTATTTCTCTAAAAAAAAGTTTGCAAAACGTTTACCTTATGTGCGCTGAATATACGCGATGGCCGGATCAACATTCTGTCCAACGTTATATAACCAATCCAGGGGTTTTTCTGCATTGATCTTTTTTTTTTGGCGGCTGTCAAAGCCTTATTTGATCGGTGAGTGACAGTGACAGGGCGCGTACGAGAGAGAGCCCCGGCTGCGCGCGCACTCACAGTCTTCAAACAACACGAGCGCTTCTTGCTCTCTCCCTCCGTTGTGCATATTAATCAAAATCATTAAACACGATAGAAAAAGGGCGAAACACCAAAGTTTCACGCGCGCTCGCGCACTCACAGTCTTCAAACTACACGAGCGCTTCTTGCTCTCTCCCTCCCTTGTGCATATTAACCAAAATCATTAGACACGATACAAAAAGGGCGGAACGCCAAAGTTTCACGAGGAGCATTCGGAGATTTTTTTTCTCCATGACAGGCTGCTGGCTCCCACTGTTAATTTTTTTTTTTTTGTAAAAGCACTCTCTGTATTAGCTTAAAGTCCTCAAGTTTACATTTACATACTGTATTCTTTCAATTGCTCTAAACAAGTATTTTGGGTGACCTTTTTTATTGAATACTAGACATCAAGTTATTGTTATTTTCATCTGAAAGAACTTCTTTTTTTCAGTAAGCTAGGCCCTATGTGTTCAGTAAGCTTGTTTCAGTAAGCTATGTGTTTTCAAGGTTTCAAGGTTTTATTGAATGCTATCTCTATACAATTGCAAAGTAATGCATTCTTAGTCAGTCTTTTATTTTGTAATTTTAAGAGCAATAAACATATATTGCAATGTTAAGGAATTGATGTTTTTTTCATTCAGATATGTAAATCAACATGTATAAATTGTTAGTAGTCAATTAATGGGGAGATAATCGAAATCAAATTGGTCTGAAAAATTAATCGTTAGATTAATCGATGCATCGAAAAAATAATCGCTAGATTAATCGTTTAAAAAAATAATCGTTTATCCCAGCCCTAGAATACAGACGTTCATTTTTAGTTCATGTTAACTCACAGTGCATTAACTAATATTAACAAGCACAACTGTTGATTTTAATGATGCATCAGTAAATGTTAAAATTAACATCAAGATTAATAAATGCTAAAGAACTAGTGTTCATTCTCAGTTCATGTTAACTAATGTTAAGAGCAATAGTCTATGTTACGATGGTATTGCTGTTGGGCTGCAGTCCTCTTCTGCATTTCTACAAATGACAGTGTTGAGCTTTGATCATTTAATTTCACTAATAATATAATATTATAAACTTTTGCTCAGCGTGGTGTCTGGGTTTGATTTGGAGAGAAAGTTGTGAACTTGACCTTAATAATACAGTATATGTAGGAAAAAAGAAAACAAGAAAAGAATGTAGCTCTCTGTCACACATAAAGAGGACGTACACTTAGACTGACGTTAAATGAATTATTTATAGCCAAGTGTCTCTGGAGGAACATGTCTTTAGTGACTAAAACAGGATAAAACGGTGGTACTGCATGGCTTTGTTAGTACCAGCTCAGACGGTGACGGCAACCTTTGTTGAGTTGTCTCAGCTTTAAAATGCAAAACCAAACCTCTTGACAGAGTACACGTGTCAAAATACCATCTGTATTCAACAGCAGAACAGAACATGTCAAACGAACCTGGTATTTTTCTGATCACACCATCAGTGCCACCTATTATTACATCTACTGAGAACATCACTTTTGAGCACTTAATGATAATGCTAATTGTTAAAAGCAGCATGCTCATACACTGTGTGTTTTGTTTTGTAAGGTTTCATGGAAGGAGATATTGTGCGTATGCCGCCTGAAGGCATTTATTGTATTAATTTTCAACAGAAGCGTTTCTGCTGCAGCGCGTTGTGGATCTTCATTTACAGTGGAGGGAATTAGTTAATGGCCTCTAAAGGACTTTATTCTACCGTTACGGCAGTCAAGTCAAACATATTTTGCCGGCCATCATCGAGGCAAATTTGCAGGATGCTCTCCAGAGATTGGAGACATTATACTGAACTGACCTTTAACTTAACTGACCTTTATGTTGCAGGACAATTTTTATAATATGAGCCGTGGTTTTGTGAGGGAAAGCTTGTAAAGGTATTGGAGGGATGCATGGTTCTGTACTCAAAATAATATGTGTGAAGCCTCAGTGTGCCTGTGGTGAAAACAACAGCTCAACAATCTTGATTCCTCTAAGATCCCCCCAACAAACTGGATTTCACTTCATGTGAATATACATATTAATGTCTCCTTCAAGGTTGTTTCTAATAAACGGGGGGAAAGGCTGTCCACACTACTGTTAAAAGGTTTCGGCTCAGTAAGATCAGGAGATTGTGAATTTTTATATTTTATTATTTGATCACAAATAGTCAAAAATGTTATTTGAACTTAAAAATGAATTAAATTAAATTTGTTAAATATGTTTTCAAATTGAATTTATTCTTGTGTTGGCAACGCTGGATTTTCACCATCAGTACTCCAATCTGCATTGACACATGATTCTTTAGAAATCGTTCTAATATTTAGACTTGGTGTTCAAGGAAAACAACTTCTTATTATCAATGTTGTAAACAGTTGTGTAGCTTAATATTTTTTGTGGAAACCGTTAATCATTTTTAATAGGATTCTCTGATGAATGTAAAGTTCAAAATAATAGCATTTATTTAAAAATCTAAATGTTTTTTAACTTTATAAATGTGTTTACTTTTACCTTTGGTCAGTTCACTTACTGAAAAGTATTAATTTCTTAAAATAAAAATAAAAAGACTGATAATGTATGTAAATCAATAATTTATTCCAAGTGCTGAAGTGTAGTACTTTAATGTTTCTAAATTATAGATACATTATTAATTATGTTTGTGAATATATTAAATATACAAATAATGTAATGCAGCTGTTCGTAATTGTTTTCAACTTATTTCAGAATGAATTTTGGTGTATTCTCTCTCTCTTTTTGATTTTGTATAGTAATTAATCAACATTTATCAAAATGTAATGCATTCACCTTAATTGAGATGTTCATGTGTGACAGAAATATATATTTTAGTAAACTGCGTCAATTGATGCATATGTTTAAAAGTATGCCCCCTCTTTATCTTCAGTGTAGTTAACTAATAACAAAAAATTGCTAAATTCATTGTGAAGATACTTAATATCTTTGTAAATATACAGTATACAGTAACTATCTACAGTGTCTTGACTGCAGTTTACCATGTTAAAAATCTGACACCCAAAAAACATTTCATTGGTCATTTGCAAACACGTATTCTCTGGGAGCATTGTAGTAAATGTTTAACACTCCTTTTAAAAAAAGTAGGCCATAATTTGCTCTCCTGAAGAGAGGATGTCAACACCCTTTACCGCTATCCCCGTAGGGTTACTAAATAAGGTGTTTGTAACATCTTTAGTTTTGCTGAGTTGTAGACTTTTTGAGATCTTAAAGGCATTCATAAAAGCCTGAATTGTGGCTTGCTCTGCAGTCTGTTTAAGTTGTGTTCAAACTGCAAAGGCAATCAATAAATCAGCCTTGTGAAATGTGTCTAGTTTGCAATTTTTCAGCCCCAAATAGAAATAGTACACAAGAAATGTTACCGATTTTTTTTGTTATTTATTTGAAGTTTTCCAAATCAAATCAAGCCCAAAACACTGAAACATATGAATCGTTTTAAAGAGAGGTGACTGATTGAGAATGATCTCTGATCTGGTAGAAAAATCATACTTAGTGTGTTTGTTTGAGTTATTAATGTTACATTTATTGAATGTTACATTTATGCTCTGTGGAAAGGACTATTAATTTCTTAATTATGACTTTAAGGTCTGTATTCAATTCATAAGGTCTGTATTCATGATAAAAAAAGAGTATCATGTGTCATTATCTACACAGGACATTTAGAGTTTTTAACATAGCTATCTGATAGCAGCTATAGATATCATAGATATTAACAAGTTTGGTGTTTTACAGTTCCTCCAAAGATCGTGAACCTGTCGAAGGACCTTGTGGTGAATGAAGGCTCCAACGTGACTTTAATGTGCCTGGCTAACGGAAAACCAGAACCTGCCATCGGCTGGAGGATGTTATCACCTTCAGGTAAGATGCATATCATGCTTCTGTGTGCGGTGCTGAAAATATTTACAATAATCAGTGAAAAGTAAGCAAATCTTAAGTAAATAGTTTTTGCCTTTAAAATGAAACTGCAATCCTCAATATCGGTCCAGTACTGCTGATGTATTTTGCCATTACAAAGAACGGTGCACTTTTTTCCTTGATGATTTTGCAAAATACTGCATCCCACTGACATATTAAGCATTGGTAAGATAATATATCAGGTGTCTTTTTCACTGAGAGCTCTGTGTGTGTGTATTTTGACCAAGTAGATGTGTGTGTTTGTGTATGCGTCGTACAAGCTGAGTGGTCCATTTTGCTTATCTTCAGGCCACATGAACAAATCAGCTCCATTTGGGCCTGTCTGGGGCTCTGTTCTGCCGTGCACCATTTCACTTAATCAGGGAAAAACTGCATTTTAATGCGCTATGATTCATGGGGAGCAATTGGACTGCTGTACCTGCTCTTGCACCCCGCACACACCCCTTTTTCTTCCTTTGTGTTGTAACAAGGTTCAGGTAATTGAAATGTTAATGTAACACAGAAGAAACTGCTCTGGCTTTTTTTTTTTTTTTTTTTTTTTTTTTTTGAGATAAGTGAAAGAGTTTCCGATGGGATTCCATTATGATATGGTACAGTTGTATGCTAAGAGTTTCAACTGCTTTTAAGAATAAAAGATCAGTTTCAGAGGGCATTCAGTCAAGTCAGAGTCTTGTTGGACCAGGGTATCTGCCTGTTTTTCCCACATCATTTGGCAGGTGGACACCGGATTTCTTAAAATGATTGTTCAGTTTAAACTATATATTCTGTAATGATTCTATCATTCATTCTCATTAAAGAAACATGCAACAGCTGTGTTATTTGTGCTTTAATGACTTTCGAGAGTTCACTGTCATGTGTATAGTTAATGCTAACCTCAACATATCGCAATTTTGTCATGTAGAAAAGGTTGATGTATGATTTAATGTCGTTAAGATGGAATTTATGGCAAAATGCATTTACATAAAAAGTACTGAAATGTGATTTTAAGGCCATTAGTGGCACAGTTATGATGGGAAATTGCCGTTTGTGGTTTCAAAGAACAAGAGATACCCAGAATTTATTCTGTAGCAATGGGCATTTAATGAAACTCAAATGTAAATATTCCAATTTTTGAGATACTAGATTTTGACTGTATAAGCGGTAGCACTTTATTTTACAGTATGTGTACTAACATGTACTTATAGTGTACTTACAGTGTATTTATCTAAGAAAGTTCTGGTAATACAAGGTAACTACATGGGGTAGGGTTAGGTTTAGGGGTAGGTTCAGGGTTAGTACCTAGTTATTACATAGTTATTGTAATTACTATAATAAGTACATAGTATGTACAGTACATGAGGAACAGGACTGTAAAATAAAGTGCTACCATATAAGCTCTAATCATTAAAAAAAGAAAAAAAAAGTTACAAAAAACAAATAAACATTCTTACGATATTCTCTTTTTTTTTTTTTTTTTTTTTTTTGATGCACCTGTATATACATTCAAACCTAAAATGATTCACACCTTTTTTTTTTTACTAGTGGGTGCAGGACACTATTATTCATTTATGTAAGTGAGGATAGCAAGATACAATAAACTGTGACATATTATACCCAACAATTATTAATACAGTGGACTACCAGTAAAACATTTTTTTTTTTAATTGCGACCAAAAATTTGACTTGACACTTTAACCTGATCGTGTTTTGTTACATACCTTTCTATCAGAGTTATCTGAAATTATCAAGATGAATTTGTTCTGACACAGATTAACTCTTGAGTTCTTGAGGTCATTTTTTTTTTTACCATTTTCTAAACTATAGCGAATAAACTGATAATTTGAGAAATGTTGAAGATATTTTGAATAAATAGTCTGAATAAATTTTGGTTTGACTGTGTGCTCTTGTTTTTGTGACATATCAGGACACAACTCTGTATAATGACATGGGTATTACACAGGTATTACAAGGAGAGGGTGACTTATGAGGACATAACCCATGTCCCCATTTTTCAAAACGCTTATGAATCATACAGAATGAGTTTTTTTGAGAAAGTAAAAATGCACAAAGTTTCCTGTGAGGGTTAGGGTTAGGTGTAGGGTTGGTGTAGGGCCATAGAATATACAGTTTGTACAGTATAAAAACCATTATGCCTATGGGATGTCCCCACTTTTCACAAAAATAAACGTGTGTGTGTTTAACAAATAATTAAATTTGTACTTGATTTTATTCATAATGATTTGATTGGGTTTTGAAAAATGAACATCACATAATAGAGTTAGACCATATGCAAGTTTGCTAAAACAATGCCCAAATAGCATGGACATTGTGATTTTAATAAAAGATTAGAAACACATATTTTGTTTTTATTTGGAATGTGCACTGATTAATAATTTATAAGACCAGGAAGATACATGAAGGAAGTAAATAGGGTTAATTTTGAATTTGTTGACTCTAAAACTAATCAAAAATGCAGAGGTGGCTGAAATTAGTCTTTGAAATGGTGGGGTGTGTTGGCGTTAGTAACATTACACCACCTATAAACGCCATGGTTTTGTGCCGTTTGATCAATTTAACACTTCATTGGCTCTCAGATCAGATTTGCTTTTGTAAAAGCATGCCATAATCTTCAATGAGGCTTGCAACCAGGAATCTTGATGGGGCTTGAATCAGTCGAAAGCTATCCAAACGATGTGTGAAACTTAATTAAGACACAGACCCCCTTGCGATAAGATCTCAATATCTCGATAGCACCGGGATTTGTTCTCTTGTAGAGATTTGTTTCTTTTAAAGATTTGTATTAAACGGACAAAAGAGTCTGTTGATGTCAAGCGCACCTGCTCCCTTGAGCATTAACCGTACTACAGTCATTTAGATTTACCACAGCGTTTCCACATTGTTTCAATAAAGGGCTGAAATAAATCTGCCAGTCACACTTAGTTCTGTAAGTACACATCTCCGACCTTAAAATGGCACTTCGCTCAAAGCTACACAGATCTTTCTCTGGACTCTCTATATAAACCGAGAGATTTCATGATGTTATGCAGTATCTCCAGTTTCACATCACTCGCTTGTACATTTTCTCTAGATTACGATCATACCGAGTCCTTACTATATCTAGATTCTAATCTAAAGAGGGCATCTAGACCTGCTATCATCCATTCTCATTAAAGAAACATGCAACAGCAATGTTATTTGTGCTTTAATGATTTTCGAGAGTTCACCTTCATGTGTTGCATGTGTTGTGAATGCTAAAGGAAATGCTAACAGCAACATCGCGATTTTGTCATGTAGAAAAGGTTGATGTATGATTTAATGTTGTTAAGATGAAATTTATGGCAAAATGCATTTACATAAAAAGTACTGAAATGTGATTTTAAGGCCATTAGTGGCACAGTTATGATGGGAAATTGCCGTAATTTAGCAGAAAATCTAAAATGAGTGTGCTACAGTTTTATGCATTTTCAGATTAGCCAAAATATATTGTAAATGAACTCACTGGGTCAGTGGATGTGTAGAATTTAGTTAATTGACAGAAATTTCAGTTCTGTGGAAATGTGCAATTCTGCTGGCACAAATTCTGAGATTCTGTGTGACTCTGGCAATTAGCAATCTGAATTATTGATCAAGCCTGAGGTCTACAACAACTAAAAACTGAAACTTAGTACCAGACCAGTTGTTTTTGCTGAAATCATGAATATTATAGTAAGCCCTTTTGTTGTTTTGCTAGAACAGTATGTGCTCTTCCCAGAAACCTTACATAACCTTATGCTTCAGAACATCAGTGATTAATGTTGTTTTTAGAAATCCAGATTATTATTATTTTTCTTTGCAAACTGTAAAGATACTTTTCCAGTGATGCAATATATTTTTCATTAATGTTTTTTTTTTTCAGTAAAATATTTAAACATCCAGAAAATAGGAATTTACTTGAGAAGCAAAACTGCACAATATGCTGTATCATATAGTAAGTATTTTCTTACAATATACAGTGGTGGCCAAAATTGTTAGAAAATTGTCTATGCAGATGGTTCCTCTGAGCACAACAAATATCGGATGAAGTGAATCGTTCTGTTATGTCCACCTTTTGCAGCAATTACAGCAGCACATCTCTCTGGCACATTGTCAATATATTTCCTGAGAACTTCAACACTAATGTTATCCCGTGCCTTCTGCAACTCAAGCCAAAGGCTTTCCTTTGAATGTACAATAGATCTGTCCAGTTTATTTTCCAACTCGCCCCAAATTTACTCAAATAATTGCATATAATTTACTGGGGAAAAAAATAATACTAAGAAACTATTTTATTTGCATTTCAGTAGTGGCCTTTCTCAAACTACTTCACACCCTTCAGTATGTGTGGAGGATGTGGAAAACAGCCAATTTTCTGCCTTCCACGCATGTTTATGCTTAAAAGAAACTATAAAGATGATATATTAATGTTATTATCCCCTGAGGCTGTTTAATAGACATACAGTATTACACACTTGAATGAATCATTTGCAGGCTGTGCATGGTCTTTCTTTCATGTGATCAGAGCAAAACCCTTTGGTGGGAAGGCTTGTTTACTGATTTTTTTCAACACTCAAAAAGGCATATTCTCCCAATCCCCTATTTCTCTCTGTCTGTGTAAAATCCGGTGGGCTAAAGATCAGAGCAAGCGGCATGTGAGCTGCATTGTGGGTATGAGAAGAGTAAACATGTTAGTGTTACTGCGCTGTTTTACCTTTGGGTGAGGAATTGCGTCAATAATGTTGCTAATTTATCATTGCTGCTGTTTAATCGACTTGAATAAACATTGTTTTTAATGAGCGCCTGTGTCCCAGGAGCGAACACTCCTCTATTAGATCAGTGCGAATTAGGGTTTTGGCTCAGTGAAGAGCACATTGTGTGGAGCACATTGCTTGAGGTTTTTATTGAGCTATGATTGCATTAATCCTGTTTATAATCATCTATGTAATGATGCTGCTGTGTGTTTGGGTTCGGCAGCTCATTTTAGGGACCAAATGATCCTCTGAGCACTAGCCCTAACTGCTAATACAGTTCTACTCTGCCGATCTCGCTCACTATTTTTCTCTCACCCTCCACCTTTACTTGGTCCTGTGCTGACTATAGTTATTTTCGAAAGGGTTTTTTTTCTTTGGATGACAGAAACAGAGTGAAATGAATGCATTTGGAGTGGGGTTATAGATTGATTTTACTCTGGTCGGATCTGGTTATGGTGTTTCTCTCCTGAGCAATGGCCTCGGGGGTTTAGAAAGATGTGGATCTGTGAACTACTTTGTGGAACCGCAAACTACCCCATGGTAATGTACTCTGCGGTGTGTTTATCTTTTCAGTCACATTCAAGCTTGTATTATCTGTCTTTCAAATCAAATACAGCCGGCTGTTCCATCTAGTCTCCATTCAAGAGACGAATTTACCAAAACAGCCAATTTTGCATATGCATTTAAGCCGGAGAGAATAACAACAACCTAATTAATATATTTCAGCACATTTAGAAGGTGACTGGGTTGGATTGGATTGTGGGTGTTTTTTTGCGCTGATATACTGAATACAAATGTAGCGCAAACACATTTGCACTCGTTTGCCCAAACAAAAGCATTTTTCAGCATTAGTAACAGATGTGGCTTTCAATTTGCATTTTTAAGTCAAACAAAAACCGAAGGACTGAAGATATTTGAGGGCTGGAATCAAAGCAAGTCAGTCAAACTGCATTATCTTTGCTGAGAAGAATCTCAGCTGAAAAAAGCCAAAGAATGTCTGCAGGGCATATGTGTGACTCAGAGTATCTTTGTTTGTTTTCCTCAAGCAGATAATAAAGGTTTTGCACTAGTCAAGTCTGTATTTTTATGTCAGTTAATAGACCTTTTGTTTTCTAAATTAATAAACAGATTATTCTTCTTCAACCGACAACGCGACACTTACCTGGATATAAATGTCTTTATAGTCATAACTAATCAAACCCCCCACTGTATCATGCACCAAAATTGGTGACCTCTGATGTAGGCAGATCTGGTGTCTGGCGGAGGAAATCAGGTGGTGCGGTAATGGCATTCCTGCCCCGCTGCTCTGGAGGGATCAGACAGAGAATCTGTCGCTCGTAAGAGGACACATTCAGCTGTGCCTGGATTTATTCAGCACCTTGCCCAACTCTGCTTTCCTTCTCTCTGGGGTTTTGTGTGTATGTGTGTGTACAACAGCTCTGCAGTATTAGTTCCATGCTCTCTGCTTTGCTGCAGTGCTTTACACTTATACTGGGCTGAGCTACTTCAGCTAGAGGTCTAGGAAAGTCTGATAGTTCTAGAATGGTGAATTTAAAACCGTGTTTCGAAGATTAGTTCCAGATTATGTTTGCCTGCTATCTAGTCAGACTTTTGAATATCAATATATATTCAATCCAATGTGCATCTTATTCTAGACAAAAACATCTTATTTGACAGGGGGAGACTGTCTGAGTGACAAGAAACATAAGTTCACTTTGTTTTCACATACGATTTCAGGGCTGGTTTTCTGAAACAATTGATACAACAATAATAGATTGGCCGGGAAAAACTCAGCTAAGAAATTTGGAATTGTTAAATTGATGCTTTAGTTAATAGATTAGTTGCTTTTTGAACACAAAATAAGATATTTTGAATATGTATCAGTGTATTTATGTATGAATTTATTTGTTTATTTAAATTAGGGTTCCACGATTAATCGAATTTAGTCAGTAAAGCCGGTTCTGTGATTAGCAGTAAATCTCCATCAACTGCTTTCAGGTGGAGCAGCATTTACTACACAGAGCATTAGTTCTCTGACAAGCTATGCAAAATCGCATTCATAATCACAGACGATATAATCGTTAGAATTTACTTTAATTGTATGCACAAAAAAAAACCTAAACAATTTTGGGTGAACTGTACCTTAATACCAGTATTATATCAGATTTGATATGCAAATATTTTGAAAAATGGGTTGTTGTTTTTCCTTGTCCATACATTTAAAGCCAGTAGAGTGCAATGTTGTTTTGGACCCCACTGACTTTTATTGTATGGTATAGAAATAATAAGTATAGAAATAAAAAATTGGGCCAATTACACCTTCAGCTCACATTTGATTGATTCGAAAATGGGTTGTAAATCTCTTTTATTTATTTATTGGTGAACTATACCTTTAAGTACTGATAGTTTAATAACTTGGATCTGTGGATATATGCTTCCATTTCTACTAAGAGCCTCAGCCAAACTAACTAAATATTTTGGATGAGATATGATGGCACTAACAGAAAAACTTTCACAAAGTAATTAGTTCTATACAAAAGTGTCCATTGTGTAACTTTGGATTGCAGTCGGATTGCAAATGGAGATTTCATAAAGCTGCTGTCATTTTTGTCTGCAGTATTCATCATTGAGAATGCACTCTGAGGATGTGACTGTGGAGGGCAGGCTGCTTTATTTCTCTGGCTTTGGTTTCTCCATTAATAGAGTTGGTTTGCCGCTTGTTCTATTTTTTATGACACCCGGTGCGATACTTGTACCATTATAGCTCAAGAGGCATTTGATTTTAACTTGTGATAATATCTCAAATCAAACCCTGGGCGTATTATTGACTGATACTTATAATGCCATGGGGGGCCATGAATATACAAAAGTGGTTGCATTATGTAAGACATGCATAATGAATGTGTATTGATGAAGAAAAAAAAACCCTGAGATGTCAGTCTTCAAGTACTTCGCGTTGATAAAATCCTCCATGACAGCCGTGAAACCCAAAACCCCTGATGGAAATAAACGGTCCCATTTTGTCAATCTTCACTTTGATGGAAGACAGTTCACAATGCACCTGATGCCAAAGCACCTCATTTCTTTTCTGCTGGACCAGGTATCAAACAGCAGTGGTTTGCTTTTCCTAAAGCTTACAACATCAACAACGTGCACTTTTCAGTTGGAAACATCAAAATGAACATATTGAATGAAGAAGAAACTGTCCTTCTGTGGCTCAGTTTGCAAATTGGTTCGTTTTGAAGGTGTAGTTGATTGTTTGAATTTTAAAAGTAATATTTTTAAACAATGCAACAATAAAATTATACAAGTGCTTTTTTGAGTATAGACTTCAAGCTGCTTTTCAGTGCAGCGAGTTGTGTATGGTGTTGAACGGTAATGAGCTTCTTTCTCTAGAGCGCTCTGTTGACACTCCTCATCAGGTTAAAGGAAGTGCCTCTTACTTTCTCGTTAACAGCCTCTCCCAGGTGTAAGACATTGTCTTTCAGAACATACTTAAGTGAATCCAGTGTGTTATTTTGCTGTCAGAAACTACATTGGGAATGATATTTATTTATTTAAGTCAACCATGTATTACCACTTGATGTTGAGAACTGCATCGCATGTATCCCTTTCCACCAACGTTTTTTTCCCCTCTTCTGGGTTTCATGAACATGAAAAGGCACTGTATGTTTTAGCAGTTTGACTCCGGTGTGTATGCGAACACTTCAAAGCAGCTGTGCAGAGACTGAGTCTCATATCTGAATTGAATTTCATATCTCTAGTGTCGCCTTCTCCCACAATAGGACACAAATGACTATAAATACATCAGAGCATCAGTATTTCAGGGAAGATGAGGGTTGAATTTGCAAAGAAGAGCATCAACATGCTCTACAGTGTGGCTTATTGTAACCAAACAAAGTACTGGGATCAGATACATTTTAGCTCATCAGTGATAATGAGACACATGCAGCATGATGTGATTTACCCAAGTAACACTTTGCTGTTTCAGGATCAAGAATCCTATCCAACCAATCAAGTCATTTTTTTTTTTTTTTTTGTAGTTGTGTTTTGAGGATTCATAGACAAACCATCTCTCTTTTGAGAGCTTTAATACAGATCATGACTTAGTCATATTTTAATGTTTTCGTGTTCAGGTGACAGCCTAAGCTCAGACAGCGAGGTTCTGGAGATTCCATTCATCAGCAGATACAGAGCAGGAGTGTATGAATGCACCGCAGCCAACGACATTGCAGTGGACACACAGACTGTTGAGCTCACAGTCAACTGTAAGTCTCTTGTGAATTTAAATCAACATTACATACATATACAATTTATATTGCATTTTTTTTTATAAGTCAATTATAAATATTTGTTTAATTAAAAATAAATACATTTATAATGATGATTTAATAAATAAATAGTTTTTTTTATGAAATGTCTTAAAAATGCAACAGAAACATCATTAAATCTGAAGAATTTTGAACTTTATGTACAAAACGTTAATTTGCTTATTTGTTTAAACGTGTAAACTTACAAATGAGTTTATATAAATTAATAAATATAAAATGGTAATATAATGTGTAGCAACATGTCTTAAAATGCCAAACAAAAGTTCAAAGGTTTAAGACCTTTGAACCCCACTTTGTGTACAAATTGTATTTGTAATTTATTCATTCAAACATGTTAATACACAGACATTTTAGGATTTTATTTAAATAAATAAATATAAAACGATAATATAATTTGTAATTAAATGTCTTGAAATGCAAAATAAAAGAATGACCAATAGTGTACTTTGGATCCCGCTTTGTGTACAAATGATATTTAATTTTGTTTGTTTGTTGTTTGAAGTTGCATTATGATGGTCACTAGCTAACAGTCCTTTACAGAGATCCTTTATGTGGTTTTGTGTGTTTAGACCCTCCCAGTGTTTCAGATGGCAGAGATGTTGGCGTGACCCTGGGTCAGAGAGGTGTCCTGCAGTGTGAGGCAGATGCTGTACCCGAGGCAGACTTTGAGTGGTACAGAGATGACAGGAGGTATGGCATATCACTTCAGGATATTCTGCTTCATCTGTTCCTTTCTTTGGGATAAGACCGTAACCTTAATTTAACACTTGTGTGTGTGTTTGTGTACACTTTGTAATTTCTCTTTCTCTTTCAATTTACGGTTTCTTTTTTGCTAGATGTGTACAGTAGCAGCTATTTCTTAACGAGTGTTCTATATTTCCTGTATATCTGTCAGATGTATAATATTGGAATTGACATTGAGTTGAAGGACAAATATTTTTCAGTAGTTGTACATGGCTGACTAGATGTACTGTCATTTGTTCACTGTTTTGTTCAGTGCCTTTGGCTGGAATGTGTCTCAGTATGTTCTCTCAAACTGTCTTTGATGTCAAGTGAAGAATAAGTTGTCATAATGTTGTATCATAATTAAATGTGCAGAAGCGCGTGTGTGTGTGTCCCTCTGTGTGCCACTGCCAGTTATACAATCTTGCAGTTTTGCCTCTTTTTAATGTATCCAGGCCAGCCACAATCTGTGTCCGAAAATGTTGATGCTGTCATAAATGTAACCTCTAGCTTCAAAGCAAGCTCTGATGTAGCACAAACAAGGCCAGGCTGATTCAAGTCTCCCCATTTGCTGACTGTTTCCCAGGATCTTCAATGGCTTTGATGGCATTGAGATTGAGGATGCCGGAGCATTTTCAAAGCTGACATTCTTCAACGTGTCCGAGACAGACTTTGGCAATTACACCTGCGTTGCTATCAACAAACTTGGGAGTGCTAACACAAGCATCATCCTATACGGTAAGAGTCACAATTATTTTTTGGTCAAACTTTCGTTAAAGTCACTTTTTTTTTTCTTAAGCTTTTGTAAAAAAAAAAAAAAAGAAAGAAAGAAAAAGAAAATAAATGCTGAACAAAAGCAGAACTTCAAGCTGATAACGTTCCTGTAAACACTATGAATTTTCCTTTGGTAGTTTCTGACCCGTTCAACTATTAATCTTTGAGATTTTCATCTCAGGATTCTCCTTCGTTTGCTTTTGATTCATGTTTTTGTGTTTGTTTTTGTTGATGTAGAAATAATTGAACCCACTAGTTCGACGCTATTGCAAGGTTAGTAGACTGCATGGGAATGTGGCCTCCTAAAGCATGTTCCAGCGTATGTAATAAGCAAAGAAGATGCAAACATGGTTATTTTCACATCAAACGCAATGTGACAAGGCCAAGTTGTTGATACGGCACTCAAGTTTGTCGGCGAGGGTGGCTCACAACATTTCCCTGATTTGAACAGGGTAATATAATTGTCGTGGCTCGTCTGACAGAATGTGATTGTCAGATTGTAAATTGGCCACTAGCTGTTCCTATTAAGAGGGTTATTAGCTTAAAATCCCATTTTGTAATGTCAATAATATATTCAGCACATTGAGTGACAGTCTGAATTGGCGCTGTGGGATTGGCGGGGTACTGACATGCCTCAATCTGCCTTCAGTCACTGTGGGTTGATGAATGGGTTTCTGTTTTCTGTAGCCTAAACATGTTTTTCTTTCTCCTCTGTCACTTTCTTTCCTCTCTTACCTTCCTCCACCATGGCATGGCTTCATTATGTCAATGCATGCTCTCATCCGCTGTTTGTAAGTACATGTCTGCATCATATGATGTCTTTTAATGTTTGTTGAATTGTGAGTAATTCTTTATTTCTCAGCTGATGAGAAAAGTACTTAAATGAAAATTGGCATCATTTACTTGCAATCATACTTCTGTGGAACAGAAATAAAAAAGGAATACTGTTCTCTAAACAGTGTAATTACAGTGAACAGAGACTGGACAAAATGGACAGAAAAGCAGCATGACCGTATCGTAAAAGGGGTCCATATGACTCATGCGCTGAATTCCAAGTTCTCTGAAGTTATACAGTAGTTGGTGAACAGTGGTGATGCCCAATTTATAAAAGAATCTTTTTTTTTTTTTTTTTAGTTGGACATTTTAATGAATCAATTTATTCGATTTTCAAAATCATCCTGAATGATTCATTTGAATTGGACTGATCCGCTTCTCAAGTTCTCACTGACAGTAATCTTGCAGTGGTTAACTGTTAACTGGAACATAACAAAAAATATAACACATGAGTTTATTGGACTACTTTTCTGATACTTTTATAGTACTTTTGCATCCTTTTTGAAAGCCTAAAATCCTCAGTTCTTGTTCATTACAGTAGCATGGAAAAGAACCAATCTATCATTCCACAGAAGTAATAGTGGTTTGGAATAACATGATGAGGGAAATTGATGACAACTATTCTTCTTTTTGTCTGAGCTATAAATCACTTTAAATGTACATTTGCCCCTTACAAAAAAGTGTCATGGTCTTACCTGGACTTATAAACCATGGTAGTACACAATGGTTTATGGTACACTCTATAATTGCTGTCATTGGGGCAGTACTTTTTAAAAGGTTTAAATTTGTACTAAGTGCTAAAATGTAAATTTTATGTCCAAAGGTTTACATTTTGAAAAGGTACAGGCCTAGTGACAGCTTATATACCTTTTTTTTTGAGATTGTACATAAATCATACCGTATTATTTTATTAGTGCAGTATACCCAATTTTCCATTGTAGTGCCACAGTAGGAGAGACCTCGCCAATTTAACGTTTTATATTTTACTCTGACTACTGCAATTTGTCCATCTTGTGGTATCAAACCTATGAATGTGCCAGCAGTAATGTTGCCATTAATGCACATGCATAGAGAAAAATCATATTGAATTTCAGACAAGTCATGTAGAAATTGCAGCTAATACACGTTCTATTGATGAATAGAAGTTGGAGTGAACACTTTAACTAATAGATCTCAGATACCTGAATAACTTATAGGAATATCATTCAATACTAAATAATTCATAGTTTTATATGGTACTGATTCTTTTAGCTATGTTGAATGATATGTTTAAAAGCAAAGGTCAAACTGAGACTTACATTATTTGAAATATGTTTTATTCAGATATACTGACTATCTGCTAACTCAAGAACAACTACATAGAAATAATATTCATTACATGTTTTAAAGATTGGATTTTTCTTCAATGCACTCAGTTTTTTTCATAACAAAGGTTGTGGATCTCAGTGTTGAGATAAAATGTGAGAAAATGAGCAAAACTTTTAATTTACAATCGGTCATTTTTAAATATATATATATATATATATATATATATATATATATATATATATATATATATTCTACTTTAAACCTCAAAATCTTTTTATTTTTCTGATAAACCAATACACTTTTTTTCAGGCAGAGAGAGTCTTTACTCATGCTAAATAAATATCGCTCAAACTTGTTTGTAATTGATAATGTATGTGTTATAATTGTCTTCGGTCTTTCCTACTTTTTTGTAAGGGGTTGTTCCTCACCTGCATATGTTGTTGCTGATGGTTGTTACTGATTTGTCCTTGCATTGTCCTTTAATATTTCTTCTCTGCCAAGAATAGAAATCTTGTCCTGGCCACCTTTTCTCCACTGTCTGGCCTAAAAAAAAGTGTGGGATTGGTAACCATGTCCTCTCTGGAGAGTCATTAATTGCATTGAATTTGATTGTGAGAACCTCACATTAGTATAATTACACTTGTGCAGGATTTACTCTAAGCTGTGGCTGCAGAATAATTGGATGGCTGTCCCTAAAGAAAGCCTACCGTACTCTCCGAAATCCAGGGGAAATTAGACTTGAGTCTAAAAAGCCCATCAAAGAGAAAGATTTAATAGACATCAGTGCTAATACCCTGACATAACATTTATTTTGTTGGGACTGAATATTGCCGCTCTCTGACAGTGATCGTTCACACCAAACGTGAAGTGAAAAAGATGATTCAAACTTCTGTTCCAACAAAGAGTGAAAAAAAGTATTTTTCAATATGAAACTTCCCATCTGTTTGTGTATATGTATAAACTAGGGATTGCATGACTACTGTTATTTTACTGATTGACTAGTTGGCCAAAAAAAGCAGTAGACTAGTCTGTTGTGTTGTACATTAAATTACATGCCACATGCCATTCAGCCATCAGCCAAATAACAGCACCAAACCAAATAGACTGCTTCCATTTTAATCAGTGAAGTTGTCTACACTTCGTACAGCACTTTTTTCAGTATAGACATGCAATAACAAGAATATATCCCATGCAGCTTATGATACTGTAAATATCTCCACTGCCAGACTCATGCTCCTCGCGTTGTGATAAATGGTGTAAAACGACACCTCACACTTGCTTATAGTATTTATACAGCTTATACAGCATTCAGAGAAGTGTGTGTGGGGTTACATGATGCATGGAACATGATGCATCATTTACACATTATCAGGGTCAGGATCAGAAAATTTCCATGAGGAGGGATTCAAACTCTGGCACTGACATAGTCAGTAGTTTTATGTATACAATTCTATTATTGATTAAGTAATGTATGTTTTTAAATACATAAATAGAGTTTATATCTTTACGCCATTCACAATGCTTCATGGGAGTGAGTGGTTGTTAATGAGCTCTTTTGCCTTGGATCTCATTTCTATGGTAACCATAGTTCTCTGAAGGGTAGATCCAAGGAGGATTGTGAGTAATGTAGTTCTTCACTGAGAATGTGGCTATCAAACATGATTTTTCAGTTATTAATTAATACATTTTTAAAGAAGCTGGAATCACACAGACTTGTTACCTGTATAGAGATTTCATCAATTGGGGTGTATGGTAGGTCTTGCTTGAAAGGATTATATGTTAAAAATCAATTCCTCTATGGAGAAAAGGAATGGGATTTCTTCTCTGGAACCCAGCTGTGGCGTTCTATTGAGTAAACGCAGCTGCTTATGTGATCTGTGAGTAGTTGACTCAGAATCACAGAAAAGCCATTAGCAGAGCTAACTGAGTAGTTGACTAGAGAGTGTAGCCCTTAAATATAAATATACACACATATGGTATTTCAGCATTACACTTGTCTGAACGTGTTGCTACCATATTTTAGTTTAATGAGAGTATTTGACTAAAACTTTACCTGATGACACGGTAAAAGCAATTGCAACCCAATGAGAACTAGCAACTGTGTCCTCCTTAGCTATAATACAGAGCTAAATGTCACAAAACCACATTTTACATTCAAACCAAAAGGAGAATATAAGAGTGTATTTAAAAAATATATATATAATTAAGACTGTGGTAGAACCATTAAAATATATGTACTGCTGTTCAAAAGTTTGGGGTCAATTTTTTATGAGTATGAATTTTAATATTCTTGAAAGAACTGTCTTTTGTATACCAAAGCTGCATTGGTTTACTCCTGCAAAAATACCGTAATATTGAGATATATGTTTACCATTTAAAATAGCAATTTTCTTTTTTAATGTAAAAAATGGATTTATTCCTGTGATGTCAGAGTTGGATTTTTGATGCATCATAAGTTAAAAGCTTTTGAACAGTATTTAAGAACAATAATATATGTATAATATATTGTTATATATAATAATGTCTGTTTTTTTATTATTACAAATTATTCCCTGGACTATTATTTAAATATTGCATCACATCAGAATACGAGCACAATAGTTTTCCCCAGACTGCCATACTTAATACATACTTTCTCATTTCCATTTTTTACTATGACAACCACATCGTTGTCTGTACAGCAAGTGAAGCGTCTGTTCTACTTCTCTGCTTTAGTAATCTGGTTAAGCAGAACAGTTAGAGGAAAACAGCGCATTTCATTTCATTCTTCGTCAAGTGCTCGTTCTTGTTGGTGTTGTCAATCTGGCAACCTGTGTTTGCGTCAATTCTGAGGATGAAAAAATCCTTCTCCAATATTTTGAATTTGGACTGCAATACCTAGTTCTACCACTCGGTTTCTATCCTAAACTGCTCCTTTCCTTGATTATCTTGTTTATAAGCAACTGCAATTACAGCTGACCTCCGCGGTTGACTGGTCAAGGATGTGGCGTACAGTAGGGTAATAACGGTGAGAGCACAGGGAGACTGGATGTGCTGCATTGAAATGAGAAGAACAGATGCTCCTACGTTACAAATGTGACCACTAAAGACCCTCGCTTAGACGTTAATCTGCCGAGCTGGAGCGCTTTCGTCCCAGTTAGATGGGAGCCAGCAGAACCATGCCAGAGTACTCTAGATTGACTTGATTAATATTTTTAGGCAGCATCTCATTTAGACTAAAATATGTGCCTAATAGCACCAATGGGAATGATGTACTATAGTGAGTTCATATTCCATGCTGTGTTTTTCTATAAAGTGTTTTATCATATAATCTCTCTTTTAGCGGAGACGGCTTCAGTTTTAGAAATGACTTCATCCGAATTAGAGCAAACAGCCTTTGAAAACAATGATTTGTTGGAAGGTTTGTGATACACAAGCTACTAAATACTACTAACCACTACAAACTCATCAACAAATAGGAGATGCTATAATATACTAACATAGATTTTAACTTGACTAGAAAATAGCGGTTTAGCGCTGTAAAGCTAGAAAATGCTTGACAGCTGACAATGAATGAAAGATAATATTAAGCAAGTAAGATAAAATCAGAAGTGCAGATGCGTAGGTGAGCGCCCTACACAAGAGTTCATGCTATGTTACAGACAGTCTGAGGAATGAAAACGAGGCGGTTTACAGCACTGACACGTGTGAATCTTTTCACTGCTTTAGGACCCGGAGCAGTTCAGGATGGCAACAGCGGCACGTCAACCGTCTTCACACCCACCTGTCTACTTCTCGTCGTACTACTACAACTCTTGCTCAAGTTTTGATGCCGAAACACATGTTTCCAGTGGCTAAAGATCAGTTTGTCTGACATCGCTCTCATCTTGGAGCCACAAAGCGTGCATGGGTTACCGAAAATGCCCAAAAATGTGCATGGGGTACCCAAGTACTTCCTTTTAATAAAGTAATCATGCATTCCTTTTGTTTATAATAGTTTAATAATGTAACTTCTCTTACATTGCTAATTGTCACACTGTTTTGCCCCACTGAATACGGTTTGTATCCACTAAAAGCAAATGACAGAGAGGCATGTTTAATTTGAAATATTTAATATAATTTATTTTTGTGACTCATTTTAATTTAACTCTGTAACCCTTATGAATTCATATAGAATACAGTGCGACTGGGGAGTAAATCATTCAAGTCAACAGCATGCGATAAGGAAGGGCATATGTCTCCATTTTGTTCTTTTTTTTTATTGTTGCTATATTTTTACTGTATCATAACTGTACAGCCGAGCAAAATAAGCAGCAAAAAAAATGCAAACATATTTTTTGAGTATGTCTAATCTTTATTTTACCATTTAACACACACAAAACAATGCAGTACGAATCAATTTGTTTTATTTTTTATATTTTTTGATGACTAGAATGACACAGTTGGACTATGCAGAACCATATAAAAGCTGTATATTAAATGGGTTTATTTACACCACACAGTAATAAATCAGATGTTGGAAACATTTTAGTATACATGGAATGGCAATGTATGAAATGAAATTGGAAAATGAAGCATGCATTTGGAGCTTTGTTGCAGGTGTAATGCAAACTTCTTGAATCTAATTTGAAAGCCCAAAGAGAAATCTGCTAATACATGTTGAGTTTTATTTTTGTTGCCACAATAGATTTAATTATTATTATTATTATTTTTTTTATTATTCTGTCCAGAGTAATACAAACCAAACCGGGCGCTTAAATGTTCATTATTTAAACACGTTGTTCCTGCTAACATCTCTGTATGTATATGCATATATATAACTTGTACAAAGGGAAAATATGCACACTTGTTTTTACTAAAATTGTGAAAGTGTTTAATACAACGCAGCGTTTCCTATTTTTTGTTATTCCCGTTTTCTGAAGCTGTGTAATTTATTTCTCAACTGGTATTATGGAAGAGACCAGCTCATTGCAGTTTCTCATTGTGAAATCTGATGTCTAAATATTGTGCTTTATATAAAAAGCAGATGAGACTCGTTGGCCTTCATCATCTCATCAGATTTCATCTCATCAGATGTCCAGACATCCTTTGTATTCTAGAAAAAAAAAAAAAAAGTGAGAATTGATTTAAAGTTGGTATTGGTTGACCTCAAATCTATATTGCGATTTTCTCCTCTATTTTTTCGGCTATATTTGATAGGATGTATGCGTAATGTTTCCCTTTTTTATTTAAAGTAATAGTTCTGCCAAAGATTAAAACTCTCATCATTTATTCACCCTCATGCTTTTCCAAAGACATTTTCAGAACAACTTGCGATTTATGGAAGAAAAAAGTCATACAGGTTTTAAAATGACTTGAGGGTGAGTAAATGATGGCAGTTTTCATTTTTGTTCGAACAGTTCTTTAAATATCATGAATCACATATCAGATGGAAATCAGTCTAAGCACAAGTTGTATGTTAATGAAAGGGAATGTGATGATGTGTAGTTTAGTGGGTGACACTGTGTTTTCTTTCTCCAAACTTGTATTGTTCAGCATTATGGCATAATTATTTTTCTCTGTTTTTCTTTAAGATATAGGGTACACAACCAGATTTAGAACAGTTTAAGCATTTCATACATCTGTGAGACTAATTTTATGGCAATGTTTTAATTTAAAAAATCACAAAATTTAAAAACCCGTCGTGATAATGTCTGTGAGTTCCTGTGTGGAAAAGATTTTGGATCAAGGCTGATCAAAGAGAGAGAGATCAATAAATGCACCGTATTAACAGAAACTCAAGGCTCATCTGTTCATGGCTGTAATTCAATTCTCATGTCCAACTTGATGTAAGAATTGACTTAATTCTCACCGCCCAACCTTTAAAACGACAGACCTCTGGTGATCTCTGGTGGTTCCCTGGAGAGGATCAAATTGAGTATTTTAACTCCATGTATTGTAAAGAATTTGTTGCGTCATATGTTTTTCCTTTAATGGAGATGGTGTGTTCATATTTAAGACTTACAATAATAAAATGTTGTATCAAACAGAATCAGTCTGCATTCTTATTGTAATTTTTGAAGGAAGGAGATGAAGATAGATTTTATTATAAATTGTGTGCAAATATAAAATATACATGCACCTGAGTGGCCATATGGTCTCCTTGAGTTTCGAATTCAAGGTCACTGACCTTAATCAAGGTATAACAACTTTCCACTTGAATATTTTTCCAAGTGGGTTTATAATTGGACATTTTTTGTATAGACAAGCTCATTGAAACCAGATCAAATCCACACCAACACAGGCTGATTCAAAATCAATAATTCACATCCCCGATTCTGAGAGCACTTAAGCAGCACCTCGATCCTCTGGTTAAGGAAGGAGGTGTCAGTATGGTAAGTGTTTTAGAGGGATTTGACAGACACGTGAGCTCGAAGTGCTGAGCTTGAGAAGGAAGCGGTGAGATTAATTCTGAAAATGACGTGAGAGCCGTCTGTGACTGAAGTTGAAAAAGGCTTCGGTGAGGACATTTAATTAAAGCCACGCATTTCAATGTCTTTTTTTTCTTCTCTCCAGTGACTGTTCATTGTAGATGATGGCTGTAGTATCACTCTCTGCTGCTAGTTAGAGAGGCACCAGGTGACAAACATGGCAGTATGGGGGACAATTAGGATGGCACTGAGAGACAGCTGAAAACGCAGGTAAACAGCCGGATCAGCTTTACATATCTGAGAGAGAATGACGGCCACAAACATATCAAATTGGATGGTTGAATGCTGTATTTTGGACACAGGGGCTAGTTGTCAAAAGGGCTTCTACTCAAAGTGAGTGGAGGATTTGAATCGTGCTTTTTGAATACTAACTACAAAAATCTGCTGAAAATTTTCTAATTTTCAGGTTCAGATTGACAATTTCCCTCATATAATGACATAGCATCCTGGAGCCTGTCATCACAGATAGTTTTTTATTTATCTTTTAGCATTTTTTTTATTTTTGGACTCTTTTCAAAGCCAAGATTTAATGAACGTGCCTATACAGAAATGACCATAATCTTACCCTGAGACTATAAATATAAATTTACTTGGATTCCAAGAAAAATTGTGGGAAGATGTCGCAAGTAGAATTTGGCTGTTAACAAACAAGCGGCAGATGTTGAAATTGAATATTCATCGAGTTTTAAAACGGGGGTAGTGGAGGTGAGAAAAATGTTATGTAACGTGCCGATTTCTCGCCAATCCTTTGTCTAAAGCCTATTAATGTTCGACATTAAAACAAATGATGGAAGCCAGGGAATGATCACCTTTTATGCCTGGAGGTGAAGGTAGACAATCACCTCCCTTGAAGCAAACAAAAGCCTGCTCTGTTCCTCCCTTCTGTACTCCTGGTGGACTTCTTTATCTTAGTGCCCAGGAGCGGCGCTCTGGAACATGCCATGAGCTGCTTATTTGGAAAGACAAATATGTGAATAAATAAGCATTTATACAGACCGCATTAACTTGACATGACATTTCTTGGCTGCATTATCTTTAGGACCACAGCCAAACCGTGAGCGTATCGTCAATAGAGCAGGACCAGTGTGAGCAGAGATGTGCTAACAAGGTAAACTGTCTTTTAAAATATGTCAACACTGGTAAACTTGTTAAAAGTGCTCTATGCAATTAGTTAAGCAAAGGGTTAGGGTACAATGGCTTTCGACACTTTGAGTAGACTACAATAATAATGTTTCTGCTGCTAGATTAAAAGAATAGTTTGGCCAAAAATGCAAATTAGTTAAAAATGTACTCACCCTCAGGCCATCCAAAATGTAAATGAGTTTGTTTCTTCATCGGGATTCAAGATTTGAAGAAACTTTGTCTTACAACACTTGCTCACCAGTGGATCCTCTGCAGAGAATGGGTGCCGTCAGAAGAGTTAAAACAGCTGCTAACAGTGGTTTAAAGTAAAAACATCTTAACGCTGAATCTCTTAATTACAAACACCGTTTTTTAATGGACAGAAGTCGTGTGGATTACTAGGATGTTTTTATCAGCTGTTTGGACTCTCATTCTGATGGCACCCATTCAATTCAGAGGAACCGCAATTAACATTAACTCAAAATAATAATGGTTAAGAAGTCATTTTCATTGTTAGTTCTTAACTAATGCAGTTAATGTTAGTTAGCAAGTGAAACCTTATCGTAAAGCATTACCATTAACAAAGGAAAAATATAAGCATTTGCAATTAAATATCCAATATCAATAACCAATATGGTGCTAAAAGGTTGTGCATCCATTTTTAAAATCTTCTATGTCAGTACGTTAGATAACTAACAACCGCAAACTAGAAGAAAATATTCTTAACTTTATTACACAGAACACATACAACAGTCTTGTACTCATTTTCCAATAGTAAAAAAAGAAAAATACAACTACGGCTGTACATGCACATTGAAAGAGCTGTGTGTTGCAAATGTTAAGGTATCATACACTTTACAATCGTAACTAGATAGTGACAGTCAGAAAAATAAATGCAAACATACAATACAGTTTTGCCAGGGAGGGTAAAATACTTTTTGCCAAGAGATTTTGGGTGAAACACTGTTGCTATGATTAGATGTAGCATGTATATTTGCAGCAGTTTTAAAATCAGGTCAGCAAAACTCCAGAGTGCTGTTATTGAACGTTTGCTATTTTGTTCCCTCAGACAACAATAAATATAAATATATAGATTAAAAAAAATTAAGCAAAACACTTACATTCTGAATTATACCTGTTTGTTACTTAAATGGATTTGCAATGCCATTGTATGTACACTACTGCCGATCGCTGTGAAGTTTGTAGTGCCACAGTCTGTGATTTGTACCATACATCCCAGCAGTTAAAATGACATCACTGTCAATAGCATCTTCACCGTCACAATATTAGTGTTTTAAAAAGTTAGCTGACATACCAAAATGATACTCTAATAATCTACAGTACAACCTATCTATGTACTTTAACCTGTTACGAAATTCACCAGAAATCATTGGGCAATTTCACTTGAAACACAACTGAGATACTGATGATTAATTGAACTGATCAAAAGATGATCTGATGTCTTTCGAATCCCTAAAATAACTCCATTTAATGAGTAAAACCGAGTCGGTTGTTTGCAAAAAGCATCCCAAGCAGTTTCCAGGGTCGATACTGAATCTATTCGATTGCACTACAACATGATATTTTTTTTAAATGCACGCAAGGCACAACGCTAACAAGGAAAAAGTGTGTTCATCTCTGCAATTCCTCATATTTAACAATCAAATATAACCAGGATAAATATTTGCATATATTTCTTTTTTCGTTCACATACAGCATTTTTGACCTACTGCATGTTGAAGAACGGTGTCGTGCTTAACATAAAGAGCTCATGAATGGCATGATCATGATGAGGTCTGATTAATATTTCAGCTCTGCATTCACATGATCTGATATCCTTTTGAAAGAGCTCCGCCATGCTAACATCAGTCACAAAAACCATTCAGTCGGTCACAGAGCAGCATCCTTCAAATTAGAGTGCAGGAATTTCACATCTGAAAGGTAATTTACTCTCTATGGGCATATATTTATTTCTCTGTGATGTGGCAGACCTTGGACTTGAATCATTCCCACCTCTGTGTTTGTCTTGCGCTGTTGACAGTGCTCACTGAAGCTGAATGCAGACAGCTCACAGACAAGGTCTCATTTTAGCTCTGTAATGTTAGCCGTGTGTGTTGAGTGCTTGTGACTGTCTGTATTTCCTTAGAGGTTAGGCTACTTTTAAAGGAATTTTCACCTAAAAGTGATAATGTACTCATCCTCAGGCCATCCAAGATGTAGAGTTTGTTTCTTCATCAGAACTGATTTGTATCAGCTACTCACCAGTGGATCCTCAGCAGTGAATGGGTGCCGTCACAATGAGAGCCAAACAGCTCAGGGAAAAAATAATGATAATCGACAAGTAATCCACACTACCCCAATCTATCATTAACATCAAACTATTGTTTGCAGCTGTTTGGGCTCTCATTCTAGCGGCACCCATTCACTGCAAATGATTTCATTGGGGAGCAAGAGATGTAATGCTACCTTTCTCCAAATGTGTTTTGATACAGAAACAAGCTCATGTTGAATGGCCTGAGGGTGAGTACATTTTCAGCATTTTATTTTTTTAATTTTGGGTGAACTGCCGGCTACTGATAAATGGACATTTCTGGTGGGTCTCCAAAGTCCCTTATGATCGTGTTGGTCGGCTTTCATAGAGTAACGAGTACGAAAGTACGGCTGCTAAATCAGCAGACTTATGAAAGGAAAGATATGGAATATGTAATAGATGAAATCTGAGATTACCATATTCTTCCACCTGCTCAGACATGCACAATTTGACATTTATATGACATTATATTAGTGTGGAAATTAGCACTAAAGATCACAGATAAATTGATGGTTATCACCCACAGATACGCAAGGAAATATGTCTGTTACTGGGACTTCTTTGTCCTCAGAAGTTATTAAATATCATAATTTTATTATATCGTTTGTGATAACCGTTTTGGCTTCTGTCAAATTGAATTCACCAAGACTCAAGAATATAAAATCATACACACTTAAAAGAAAAAACCTGGCACCAAAAACCTGAGAAAGATGTTGAAACTCTCCAGTAGAGTCATCCAAAGCAAACTCGATTCGTTTTAAACAACACAAATGTCTCTGGAAAGGGATTTACAACAGAATTTACAATGACGTGATATAAAATGTGACCTGTGGAGATCAAGACTAATCACTCTTTTGGACGATATAGAGGAAATCTTTTTTTAAAGTGTTCAGATCGGTTCCAGTCTCATTTGGTACGTTTATGGTTATACAGCTCACAACAGCTGTCATACTTAAGGGTCTTTATATGAGGAACAGATTTTATGTAGCTTACATTAGGGCATACTGTCTGCGTCTACATTAAAAACATCTCTATGAGCAGCGTAAAACATATTAGACTAGGTAAGGAGTCTTACTGCTTGTAATTATGTCAGCTCAGTACAAGAACACGTGCAGGTTATCGTTGCGATACCTTTGTCATTTGAACACGGTCAATGGTAGATGAGCATTGAGGATGCACTAGGTTTTTAGGAACTGTGTGCTATATTATATTGAACGCATAGATCTCATGTGTGTGTGAACAGTATTTGCATACATCTGTACATGTACAGTAAATCAAATATCACATACAGCATCCCCAAAAACGTATTTGGACATTTATGCCACACGTTATGCATAAATGTAATTGTATTAGATGACAAATCATGCAACCAAACAAACAGTAGCATTATCACTGAAGTTATTCAGCTTTGCCATCAAAGAAATAAAAGAAATTTTTTAAATACATTAATACATTCGTTCTTTTTCTTTTCTTTTTTTAAGGTTTAAGTTTTTTTTAAATTCTGCAATTTATTTTGTACTCTATTAGGTAATATCATTGTAGTGGTGTTAGAACTGTTAAAAAGTCAATGTTCATATTGCAGGTTATTTCATGAACTACACTGGAGAAGTGATTTCATACATCCACTAAAAAAAACAAGTGTAAAGGGAATTAAAAGAAACTGTGGGGAAAACAATGTAAGAGGATGAAAATGGAAAAGTTCAGAGAAAAGTGATGATTTGCTTGTTGTGTGACTCAAGTGTCCAAATAGCTTTTGGGCCCACTGAAGCTTTTTAAATTCTTTTCTTTCTGTCTTTTTTTGCTGTTTGTCATTTTTTTATCAATTTTTTTTTTTTTTAAAGAAAGAAAAATCATGTTATTTTACAGGAAAACAGGACACCTCAATTCACACTGTTCAATACTGAGCAAAAAACCATTCAGTTATTCACGATTACATGAATTTTGCTTCTCTTTTCACATACAAAAGGTTGGAGAGACACATATAGTGGTTCTATATTATTTCTACCCATCTAACAAACTGACTCCATTCACAGTCCAGTTCACTGTTTCAAAACACGGTTAAATCCCAAAGCATCTTATTACAGACTCATAAACCCACACTGACACTTCCCTTCAGAAGCGAAACATAAGACAAAATAATTCAAATGATGATGACGATAATAATAACTGATAAAGTACTCTTCTTCTCTGTGTGTGTGGGACTGTGAGTCTGTTTGTGTATGGAGAAATGGACACGCTGCTTTAGCATCAAAACTTGCTGATGAACGACAGAGTTAAAACGAGAGTCAGAAGCAAGAATGAGCTGGTTGGCGATAAGGCTGCGTTGTTCACGTCGTGTATCGCTCCAGGGCCTGCAGGGAGAGAAACCCTACACGTTAACATCCTCCCAAACATCCACCGTGTGTATCATCATGCATTACGCTGTTCAAAGAAATAGCTGTGAATGCAGCGCTCAAACACCGTCAGAGTTAGCGAATGCCTCGGGGCGACAACACGAGAGCTGATGTAATTGCATTAGGCAAACATTTGACACATTGAGACACTCGTTGACTACGCTGAGTTGACATGGATTTTATGCATAAATTAACATGCATTTACTTATTAGAAGGAGCCTCGTACCGTACAAAATAATGCTGGCATTTGTTATTCCCAGTGTGTTCATGGCCATGCAGGTGTAGTTCCCGTAGTCCTCTTCTGAGACGTTAAAGAACGTTAGCATGGACTGTTTCCCCTTGTTTTCGATCTTGACCCTGTTGAGTCCATTGAAGAGTCTGGAAGATTTGAGGTCAAGTTAGCAGTGTGTTATTAAAAACCAAATCTACAGAAGAGGACAGCTGACGACACAAATTAACTCACCGCTCTCGCACAAAACTGCGTGTGATGCAACTGTCTAATAAATAGACTTATACTCAAATTTTTAATTAACTGGCTCAGTCCAAACCATTTCTTTATGCTTGTTGAGCCAGGGGAGATCTGAGTTTTAATCTTATTTCTCGTCTTCTCTCTGCCTTAACAATTTCCTTTTTTAATTTCACTAAGTAGCACACTTTAAAAAAAAAAAAAAAAGCAACTAAATATTTTTCAGTTTATGGGGTGTTTCGAGACATACTGTAAATACTAAGAAATGTGAAATAAATAAAAAGACTCGTTAGACCAACAGAATTACCAAATTTTGTCCCACAGCTATTTTTAAATTGAACTATATTACCAAAATGTTAAGTACTTTGAAGTTCCCAACATGCATTGCAGCTGCCTTGATGGATTTATTGGGTTTGCATTTAGCGAACAAACACATTTAAATTGACAAGAGCTATTTGTGTTATTTAAGACAATAGTTAAGGAAACCGAAAAGTCTGCATTCAGTTTTGACATTACTTTTTTTACAGTAAAAATAAAGCAAAAAACTACTAGCCCCACCTGCGCTCCCCCTTATACCACTGAAAATCAGCCAGAGGAACAGCAGACGCCTCGCACCACAAAACTCCTTTCTGGCCAACAGCCGTTCCTGTGCTCCGAGCTCGCGAAATGACAGGTGGATCTGTGAAATGAATCGCAGGTAAATGAGAAATTCATAAAAGCACATGAGGAATGGAAATTGGTTTGAAACTGATGAGGGACTCACAGTTTACGGTAACCTGAACAGTCCTCACGTCTGGAGGCGAGATGTCGTTTGACGTGATGCAGTCGTACGAGCCGGACATGTCTTTGGTTATTCCAGTCATTTCCACGTATTCACCCTCAGTTATGATTCTATTACCTGTGTCAACACACACAAGATTAAACTAATTATTAAAATATATGAAGTCATATTACAAAACCAAAGCATTATACAGTTACACTGAGTAAAATGCCTGAGGGGCTACAGTGATATGGTGGAGATATCGGGATACAGACAACATCTGACTGTTACCATTCACAAACACTTTTGGCATGCTTATTAATATTTTATGCAGTATGACACACTATATGTTATTGTTTACAGTTATAATAATATATATTATTTACTTTTTTCAAAATGATGAGACATTGTATAAAATATTATTAAATATATATTACCATATAATTTGTAAATATTTAGATTTTTGTAATATTAAAACAAAATATTTTATTATTGCATTTATATTATTAGTATTCACATATACAATCTATTGTATTAATTATTTATATTTATTTATATTTTAATTATATTTATATTATATATTTATATTGTATATTGTTTACTCTCTTTACCAATATTTAAATAAATGTTTGTAATACACATATATATATATATATATATATATATATATATACATATATATATACAGTACAGACCAAAAGTTTGGACACACCTTCAGTGTGAATCTACACTGTTTGCTGTTTGCTGCTCTTTAGTTGTTTTTGGAGACAGTACTCCTAATTAGATGAGTTGTACCCTATTAAAGTGTCACAACCATTCCGTGTAACTTTCATTTAACCGTAACAGACTCAGAATCAAACCCATGCCAGCTTTTTGCTCAGGACAGAGGCTAAAGTGTCATAGTAGTGGCATAACACCACAAGCATTCTTGCTTAATTTAATCCACACTGACACCAACTGCACATAAACAGTTTTAGGCACTGTTCTGGAATGCACATCTTATTCTGCTGTAATCTCTCTAAAATAAACTAAATGTATACACCAATATCTCAGTCTGAAGACAGAACAAGCTTGGTGAAATGTCAGTAAGACAAATATGTTACACTAGGCAAACCTGGACTGACCCTCCGTTGTTATTCACGCTTAAGTCCAGCATTTCACAAAACTCACCTGAATCTCTGATTTTATTATCAGGCAGAGAAATTATTTAGATATTCCTCTGAGAGAGTGAAATAAATGTTCACCCTCAGGTTCCAACAGGCAGTTAGTGCAAATGCCACTCACAGCACAAACTCCACATTATGCCATCTCATTAATACAGCCTCAGTCCTTGATTTAGTGAAAAGGTTGAGTAGTGGACTTAGTTTGTTATTTTGTTTCTAATAACATGGCCTTGGGGATTGTGGGAGAGGTTGGTAATTATGCATATCTCCTTATATGAGTCAGCCTTGTAATGCTTAAAAAGTTTGAGCAATCACTGAGAGGATGGTTAACCCCCGATTATGCTTCAACATATGACGGCCTTTCTGAGCCAAAGCCTGAAAATTACATGCCCTAAATTTAAATAAAACAATTTTTTAAGACTCTGTCCATTTGACAAGAGACTAAATATTATAAACTGGTCTTTAAATGTGGACCTTAATGATATTTTGCTTAGTGTAATTATGTTTTAAGGGATAGTACTTAAAAATTTTACTTCTATTATCATTTACTCACACTCATGTTGTTCCAAATCTTAGGTGGAAGATATTTTGAAGAACTGTTACCTATCTGTCGGTCACTACGACTTATGTTGTGACGAAATAGAGGGGGTTCACTTGGGAGCCCCTATCCTTTCTGACTTTAAGAGAGAAAAAACAGGTCCCAAGTGAACCATATCTCCATTACCTCCATCAGGGAACGAGGGTTACGTATGTAACTGAGACTGTCTATGCAGTGTAAATTAAATAGTTCACCAAAAAATAGTTGATGATGGATTTGTTTATTAAATTTGAAGACTGATTTGTGAATTACTATTGTTTTTATCAGCAGTTTGAACTCTCATTTTGAAGGCACTCATTTATAGCATAGGATCCAGTGATGAGGATGTGATGTAATGCTACATTTCTTAAAAACCTGTTCTGATAAAGAGGCAAACCCTCTAAATCTCGGAGGAACATTTCATTTTTGGGTGAACTATTGCTTTAATGGACTTTCTCACTGACTTTCATTGTATAGAAACATTCTTTAAAATACATTTCCCATGTTCTACAGAATTCTACAGATTTCCGTTATTATTTGGAATATGATCAACAGGCCCAGGTGTTCAAACATCTGAATTGTGAATCATTGACAAGTGATATCCACTGCCAAAATATCTTTCAATGCAAAATAAACAACAACATAAAAATAAAGTTTTATTTCTTTTTCACAGTGCCTTGGAAAGAGAAAAGAAGAAATGTTCAGCCAGAATTAATCAGAGCAATTTAGATGTTTGAAATCATCTCACTCCCAGCAACTTTACTTGTATTACAGGTTAGTTTTCCGCAGGATGTTTCAAAAACAACACTAAAAGACTGAAAATTACAAGTGAAGGTCAAAGTGTTTGGCCCTTTCTCACTTCATAAACTGTTATCAGTGATAAAGTGCAACCAAAGGGATTTTCCTTCTATTTTTCCACAGACAACAATTTTACTGAATCAGCTGCGGTTATACATTTGACCCTGTTGTACTGTTTACGTTCACGGTGTTGTCTGACTGAATAAGTTTCAATTCAGACAAAGGGAATTCTTTCATCCTACAACAAAGCCAAAACAGTTGTTTTGCTTTCTGTAGCTATGAACTGTAAAAAAGAAGAACAAACAGAGCAGCTCTAATAGTGACACTTCCAGCGATGCAACGTTTTATTTATTCTCATGTAGTTTTCATTTATATTTAGCTATTAGAGCGGTCAGTTTGATTTTCGAATGGCGATGGGGTTAGCGTAGATAGCCACGGTGAACAGCGATGATTTATAATGTTTACTTTAGAGACAGAAAGCAAACACCGGGCCCATAGCAATTACATCCAGCACTGAGTAATAATCCTGCTACTGTCATGAGACTGTCTTCCTGAACAGAGCAGAAGATTATTAGAATGTAAAGGAGAACGACAGTGTAAACAGGAAAGAAGAAATAAACTGCTCTGTGCTGTCGGCGTACAGTCAGCCAGAGTAAAAAGAAACGAGTGAGAAATGCTCCAGTAACTAAATTTAGGAGATTAGGATCAAGGGAAAAACTCCATCTCATGTTACAGTCGGAAAGTAAAGTAGTTTATACAGATCAGACCACTGAAGCAGACAGGGCAACATTGAGAAAAGGCTTTATTTAGGAGATGTTTGACTTTGTTAAGCTTGTATTATTAAATATCCGCACATAAGTGAATTAAGCTACTCATCTTTCTAACATTACTCCCACCCACACCCCCCACACATACTTTTCCTGTTCTTCCTATTCTCATGTTCTTTCAGAGAAAGGATAAAGAAAATGCATTTTATTTTCCAAGACACAATGAAGTCTGGGTTTTCATAAAGATTTTATCATTGAAAAAGTAGTTTTAGCACTTGACTAATATGTATACATTAAACATTACTATTATTTTTATTTATTTATTTAACCATATTCAGACCGTGCACAAACCATAATGGAGTTACAATGCACATCTATTTTATAAATCTAAAAATACAAATGTAACACTGGTAGTAATAATAATAATAATAATAATAATAAGAAGAAGAAGAAGAAGAAGAAATGTTTCTTGAGAGGAAAATCATCATATGGGTGCGGTTGCCAGATATCAACAGTTCAAATCTCTGAATCAAAGCTTCTTTGTTAAAATGATACCGTACTCGGTTACTAAACGTAACCTCGGTTCTCTCTAGAAGAGCGAACGAGTACTGCGTCTTAGCTAAGACGCTACGGGAAAAGTCTCTTTTCACGAAATACTGAAGCAAAAAATTATCCTGAATTTTGTATTTTTGTAAAGCGCATTTGCAGCAGTACACAGCCATAGGCGAGACGGCTCGTTCGCTCATTGGCTTGTTCTGCTTCGCGCCCTTCTTGCCACTTCCCGCCGAAACGGATTCAGAATTCCCCTCAGGGCCCTGATTCGACTATACCGACAACAGCCTTGCTTGCAAGGCGGGGACCTCCAGGTTATAGAACCTGATAAATGTAGACGGCGAGGCCCAACCTGCCACCATACATATATCCTGCAAGGAGATCCCAGTAGACCACGCCCACGACTAGGCGACGCCTCTTGTGGAGTGTGCTCTGACGCCCAACGGGCACTGAAGACCCCTGGAAGCGTAAGCTAACGCTATGGCGTCAACTATCCATCTGGATAGAGTCTGTCTCGAAGCCATTCCCTTGGAACCTCCACCGAACGAGACAAACAACTGCTCCGTCTGCCGAAAGGCAGCAGAGCGAGACACATAAGCTCTTAAAACCCTGACAGGGCAAAGAAGACTCGAGTCTCCATCCTCCCCTGACACCGGCAGGGCAGACAGGGCAATAACCTGAGCCCGAAACGGTGTGTTGAGGGATTTCGGCACATAACCGTGCCTTGAGTCATTGGGCCCAAACTCCAAGCACGACTGGCTCACCGAGAGCGCGTGCAAATCACCCACACGCTTCACAGAAGCGAGAGCCAACAAGAATACTGTCTTGAACGACAGATGCTGAAGGCTAACCGATTGGATAGGCTCAAAAGGGGGACCCTATAAGGCCTCCAAAACCGCCGCGAGGTCCCACATAGGGACTGACGGAGGTCTGGGAGGATTCAGCCTCCTAGCTCCTCTGAGGAACCGGATGACTAAATCATTCCTTCCTATTGACTGACCGGACGCCGTTTCAGAAAACGCCGCGATGGCCGCCACATAAACTTTGAGCGTGGATGGGGCTCTGCCCTTATCCAACAGCTCCTGTAGGAAGGAGAGGACCTCCGTCACCTCACAACTAAGGGGTGAATAACCTCGAGCTGTGCACCAGCTGGAGAACACCGACCACTTCGAGGCATACAGACGTCGTGTCGACGGAGCTCTAGCCTGAGTGATGGTATTTAGCACTCCCACTGCGAGATCAGCGGGTAACCGTTGAGCGCCCACACATGGAGGGACCACAACTCCGGTTGAGGGTGCCAAATCGAGCCCCTGGCCTGCGAGAGGAGGTCCCTCCTCAACGGTACCGGCCACGGGGCGACATCTGCTAACTGCATCAAATCTGGGAACCATGGTTGGTTCTTCCAAAGAGGTGCTACAAGCAGTATTGAACATCTCGTTTCTCTCACCCGTTCTATCACCTGCGGAAGGAGGGAGACGGGAGGGAACGCATAAAGCGGGCAGCATGGCCATCTCCGTGACAGCGCGCTTTCGTTCTTGGAAAAGAACGCGGGGCAGTGAGCGTTTTCGTAGGAAGCAAAGAGGTCCACCTCCGCCATGCCAAATCTCTCCCACAACAGCCGGACTGTTTGCGGGTGTAGAGACCATTCGCCCGTAGGAACATTGCCTCTGGACAGCCTGTCTGGACCCAGATTCTGCAGTCCAGGCACATGCACTGCTCTCAGCGAGCGCACGTTGCGCAGAGCCCAAACCAGGAGGCGTTCCGTCAGCCTGCACAGGTTTCGGGACCCGAGACCGCCCTGGCGATTTATGTAGGACACCACGGACATGTTGTCCGCACGGACTACGACGTGGTGATCCTTGATATGGGGACAAAAGCGCGTCAGCGCGTTCTCCACTGCCAGCATTTCCAGGCAGTTGATATGATGGAGCTTTTCCCGTTCTGACCATAGGCCAAAGGACGGTCTGCCTTCGAGCAGCGCTCCCCATCCCGAAGTGGAGGCGTCCGTCGACACCATTTTCACACTCGGGGAAGTCCCCAGGCTTACACCTGATCGGTACCAGCCGTTCGCTGTCCAACTGCAGGGGGCGCATGCGGAGCAGGCCCAGCCGCAGAACCGGAGATGCTGAGGCCATGAGACCCAGCATCTTTTGACAGTGTTTGAGCGACACGGTCGCGCCGCAGCGGAAAGAACTCGCTGCGCGCTGAATGCCCATCGCGCGCTGTGGTGACATGGAACACGAGTTCAGAACTATACCCAGAAACAGGATCGTATGACTGGGGTTCAGCGAACTCTTCGCCCAATTGACACTGAGGCCGAGCTTCTCGAGGTGATCGAGTAAAAAGATCGAGCTTCTCCGCTCGTGATCGGGCCAGAACCAGCCAGTCGTCCAAATAATTCAGCACTCGTATGCCTCTGAGTCTGAGAGGAGCGAGCGCTGCATCCATGCACCTCGTAAACGTACTAGGAGCCACGGAGGACTGTAAACTGGTATGCCTGGCCCTTGAAGGCGAATCTCAAATATCGCCTGTGGTTTGACGCTATCTGTATTTGAAAATACGCGTCCCTCAGATCTATTAACATGAACCAGTCCCCTCTGCGAATCTGCGCGAGGAGTTTCCTGGTCGTAAGCATTTTGAAACTGCGTTTCATCAATGCCTTGTTCAGCTGTCTTAAATCCAGTATGGGCCTGAGACCCCCGTCTCTCTTGGGCACCAGAAAGTATCTGCTGTACAGCCCCCCCCCCTCGCTTTGAGCTTGAGACACAGGCTCTACAGCCCCTTTGCTCAACAGTTTTGATATTTCGGCCCGAAGTATGTGTGCTACTTCTGTTTTGACCGTAGTTTCGACGCGTGCTGAAAAGCGCGGAGGGCGTCGAAAAAAACAGTAGCGAGTAGCCTCTCTTTATAATGCCTAGCACCCAATCCGAAACCCCTGGAAGCGCTGACCATGCATCTGCATGAATGGCTAAGGGCTGGATGTGAAGCGCGCTCTGTTGACCGTGCAACGGCGGCGCTCGGGTGTGCTGCGCATTTGAGGCGGGGAGCGCGCTGATCACAGCGGGCAGATCGCTCCTCCCCGACCCGTCCCGGCGCTTAACCGACTGGGGGAAGGTTGAGCAGGTCCCGTGGGACTCGATATGTCTGCGAGTAACTGTGGGCTGCATATGTGCACATTTACCACTTTCAACTCGCTGTCTGCCTGTGCAGAGCGTACGTGCACGGGCCTCGTTTTTACAGAAGCCACGCGCCGTATGTGACATAGTGTATGTGGGCACTTGGGAGTAGGCACATTTACTATGCGGCGCGCTCGACCGATCTGTGTCGATCTTATGTGCGCGAGCCCTGTGTGCAGGGCTGTGCTTACATGTGGAGATGGGCACTGAGGAGTGGGCATCGTAACTGCATTTATAGCACCATCGGCCGTGGCCGGACGAGCGTGCACGGGTTTTGTTTTTTACAGAAACCACATGACGCGCGTGACATAGTAATTGTGGGCACTGAGGGGTGGGCACGCTTACTATGCAGTGTGCGTGATCGACTTGAGTTGCTTTTATGGGCGCAGGCCCTGTGTGCAGGGCTGTGCTTACATGTGGAGATGGGCACTGAGGAGTTGGCATCGTCACTACATTTATAGCACCATCGGCCGTGGCCGGGACACCAGAAATTACATCTTTTTCGGGAAATATCTGGGTAGCCGTGATAACGGTTTTCGTGTGCAGGCAAGTGGGCAACCGTACAGGCTTGCGCATTGCAAAAAACGCTGAAACAGTCACAATCTCTGGAACTGAAACAGCGGCATGCTTAGGTGAGAGCCCGGCCACAACGGAACTCGTACACCGGCGCTTCGATGAAGCAGCCATCGTGTGTAGTGCCGACGCAGCGTCATGCAGCATGCATAGATGGCTTTCCTAGGATGGCTTCGGGGCTCCCGGCCTCACCGTAATCCTCTGCCGCGGTGCGGGGCGATGACCGGTAGAGCGAGAACGGGGGTCTCGAGCTGCGTTGCTGAAGCTGTTGTGATAACGGCTTTTGTGTGCAGGCAAGCGGGCAACTGTGCAGGCTTGCGCATTGCAGAAAACGCTGAGACAGTCACAATTCCTGGAACTGAAACAGCGGCGCGCTTAGGTGAGAGCTCGGCCACAGCGGAACTCGTACACCTGCGCTTCGATGAAGCAGCCATCGTTAGTAGTGCCGACGCAGCGTCACACAGCAGGCTTTAGATGGCAACACCGCTTTTGCCGCCGTCCAGCAGAGGGCGGACAAAGGTGCGTCGCTATCGCCTGTTCCACCGGCGGAAGTGAGTGGTAGTTCCTGTTTTTAGCATCATCAGTGTGGAGAATGCTAGTGAGATAGACGAACGTGTTCGCGCTGAATATGGAGCGTTCCAAGCCTTCGCCACCTCTTCGTGAATTCACATCTAAGCTAAGACGCAGTATGAGAAAGCTCTCGTAAGAGAACTTGAAGTTTACTGTAGCTTCATTTTTGCAATCTGGCAACTATGCTTAAATTACAATAATCATTGCGATTATAATTTATGGTAAATGGTAAATGGACTGAATTTATATAGCACTTTCAACAGACCACATGGCCATCCAAAGCGCTTTACAATTTGCCTCACATTCACTCATTCACACACCGACTGCGCTGTCAGCCATTCAAGGTGCCATCCAGCTCGTCGGGAGCAGCTGGGGTTAGGTGTCTTGCTCAAGGACACCTCGACACTTGGTCAGACGGAGCCAGGGATTGAACCACCAACCTTCCGGTTTGTAGACAACCTTCATGAACCACTGAGACACTGCCGCCCAATTTATAATAATCTAGATAAACTCGTCAGTTTTAGTAATCTGAAATACTAGTCAGCAATCCCTAACTGTATGTTTTTAGAGTTAGCACGCTTTTAGAGTTTGACTCAAAACAGGGGATCCATGCATGGAAGTGAAATAGAATGAGAACATTTCCAGATTCTGAGGCACCAACAAAATACATTGAAGTGGGTCAGCGGCTTTGTGCATTAAAACGTGGTCATTCAATCTTCCTGGTAATGCAACGTGAAGCTAGCTAGGCCAATGACTGAGCTGCAAAATCTGCATTGTATCATCACATGAGCGTGTACTTTAACACTCCGCTGAAGGCATTTTCATCAACTAATAAACACATCATGGAATGATATTACACATATAATGAGATTTCAGTGTGCTAATGATTTCATAATAATCCGCTGACCGTCATTACTGTTTGTCAACACACCTAATTGCGTTTCGCAATCGTCCCTAAATGGACTACCTCCTTAATAGAAATTCAAATGATAATTACAGTTTGTAAAGCAATGGCTAAGCTAATTACAGGAAGTCGTAATGTTTATAACAGACAAAATGAGGATGTCAGAAGGACTTTTCATTACATGCTGCGAACAGCAAGATATAAAAGCCTTTTCCGATAAACAGGTTTTCAAAGAACCGCAAAAGAGGCTGGGAGCGAAACAACATCCATCCTCAAAAACTGTCTAAAGACCTCCGGTGGCTTCACAGAAATGATATTTTTCCTTTTTATTGTCATTTTGTTGCAGACTATTGCTTTATCTGGCCTCACCCTATTCAATCTGACCTGGGCTCTAGGAAAGCTAGAAGGTGGTGAGGTGTGACATTTGGATGAGAGAGCAAGAAAGAAAGAAAATAATCTGCAAGCGAGGTTCACATTTAAAGAGACAGTAGACCAAAAAATTAAAATTGGTAAAGGCGTATATACTGTATGCATACACTACTGTACATAAGATTTTTTAAAGAAGACTTTTATGCTCATCAAGGCTGCATTCATTTGATTAAAAAACAGTAATATTGTTAAATATTATTACAACTTAAAATACCAGTTTTCTATTTTAATATACTTTAAAATACAATTTATTCCTTGAATCAACCATAACTACAGGTTTTATTACCCCATGATCCTTCAGAAGTCATTCTGATATGATTTAATGTCAATAATTTTTTTATTAATATTGTATTTTATTTTGAATCTGTGATACTTTTTTCAGTATTCTTTGAATAAAAAGTTCAGTAGAACAGCATTCAAAATCACCACAGTTTAAACGTTTGGGGTCATTATGTTTCGTTTTTTAATTTTTGAAAGAAATTTTTATTTTATTCAGCAAAGATTTAAGTTGATAAAAGATTGACAGTAAAGACTTTTATTTACTTTTTATATTTCTATAAGATTGCTGACAGCATAAAATCAACATCAACAGTATTATCATTGTTCTTTGTACATCTAAGTTCCATTAGACATATTTGAGGGACATTGGAGTGAGCAGATGATGACCAATATTTCATTATTGAACAAAGCTTGCTTTCAAAGAAAGAAAAAAGGAGACTGAATTCACAAATGTCTCTGTACAGGTCTGAATTTTTGAGCAGCACATCAATGAATCTTTGAATGTATACTTGCAATGTCCATGGAGAGAAAGAAAACAGCACTTGAACCTCAGCTGTTGAGTGAACATCGTCTGTATTTTGCTGTCATCTCTCAAACAGAGTGTCTAAATCCTCCAATCATGCCCCGGTAGGCAGCAGGTCACCATGGTTACACAGTTCAGTGAAACCGATCATCGTCGGCCCTCCACTCTTGCATGACCTTTCTCTCTTTTTACTCTCTTTCTGTTTCTTGCACACTTCAACAAATGTCGCCAAACAAATAATTCACTATGCATGATTTATGTATGAACGCATCTTCATTAAGCCAGTCTAGTCAAGCCACACCAATTAAAACAGAGATTTGGTTTCTAACTGCCAATCAATTACTGCCTTGTTATATGGCCCCTTGAGAGGGAGGGGGCATTACAGCTCGGTGGGATGTCGTTTTTACAATGGATGGATCTGCTCTCTTGGGTGTCTTTCTGAATTGAACGTTTGGGTCTTAGTGGAGTAATGGTGAAGTTAAAATGGGAGCGAAGCTCCTCTGACCACATCTATTGGTTGGCACATACATCTATTCGATACTTTAATTTCTGTTTATCTTCTTCAACCCTCAGAGGCCCAAGTAGTGATACTTATTATGCATTTTCTTTTATTCTCCTTGAAAGTGTTTTTAGGAAGCCAGTGATTATGAAAATTATGGTTTTTCTGCATAAACATAAAAAGAAATAAAATCTGCGGTCCAAATTACGGACCAAATTTCGGACCAAAGTCAATTTTTGTAGTTTCCAGAGCCTGAGGCTGCCACAGGGTCCACTCAGACCTGAGGGAAACATTGAGAACTGTTAGGTAATAGGGATATTTTATTTTCCATTGCATAAAAATGAATTACTTATTAAAAGTTTACAGATTCACACTTTGACTTTTAAAGCCTTTATAGTTTATTATACAAGCCCACTAATGCTCTGTGAAGTTTCCTGTAATATTTTTACATCTAACTGGCTCCCGGTCACCTGAAAATGCATATTGATAATCTCCTAAAGAAGCTTCTGTTTCATTAATGTGGCATGAAAAAGAATTCTGAAAAGTTTAGATGATTTACTGCACTTGACTTTGTTTTATGTGAACAACGTGCAAAATAATGCTACCTGCCAAGACCAACTGTTGCATTTATACAATATCTTAGAAAAATTAAATAATGTTAAGTAATTTTTTTCTGATGTTGACAATTTTCATATGTTGTAAGCTAAGAAAAAAATGTAAATTCAAACAGATAGCAACAATGTCAGCAGGACCATCTTGTTGAGCAGGTTTATTTTGGAATAATGGCATAGCATACCAAATGCAAATAATAGAGAAAATTATTAATTTGTTTTAGAAGAAAGAGATCCAGAAATGCTATGAGAAACATGAAACCAGCAGAATGTAGCAGATTCAAGGACAACAGTCAATTATACAATTTAATGGCCATTATTTGAAAATATGTCTGCAGATTTCTGCATTTAACCAACTAAAATTGTTTTAGTAAATAAAATAATAAATAACAATAATAAATGTTAGCTTTACTTGAGTGGATTAGTATTACTATGTGATCTAAATCAAACTTCATTTGACAAAAATACTCTTTGCCACCTGTTGGCGCCAATAGCCTTGTGGGCATCTGACATTTAGTGCCGTTGTGCTTCGGGCGTCCCACGTTCGAGTCCAACCTCGTAGACCTTTCCCAATCCTGCCCCACCCTCCTTCCCACTTCAATTCCAGTCTTAATTATTGTCCTGTCCTAATAAAAAAAGCTTATAAACAAAAATATATCTTATGTATTCCACAAAGTTATCATTGATGTGCCTGTAAAATATTAGCTTCACCTGTGTGTAAATGCGTAATGAATCTCTCTCGTCAACAGATTTCACCAGGAAGAAATCCAGCCGCCCCCAAAAAACTTTGGCAAATTTGGGCCATAAATCAGCGCAGCCAAAAACAAGTCAAGCTCTGTGCATTCATAAGAGTGTTAATTCTGTCAGATAGAAATAAATAATGATTTATCACCAAGGCCTCCCAGCTTCTGCTGCCCCCTCCTTCATTCTCTCTCTCTCTCTTCTCGCTGGCGCGACGGGGAAGCATGACGCCATCCCCTCGGCCCCATAAGTCACATGTGTGAGTTTGTAATGGAAAGATAAGAGTGCAGCGATGCATCCAGGGAATACATGTTCTTTTCAGGCTTCATCGACTATGTGACTGGTTTAATAAGATGGAGAAGAGGTTGATTGTGCTTGAAACACATGAGCATGGCTTGATAACACTTGTTTGGGACAGGGAATATGAACCAGTTAGTATGTGACTCGAGGGAGGGATGCCACAGTGTAACGCTAGAGCAAATTAGCAAATGTCTAATTTCACGGAAAGAAAATCACAATTCTGTTTATTCTTTGTTTACATGCTGTATAATCATTAAACATTTATTTACAGTGCATAACCTTTTGCACTTCAGTGCACAAGCAGATTACGCAAATTACGATGCATTACACAGATTAATAATAATCTGTGTTTATAATTATGAGTGACAAGCCGATATATTTTCAATATAATTTCTTTTTTTCAGTGGAACACATACAAATAAAGATATTTTGAAAAGAGGTCAATGTCAATGTGGTCCAATGTTGTTTTGGACCCCACTGACTTTCAGTGTATAGAAAAAATCAATTTTTCATTCGTTCTTTTGTCTTTAACAAACCGTAAGCAGCTCTGTCAAGTGTAACAAGAGTAAAAAGAGAAAGAGAGGGAGGAATGACAGTGACAGTGAGATGGAGAGAGAGCAGCATGACAGAAAAGCACTTGAGAGAGAGAGTAATGTGATGTGAAAACTGTCATGGTTCCAAGACCAAACAAAGCCCTCTCAAAGCTGAAACACTACAAAATGGAGATGCACGCATCAGTCTGATTCCTCTTAACGGTTACAATCCCAGTTTAATCACATCACATGAAGAGAGCTGCAGTTCAAATGAAAGGCATCTGAACTGACAGGAAAAATGCAGAAATAATAACCCCAAGGTCGGCTTTTAGGCTGCAAGTGTTCAGACACTTGCTCATCATTTAAACCACTTGTACTATTCCCAAAAAAAATATATAAAAAATAAAAAGAAATAAAAAATGGTTTCTAAGTGTTGCTGGTCCTAGAAGGCTTTTGGTCACTTGCTGGAAGACCAAAGGGACCATCTTAAACCAACTGATTTAAGCATTTTCCTCCCTGTAGGAGACTTAGGTAAATTACAAACAAATAATAAAAATTACAAAATTACTTTAAATATAAAATAAACAAATCTAAATATTATATAAATATAGAATATTTTTACTTAATAAAAAAATGTCTTATTGACAAGCTGTATTTTATCTGAAAAAAGTCAGTTAGGGTGACAACTAAATAAACATCAAAATTACAATATATATTAAAAATGCATATTTATTTCCATTACCATGCAAAAATATGAAGTCAGATTTATTTATTTTTTGAGTGAACTATCTCATATTTACCAACGCTGCATTTATTTGATTAAAAGTACAGTAAAAAAAAGCAATGTTGTGAAACGTTATTACAATTTAAAATAACTGTTTTCTATTTAAATACATTTTAAATGTATCCCTAATAATGACAAAGCTGATTGGAAACTTTGATACTTTTTTCATGATTTGATGAACACAATTTTTATTTTTTAAATAATCATCTTTTGTAAAATCTTATACTCACTTATTCACTTTGACTTTTGTTCAATTTAATGTTCCCTTGCTGAATGCATAAAAAAAAACTAGTGATCACAAAACATTTAATGACAGATATAAACTAGAAAAGAAATGGGAGTTCTTTTGAATTTTCTGTCACACTACTGGAAAAATGTTAAAGTTAGTAGTGTTGCTACTTCGTTATAGGGCTGTGAAATTTTTTCCATAGTTTTTCTTAGTGGGATGAGAGAAGGCCCTGTGTGAAAGCATTAGTAAAAATGTTCCTTACTATCAAATAATGAAACAGTCAGATAATGCCATCTCCAACAGATGTTTCACAAAAAAACCCTACACAGGCTGGGTTGCTCATTGCAGAAATTAATAATATAACAAATAACCTATACTGCAATTGTACAGGTACATCTCAATAAATTAGAATGTTGTGGAAAAGTTAATTTATTTCAGTAATTCAACTCAAATTGTGAAACTTGTGTATTAAATAAATTCAATGCACACAGACTGAAGTAGTTTAAGTCTTTGGTTCTTTTAATTGCGATGAGATTGACTCACATTTAAGAAAACCCCACCAATTCACTATCTAAACAAATTAGAATATGGTGACATGCCAATCAGCTAATCCACTCAAAACACCTGCAAAGGTTTCCTGAGCCTTCAAAATGGTTTCTCAGTTTGGTTCACTAGGCTACACAATCATGGGGAAGACTGCTGATCTGACAGTTGTCCAGAAGACAATCATTGACACCCTTCACAAGAAGGGTAAGCCACAAACATTCATTGCCAAAGAAGCTGGCTGTTCACAGAGTGCTGTATCCAAGCATGTTAACAGAAGGTTGAGTGGAAGGAAAAAGTGTGGAAGAAAAAGTTGCACAAACAACCAAGAGAACCGCAGTCTTATGAGGATTGTCAAGCAAAATCGATTCAAGAATATGAGTGAACATCACAAGGAATGGACTGAGGCTGGGGTCAAGGCATACAGACGTGTCAAGGAATTTGGCTACAGTTGTTGTATTCTTATTGTTAACCCACTCCTGAACCACAGACAATGTCAGAGGCGTCTGGGATAAGGAGAAGAAGAACTGGACTGTTGCCCAGTGATCTAAAGTCCTCTTTTCAGATGAGAGCAAGTTTTGTATTTCATTTGGAAACCAAGGTCCTAGAGTCTGGAGGAAGGGTGGAGAAGCTCATAGCCCAAGTTTCTTGAAGTCCAGTGTTAAGTTTCCACTGTCTGTGATGATTTGGGGTGAAATGTCATCTGCTGGTGTTGGTCCATTGTGTTTTTAAAAAGTCACTGCACCCGTTTACCAAGAAATTTTGGAGCACTTCATGCTTCCTTCTGCTGACCAGCTTTTTGAAGATGTGATTTTGTTTCCCAGCAGGATTTAGCACCTTGACCATGGTGTTTGGTGTGCTTGACTGGCCAGCAAACTCACCAGACCTGAACCCTATAGAGAATCTATGGGGTATTGTCAAGAGGAAAATGGGAAACAAGAGAACAAAAAATGCAGATGAGCTGAAGGCCACTGTCAAAGAAACCTGGGCTTCCATACCACCTCAGCAGAGACACAAACTGATCACCTCCATGCCACGGTGAATTGAGGCAGTAATTAAAGCGAAAGGAGCCCCTACCAAGCATTGAATACATGTACAGTAAATGTTATATAAATACTTTTTCAGACCAACAATTCACAATTTTTTTTTTTACATTTTTTATTGGTCTTATGAAGTATTCTAATTTGTTGAGATTGAATTGGTGGGTTTTTGTTAAATGTGAGTCCAAATTTTCACAATTAAAAGAACCAAAGACTTAAACTACTTCAGTCTGTGTGCATTGTATTTATTTAATAAAGTTTCACAATTTGAGTTGAATTACTGAAATAAATTAACTTTTTACATTTACATTACATTACATTTATTCACTTAGCTGACGCTTTTATCCAAAGCGACTTACAATTGCCACATATGTCAGAGGTCACACACCTCTGGAGCAACTAGGGGTTAAGTGTCTTGCTCAGGGACACATTGGTGTCTCACAGTGGATTCGAACCCGGGTCTCTCACACCAAAGACATGTGTCTTATCCACTGCGCTAGCACCACCCCGATCTCAATAAATTTTTCATGACATTCAAATTTATTGAGATCCACCTGTACTTGCAGTGTCTTTTTGCATTTGAAACACTATGCTGCAAATTATGCCTGTGCTAAAGGAAGATGCTGCTGTGACAATGTTTACTTACTGACAAAATGAATCCTCAACACAATAGTATAGATAAAATATCTACAGTTAAGGCTTTAAAAGAGTCTCACAGGGACCACACTCATTCCCGTCCCGTTGGCATTTAACTACAGTGGATTAGTCAGGCTTGTCCTGGCAGCTCTTCATTGATCCCACTGTTAATCTGACAGATGGCTGATAACATGGCCTGCACTGCTATAGGGGTCACATCTCCACATATATCCACAGCATAACTTTTCATAGGACTAACTACACAGCAAAATCCAGAGTACATATTGTCCCAATCTACAGAGTGTTAAATTAACACTGAAGAAGAGTTACCAGTGTTGAGGATTATGTGATGCAGTTTTATGTCTGAATGTTTTAAAGCCTGAACAGGTTGTTCAACTTCAGCATTGTTAACAGTGTTGTTTTTTTACTAATACTCACTCATCAATTGAATAATTGCTTAATTATCCTCATTAACTTTAACTCGGCTTCAGTGTTATTTTAACTCTCTGTAGATTAGGACGATATGTATATATGTACGTTATATAATATGTTGATATACCTAGGTCTGCAATTCTGCCAAAGCTCAGCAGATTTCTGCAAAATCTGAACTCCCATCATTCACAATATTCCTCCTCTTTCCTGTTTGTTTATACATTTTTCCTCATTATAATTGTGTTTTGAATAAATGTTGTTTATAAAAACTAGATTTGCATACCCTGAAGGAAATACCCGGTCTTACAAGGCAGCTAAAGAACAGTGTAACATTTTTGGGTTAAATTATAAGTTATAAATCCAAATAAGGATAGAGGGAGAGATAGATAGAAATATGATAATAATATATATTATTGTAGACCAGGGATTTAACCTCAATTTCTATAGGCATACCCCTTGGCTATATATATATAAATAATACTTTTCTTCTGCTTAGCTGACATGGTGTCGCATTTGCGCATTTCATAAAAGAGGGAGTTGGGTGGAAATATGAAATGAGGGGAGAGGTGTAATATGCATCTGGTGCATTAATTTAATTTTACTTAAAACAAAACCGATGATACTGCAATTTTAATTTGGAGGATAAAATTCACAAAATTATCCTATTTTGAAACTAAGGTACAAAACCACTTTAGTAACTGGACTTGACATTCAAAACCTTCCAGTTCCTGACATTTAGGAGACAGGAGACATTTACTGTATGTTGTTCTGTTTGCTAACATTAAAATTTGTTTTAATTAAAAAACAAAATTCTCTCTTACTGTAGTTACCCATTGACCAGTGAAACATAAATTCTGTTGTTTTGTGTATTTCCAGTGTTGATCCTCTCAGAGTTGTGGCGTGTAAAATTAGGTCGCATTATGCTAAATCTCTTTGGTGAATACAAAAGCCTGTAAGAAGACAGTGAGAATCAAAATGATTTCTCTTTAAACCAATTTGCTACAGCGGTTGTACCTGGTAGGCAGAAACGTGCTGCTAAAGCGCTTAAATGAAATCTCATTGAATTCAGAGTTGTAGCTGTAAAAGGAGCATTTACTTAATTAGCCTGTAAGAGAATAGAGCTTGTGGATGTAAGCATGTGCTTGAGAGTTAGACTGAACCGGGAGAGATAATGTGATAAATGAACAAAATGACTACAATGAAAACACAACACTTGAGATTATAGCTGCATCTCGGCCTGGCCCACATATATCCCACTCACATGATGAGAGCAAATGCATACATGTTCACCCGCCTACATATAAAAACGCAAACAGGTAAGCAGCAGGGACAGTAAACAAGCCTCTTCTGCTCCTTCTAGTACTTCTACTTTAAAGAGTACATCTGCTTGGTTTCATACCCACATTTGACCCACATCTGGTTTCAAAGTAGAGAAAAAAGGCATGAAAACATTTTCAGAGCCAGGAAACTACTTCCACTCTCCTGGCTGGGCTTTCTAGACACAGACAGAATGGGGACAGTTTAATTTGATGTATGGTGATACAATCACACCTTCTCAGCAGAGCAGAAAGAAAGGTTATGAGGAAAAATGATAACGCTTTATTTTACAATGCCCTAATTACCACAAAATAACTACACAATTATCATGGGGCCGCTCACCGGAGGTCACTTTGTGCCTGGAGCCATGGTGCAAAAAGAAACTACAATAATTACGATGCAAACCTGAGAAAACACCTTCGCCTTCATCTGATAGGCTAGTTACCAAAGTCTCTTGAAGCAAAGATTTTCTTCTGCTTAGCAGACATGGTGTCGAATTTGCTGTATCTGCTATATGTATGGACTGTATAAAGTATATGGAATAGTGTATATTCGTATTCAAAGCAGATCACAAACAGCAATAACAGAGCAATATGTAGTAGCAAGTGTGTTCACAGAGTACTGTGAAATGCCATCTAAGGGCAAAATGACTTCAAACTCCCGGCTCATTCTGAGCGGCCTCCAACACCTCAAATCATGCAGTAATTTGTTTCTGCCTTCTCTGCCTTTAATGATGGGCTTTGGTGCTGCCACATTGATAAGCCTCCATTTCTCCTGACTCATCCCTGGCTACTTCCCCTGTTAGCATCAAAACTTAATCTGAGATCTGACATTGGGTCTCACAACCACACTTATTTAGATGTATGACCTTTCCAGAAAACAACGGCCAATCAATAAGCAGCTTTGCTACCTCAAAGTCTAATTAAAACAAGCACAGGGTAACTCAAAGGGCAGAGGGAGCTGGGAGAAACTAGCATGTACGGTATATAGTACATGACTGCTTCATATGTACACATGACATTTACAAGGAGCATTTTTGTTGTTTGTTCTCTCAGTTTCAGAATTATCCATTACTGAACCGACAGTAAAAAGAACTAACTGTGGTTGGTCAGGCAGGTCAGATGGCCTGTTGCAGTCGAAATACAGAACTTTCTTTGCACCAGTGTTTCTAAGCTGCAATGTGGCTTGAGTTAAAAAATCTCACCATGCAAAATTACAGCATTGGTTCACTTGGATCCAGTGCTATTAGAAGCTAAATGCAATGTTTACATTAAACATGCTAGAACCATTTAAAACGATTTCTTCACCAAATTCATAAATAATGTCTTACTTGAATAAAGATAAACAACTCAACGAATAAATACAGATGTTTCTGTTTTGGCATGCAGTTTCTTTAGAAAAAAATTCTTCCAGGTGCAATGTGACAATTTTTTCTCGTGACAACCAATTTGAAAGTGAAAGTGACATGACATACAGCCAAGTAAGGTGGCTTAGAATTTGTGCTCTGCATTTAACCCATCCAAAGTGCACACACAAAGCAGTGAACACACACACACCGTGAACACACACCAGGAGCAGTGGGCAGCCATTTATGCTGCAGCACCCGGGGAGCAGTTGGGGAGTCAAACTCTCTAACCATTAGGACATGACTTCCCCACAAGGCCATCTGTCCACATTTAACACACAGAAGAAATTTGAGGTTTAATATACATTTATAATACAATATATGGCAAAAAAAGAGAAAGAGAAATATAATGTTTAATTTCAGCTTCATAAATAGCCAAAATGAAAAAATCTGTGAAATGTTAAATGTGCTTTAAGTACAACAGGGCATCTCTTGAAATACATTAACATGGGAAAAATATGTCAAAAGAATAAGAAAGCATAATTTGCTGCAATTAGATTCGTCACTCTCTGAATTTCAGATATCCTGTCTTCACTTTCATTACAAAAGCTTTCCGCAGAGCTTGAAAAGAATTTTTTTGGTAAATTAACACACATCTCTATTCATTGTGCTTGATTTGATATTACAAGCACTATGACTGCACAGATTGTTTTAAACAGATGTTGTTTTAGCTTCATTTTCTTTCTGCAAGCTATAATGGGAGTTACCAAATAATGAATGATAATTTTCATCAACTATATACATTATAGATAAAACTGTAATTTTTTACATATTAAAAGTCGCTAATCTCCAAATAGACTCTCAGCTTGTAGTATGCGGTCACAGAAGAGAAAAACAGATTGACGAGTCTCATATCTTGCCACTGAAACACTTCTGTTTGTTGCAGTGTCAGAATCAAAAGCCCGTGAAGGGATTTTAACAGGGTTTACAAAGGGACACGCAATGATGAATTAGCTATGTTTAAAGATTAGTCAGAGTTGTACTCATAGGAGCGGTGCAGGATGACACATTATTAAGCTGTTATGAAGCACTTGCATTGCCGAGTTTCCAGGCTGACGCTCCATCCAACTGCGTCGGGGGGAGGGGGTGGGGGGCTGCCACATGGAGAAACCCACCGAGACCAATCATGTCAGGCAAAATGAGACTCCATCGCCTCCACGTAAAATACACTCCAGACACAGGCAGTGGCCGTTTCACCACCTTTGAATTATTAATGATCAAAGTTCAGGTGGAATGAGCCAAGTTTGTTGGGTTGGTGGTTTAGGCGGCCGAGCACAGAAAGCATCAAGTGGAGGTCTTGCACACCTGTCCACTATTCAGCTGAAAAACAGCCTCGGTTTGACGTGACTGAGAAACATTGGCAGCGTGTGTAAACTAATTTCTCCCCTTGACCCCCATTTCCTTTTCAGGCAGTGGCTTCTCATTTTTCTCCAAGCCATTTCGTGTGGCCATTGGGAAACGGAGCAAAGCCTGCATTACCTCAGACAACCTCATCTGCAAACAACAAGTGTTATTTGGCATGGTCACTGAAGCATGGCTAGTTTCTTGCTGAATATTTGACTGCAACATACACAAGGGGAAAAAATGAAGCACCTTCTTTTCTGGCTATAAAATAATGAGATTTTTTCAAAAATAAGTGGTAAGAAAATATGTTAAAAGGCCAATCCAACAGTGCTGTTAGAAAATCCATGAAAAGCAGCATGAAAAATACACTATTTGCTTCAATATAGATGTGACCCAAGAGCTGCAATAAAAAAACTTTCATATCTTTTCAGTAAGAAAGAGTAATAGTATTACCCATTACATTGTTCATGAACGATGGCTCTTGTGGTTTCAACCTTACAGATCTAAGAAAAAGGTTTAGCATACAAAATAAACTAAACTAAAGTAACACTATGAGATATAAAGCTGAAATTTATGACATATAAAGTTGTAATTATGAGATATAAAGTTATAACTGTGATATGTAGTCACATTTGTGAGATGTTGGGTCTCATTTGTTTATATAAATATATAAATTCACAAACATAATATGAACTTGGGTTTGTTAGACATAGTCACAAGTGTGAGATCTAAAGTCACACTTATGGTATATAATCATTAGTGAAATAAAATCACAATTTTGAGATGTTAAGTTGTTATGTGAGAAGTCCCAATTGGCTTAAGTAAAAAATCTGACTGCAAAATTATAGCATTGAAAAAATGATCCACTTGAATCCAGTGATGTTAGAAGCAAAATAGTGGCAAAGTTTACATTAAACATGATGTTTGTAGCACAGCATAGGAAGAAAAAAAAAAAAAAAAAAAAAAAAAAATTGCTAATACCATTCAAAATTAGTTGAAACGTGTGGAAAATGCTAAATTCATAAATAATAACTTACTTGAATAAACATAATTCAAAGAATGAATTTTTTTTTTTAATTGTCAAACATACAGTTCTAGTCATTGGTGAGATATAAAAAATATTTTAAAGATAATAATGTGTTGTGTTGCAAACGAAATATAAAGTTGTCCTTGTAAAATAGAAAGTTGCAACAGTGAGATTTAAAGTCATTAACTTTTTTTTTTTCTTGAGGCACACACAAACACACACACACACACACACACACAAAACTTCCATATCTAACACACTGATCAACTAATGTTCAAGTGGGCATGAAAGTTCATGGTGTCAGCATTCTGAACTTCAGCCTTAAGGCTTAAAAATGCTATTGCTGTGCAGCTCCAGATCTTGTTTGTGCATGCAAATCCTAAACCATGCTTAACCAGCGATGTTGTGGAAATTCTAAACAAGATCAATAGAACACAAATTATTCAATATTTATATCATCCACACATATGTGCATCTGTCTGAAAACAGCCCCAATTTAAACTTTCCTCCAAAGAGCTCACTGTCTTTCTAGAGGTCTATATGAGTGGATGAGAACCTGCCAAGTACAACGGGAGCCCTCAGAATTAAACCCATTAGAGTGGGATATTCCCACTGACACGCAGCCTGTGGGTGCTCACAAACTGCGAATGATGAGCGCAAATCCATTTTCTAAAGTGCCAAATGGTGCAATGTCATCTGTAGGGGACAAATCCAGCCTGCCATATGCTGTGAATGAAGAATCGGCAAACTACAACAACAGCTGGCCACTTGAAAACACAATTTTCACTGCTGCATCATGTAACTGCAGATCCATCTAATTTAATTATCATTAAAGATGTAAAAATATCGCTCTTGTACGAGTGCATGGCAAGCATGCATTTATACACGCTTTATTACGAGGCATGTTTACTCATGCAGGTAATGATATATTTGCATGTTCATCGCATGTTCATCGTATCAAAATAAAGGCGACTTCTTCGTGTCCCACCTTTCAATCTTTGTTGCCCGTGACAGCTCTACCTCTGCAAATAGTATGCACTGCAATAACAGTGTGATTGCCACGACTGCTGTGCTACCGTCATGCCAGTCAAATCTTGACAATGCCAAATTAAAGGCCTTGAACTTTCCACTGTATGTTGTGGAAAAAATCTGTTATCTTCAATGTCAGTGCACTCAAAGACATTCTTCAAACAATTTGATAAGCACTTTTGAAAATGTATTTTCTGTTTCCAAAAAGGCATTACACCCTCTGAAGAGTGCAACTGCCTTTCATGTATTGACATCTTATTTTCTGTCTTTTCATGCCAATGTTTGTCAATAGCAATTTTCAGTGGTTGAATTTCTCTTGCCAACATAACAGGTTATGGAATCAATTCAAACTAAAAATTCAGTTGCCCACAAAATGATGAAATATGCAATATGTGTTATGACAAGATATTTAAATGCTAATTTATGATATTAGTTTAATAAGTGTAACACCATTACATGTATTTAACCAAATTAAAACATTTATCTAATTTTATATTAAAACTGCTTAATTCTGTTCTGTCTTTTAAAGAAGTGTTAGACAACTGCGCAAGTGTTAATGCTTTTGCCAAGCTCTTATGTATTCCGGTGTAAATGAGAAGGACCTTCTAAATGTCAGTTTTATTTATTAATCAATCACATTATTCATGATTTATTAATCTGTCAACATACATTCTTATGAAGAACCTTTAACATCCACATAATATTCCAATGCACAAACCGTTCTTTATAGTGGAAAATGCTGCAACTGACGGAAATAAAACCAATCTAAGTATTACAATTACTTATATTAAAACAAAAATTTAATAAAGCGCAATAGAAAAGAAAAAAATCTAATAAAATCAACAAAATCATATCACAATATTACTAAAAAAATTAGATTAGATGGAAAAACTAAAATGACAAATGTTAACCTAAATAAATCAAGTACTAAAATTACTAAAACTGAAATAAAAATAAATCTAAATAGAAATATAAAATATATTATTACACAAAAGAAAAAAAAACTAAAAACATCACAACATTACGGAAATTTAAGCTGCCATGCATAATTTTTTTTCCTTCTTGTTTTCTCGTTATAACGATTTAATTTTCTCGTTATCTCGACATAACAAAAGTTGTTTTCTCGTTATAACGACTTAATACTTAATTTTCTCTGGGATGTTGTACATTATCCACTTTAAGTTATTAAGTCGTTATAACGAGAAAACAACTTTTGTTATGTCGAGATAACGAGAAAACATGAAGGAAAAAAATAATAATGCATGACCGCTTAGAACTTCCGTACAACATGACAAGTTAAACTAAAATTCAAAATGTGTGTAAACAAAGCTAATTCAAAATATTAATTAAGATAAAGCTGCTCATGACTGCTGGTCTAGGATCAGTTTCTCCTACCCACATCCAAATCTCAAGTCTGATGGGGAAATCTGACTGTAGATCTGTAGCGGCGGAAAAAATATATTTAATTTCAAATGTTCCAATGAGCAATTCATGAAATAAAAAGATTAATTTAATTTAAACTCTCAAATACCTCAGTTTATCCTTAGGATTGTGTAACTGAAGAAGATCAACACTTAGCTATGTCTACTAGGGCTATCAACGAATATTCTAAATTCGAATATGTATTCGAATAGTTTTAAAAAACGAATTTCGAAGGTGAAAATTAATATTCGAATAAAAAAAAAATGTGGAAAAAAAGGCCCGCGGTAGTAGAGGCGTGGTTGTCTGCTTTGCGAGTGGGCGCGCTAGCGCGCCTGAGGGTTCAGGGACAGGTCACAGCCTCACAGGAGTCGCACATTCGACCACTAGCAACATGAGGTCACATCTCAAAAATGTGCACCCAAATGAGCATGGCATAATGTGTGGAACTCCAGCCAAACATTCACTTCTTGACACTTAACGTTACTTTGCATCGCCCACCGCAAGTTCTTTGTCTGCAACACGACAAGAGGCTGTAACGGATAAAATAATTTTGTTCATTTGTAAGGACATGAGACCGATCAGTATCGCGGATGGGGTACGCTTCGGGGAGTTCTGTCAAGGAATGGATCCGAGGTTTGATTATTTATCGTTTCATGTCAAGGAAAAGTTCCATGTTTACCACAGCACAGCTCGCTCGGAGCATTCAATGTCAGTTCTATATGCTGTAAAACTTCAATTAATATTAATAATAATTGTTTCAATCACGGAATGAAGCCTGCTATATTTGGGACAACAGTCGCGACCTTAAATTGCTTGCACAAAAATTTGTTTGTTCATTTAAACCATTATGCGCAGAGAACGTGAGGGTGAGAGAGCGTGAGGTCTGCAGTCTTGGCCATTAGTTAATTTCCTTGTTTTTGTGTAGGTAATACGTTGTCATATATGTTTAAACTTAAATAGACTATCTATACAATTGTTTATGTCTCTTTGTATTATTTTTGCCTGTTATTGACGTAATGCGCGTCATTGACAACATGCGCAACCAGATGTTCAAATAGTTCGAATATTCGTGTATTTTTTAGAGGGAATATTCGAACGTCAATTTTGAGCAATTTTGCCAGCCCTAATGTCTACAGAGCTGCTGAACAATCCAGAAAAATTAATATGCAGGTTTCCACTTCAGCTGAGAAAGTTGACAGAAAAAAGAGAGAACGAAACATCCCTCACGTCTTATTTCTTTCATTAGACTTCGCACATAAATGTCAACACAGACTACGTCCTATTCCTGCAAGCTGGCTGACATTAAATGACACCATGTGCACAGACTTTTATATTGCTTTCTCTGTAAAGTGATTTCGCAGGCTGAATCTTTTCTTTTCTTGCCTGACTCGTGTACAGCTGTGGTTTCCATTATAACAGATGAATTAAAATGCAGCCAGTGTCCTGGAAGTCGGGTAGCAGAGGAAGACATGAATATGTAGTAAACGTAAGGGATTTACTCTTAGCTGTGCTGAAGCTGCTTGACATTATTTGATGTCATATCCAAACTCTCTTCAAAAATTGCCACAGATTCACTTTCCTCATCTAAAGTTTGACGTATTTCTAAAAATCTAATTGAAGTTGAAATCATGAAGATTCATGTGTGGAGCCACTGCCTACAGATGTATAGAAAATGAGACATTAACATAAAGCTGTATATTGAATGAAGCTGATTGATCAGTTCAGCCCATGACCATGAGTGAGCTTCAATATAAGAGACAGTTCACCCAATCAAATCTGTCATCATTTATTCACCCAAACCTGCAAAAACTTACTTTCTTTCTTTCGTGGAACACAAAAGAAGGCATTTTGAATTCAAAATGTTAGATTTTAAAAACCAAAAGGGACTAAAAGCATCATAATAGTGCTCAATATTAGTCCTGCGGTATTGTATATCCCAGGTCATTTTTGTGAAAGAAACTGATTTTTAAGTTCATGATGACAGAATGTTTATTTTCGAGATATCACTTTAAGAAATAAAACTAGTGACATTGCCTAGATAATTAACAATGCTATATTTTCTGTAAACAGCAAGATTTCCTTTACCTTTTCCATCACCTTTTGAAGAACGGAATTTCCAAAAAATGCTGGGTTCAGGTCGTCCGATGGCCAGACACATGAGGCTTACGTTACTACCCTCGTTCACTGAAACATCCGCTGATATGTTTACAATCCTGGCAGGAACTGAAAAAAAAAAAAAAAAACATTATGCAACACAGTAATCACACATCTGATAAAACCTCTGTAAAGACAAGTTGGCCCTTATGTGATGAATTATCTATTAACACAAAATGATGACATAAACAGGATCCGGAGGGTGTTTTCAATATATTGTTATCAGGATGTGTGTGTATTTTTCCCTTGTCTAGATGCAAGTTACATTCACATTTTATGTTCTCCCTAGAAAATTCTTGTGCAAAAGTCTTGCAACGATTTTCCAGGGCATGTTGTTATTTATATTTTATAGGTTGTATTTTATAAAGAAAAACAAACATGATCAAAGCAGTGTACAAAGCATATTAAAAATATAGATCTCATATTCAGATTGTTGTGACTTTGCGTTAACATCTTTGAAAATTATATGCACTACTGTAAGGAATAACTGTAGTACCCACACAAAACAGTAAAAACAGTAATATTGTGAAATATTTTCTGTTTTTGTGAAAATGTAATTTATTCCTGTGATAGCGAAGCAATTATCATTACTCCAGTCTTCAGTGTCACATGATCTTTCAGAAATAATTCTAATATGCTGATTTGGTGCTCAATAAACATTTCCTTCAAGAGAAAACTGTGCTGTTTAATATGTTTTGTTGACACATTTCTAGGATTCTGTTAAATTTTAAGTTCAAATAATGATAAGAAAAGATTTTACACTTTGTGTAAAAATAAAAATTACACAAAGTGTTTATATGCATAATTTACAGATCATATTTTAATTCTCCATTTAAAAGAGACTGGTGTATGAACTATGATTCTAATTTGAATACTGTGAATTCTGAAAACATTTTAATTAGGTGGTTATCCTCTAACAGTGAATTTGTTTGAAAGTGTAACCCTTGAGTTTGGAAATCCTTCCAATTATAGAACCATACAGTAATTGATTGTACATCAATTAAATGATTCTTTTAGCTTTGCAGATAAATCTACATTCAGTCGATTAGAATAAAGTCTGCGGTTTGATTGATGTGATGAGATGAGCAGGTCATGCTCTGTTCAGGTAATGTTGTTTATGACTTGACTGAAACTGGAAATGGTACCCAGACAGTCTGTCAGTTTTCTTGACTGTGTTCCATGTTTCAGTCTGAATAAACCAAGCAGCCAGTATCTCAGAGACATTATTTAGTTGGCGTCCTATCGGGCCTGCCTCATACGGGAGTACGCTATCTATGTTTGCTTAAAAAAGTAAATATTTTATGGTAAGTTCTGTTTACTGAAGTTTTAGTGAGTCATCCAAGCAGGCACAAGAATTTTCTTAAGGGACGTCACACACACACACACACACACACACACACACACACACACACACACACACAGGTATACCAACGTGCACAAAAATACTCCAATAATTACTGAATAATTGATCTGCAAAAGAAGCCTGTCCTGCAAGAAAAAAAAAAAAAAACAGCTGCTAATACAGATACTGAGGTCAGAATCTTCCAAGTTTCTGCAATTAGACTGCTGATTCACTCACGTGCCTTTAAATATTTAGCATGTAAATGGCAATGATTCAGACAAATGTGTAATGGAAAACATAAATTAATTTAGTTTCAAATAAATTCAGTTATCCTCGTAGGCCACCAGTGTATGACAATATTGTGTCATCTATCAAATCATAACAGCAGGTGGAAAATCCTGATGGGACTAATATATTTTTTTACTCCAGAACAATTTTCTGTCTGTAATAAAATTGAAAATACTTCAAAAGAACAAGTTTCATGAGTTATAGCCTATGTAATTCTGTGTGTGTGCATGGCACAAGGTTGAAGCAATGGAATTGGCAAATTATATATATATATATTTACACAAATGTAAATTTACAACAACTTGTAAAATAAAATTGAAAATGAAAATAATAGGAAATATATAAAATTGAAACAGAAAATATAACAATAAAAACTGAATCATAATATGAATTATACTGTAACTATAATAGTATCTCAGTGATTCTAAAATACCACTGGTCTCTACAGTGACCGTACCTCAGCTTAGTCCAGAGAGCACAATCACAGCAAAAGATGTTTAAGAGAGCCGCCCGCATCTTTCTGGTGAATATTTCATCCTGTGACGAGCACTTTCTTTGAGTGACTGTGCTTTTCACCATCCTGCATTCCCTGTGTTCTCACCACTTCCCTCCCTTACATCAAAGGTATTGTTTCATCCCTGTATCTCAATCTATAATTGATGGCTTCGGCTTTCTAACCATGAATCCCAGATTTAGGCCACTGTTTCAAACAGTCTGAGCTTCTCAAAAGAGAGAGAGGACAGAGTTCAGAGCAAGAACAGGCAGAAAGACTATGCTAACATTTTCCAAAGAGACACATGTAAGTCGAGTTATATAACTCAGGTTACCTCTCCTCAAGAGCGTGTGTGTTTGTGGTAAACTGCTGAAAATGGATCCATCATTCTCAGCCAAATGACAAGCCTCAACCATCCTCAAGTTTATGATGAAGTATCTTTCTGTCTGCGTGCCCAAATTCCCACCATCTCTGAGCAATACCTGTATTTTTAATTGGACATGCGCTGGGTTAAAATAACTGTAGAAGCAGAAAACCCACAGAAATCAGTGGGAGAAGAACTCATTCGTGAGCTGCCTCTGGTGATATAGCTGCCGCTAATGTTTCACCCTGGCAAATTGCTCTGGCTTCGTCTCTACATTTATATTTTCATAACCCTACTGAATCTTTCCAATGGCTCATTACTGTTCTTTAAAATGAGGAAAAAAGAGTTGCCTCCTGATGCAATGGTGGAAACTGAAGCATACTATATAGAAAATTGCAACAAGGGACTAGAAAAGCAGCAGCCATAAAAATATGGCAACAAGGGAATGTTGAGTTAAAGACATAAATGTAACCACCATAAATTTTGTAGTGAACTTGAAAAAAAAAATGCATAGCACATACACACACACACACACACATATATATATATATATATAACGTACTCGGTTACTAAACGTAACCTCGGTTCTCTCTAGAAGAGCGAACGAGTACTGCGTCTTAGCTAAGACGCTACAGGAAAAGTCTCTTTTCACGAAATACTGAAGCAAAAAATTATGCTTAATTTTGTATTTTTGTAAAGCGCATTTGCAGCAGTACACAGCCATAGGCGAGACGGCTCGTTCGCTCATTGGCTTGTTCTGCGGCAACTGCACAGTCTATCGAGCGCAAGCTGATGCAACATCAGACCAATAAGGGCGCTTCGCGCCCTTCTCGCCACTTCCCGCCGAAACGGGTGTGGCCCAACCTATAAAAGGAGCTCGAAAAGGCTGACTCACCTGATTTATTTCATCGCCGAAGCGAACCAGAGTGAATCGTACGCACGGAAGAGAACGCAGTACTCGTTCGCTCTTCTAGAGAGAACCGAGGTTACGTTTAGTAACCGAGTACGTTCTCTTACGAGAGCACTCTCGTACTGCGTCTTAACTAAGACGCTACGGGAACCCAATGTAAAACGCTGTGCGCGCAGGGATCACACACCAATAAACCTGAAGCAACGCCCAGGATTTACAGTGCACAGTCACCTGAGGGACTCACAGAGAGTCCAGGACAGGAAGGGGGGAAGCCCTCCATCCCATATCTAGCAGCATCCGTAGATGCGGCAATATGACATCACACAGCCGAGGCAAGGCCTGACCAATGTGGCAATGCGGGTCTTACGCAATACTGCCCATATAACAGTCGGCAGCGCATAACGCTCACGAACCCAGAGTTCCCTTCAGGGCCCTGATTTGACTATACCGACAGCAGCCTTGCTTGCAAGGCGGGAACCTCCAGGTTATAGAACCTGATAAATGTAGACGGCGAGGCCCAACCTGCCGCCTTACATATATCCTGCAAGGAGATCCCAGTAGACCACGCCCACGACGAGGCAACGCCCCTTGTGGAGTGTGCTCTGACGCCCAGCGGGCACTGAAGGCCCCTGGAAGCGTAAGCTAACGCTATAGCGTCAACTATCCATCTGGATAGAGTCTGTCTCGAAACAGCCATTCCCTTGGAACATCCACCGGACAAGACAAACAGCTGCTCAGTCTGTCGAAAGGCAGCAGAGCGAGACACATAAGCTCTTAAAACCCTGACAGGGCAAAGAAGACTCGAGTCTCTATCCTCTCCTGACACTGGCAGGGCAGACAGGGCAATAACCTGAGCCCGAAACGGCGTGTTGAGGGATTTCGGCACATGACCGTGCCTAGGTTCGCGTATGACCTTTGAGTCATTAGGCCCAAACTCCAAGCACGACTGGCTCACCGAGAGCGCGTGCAGATCACCCACACGCTTCACTGAAGCGAGAGCCAACAAGAATACTGTCTTGAACGACAGATGCTGAAGGCTAATTGATTGGATAGGCTCAAAAGGGGGACCCTTCATGGCCTCCAAAACCGCCGCGAGGTCCCACATAGGGACTGACGGAGGTCTGGGAGGATTCAGCCTCCTAGCTCCTCTAAGGAAGCGGATGACCAAATCATTCCTTCCTATTGACTGACCGAGCGATGTTTCATAAAACGCTGCGATGGCCGCCACATAAACTTTGAGCGTGGATGGGGCTCTGCCCTTATCCAACAGCTCCTGTAGGAAGGAGAGAACCTCCGTCACCTCACAACTAAGGGGTGAACATCCTCGAGCTGTGCACCAGCTGGAGAACACCGACCACTTCGAGGCATACAGACATCGTGTCGACGGAGCTCTAGCCTGAGTGATGGTATTAAGCACTCCCACTGCGAAATCAGCGGGCAACCGTTGAGCGCCCACACATGGAGGGACCACAACTCCGGTTGAGGGTGCCAAATCGAACCCCTGGCCTGCGAGAGGAGGTCCCTCCTCAACGGTACTGGCCACGGGGCGACATCTGCTAACTGCATCAAATCTGGGAACCATGGCTGGTTCTTCCAAAGAGGTGCTACAAGCAGTATTGAACATCTCGTTTCTCTCACCCGTTCTATCACCTGCGGAAGGAGGGAGAATGGAGGGAAAACATAAAGCGGGCAGCACGGCCATTTCCGTGATAGCGCGCTTTCGTTTTTGGAAAAGAACGCGGGGCAGTGAGCATTTTCGTGGGACGCGAAGAGGTCCACCTCCGCCCTGCCAAATCTCTCCCACAACAGCCGGACTGTTTGCGGGTGTAGAGACCATTCGCCCGTAGGAACATTGCCTCTGGACAGCCTGTCTGGACCCAGATTCTGTAGCCCAGGCACATGCACTGCCCTCAGCGAACGCACGTTGCGCTGAGCCCAAACCAGGAGGCGTTCCGCCAGCCTCTACAGGTTTCGGGACCCGAGACCGCCCTGGCGATTTATGTAGGACACCACAGACATGTTGTCCGAACGGACTAAGACGTGGTGGTCCTTGATTTGGGGACAAAAGCGCATCAGCGCGTTCTCCACTGCCAGCATTTCCAGACAGTTGATATGATGGAGCTTTTTCCATTCTGACCACAGGTCAAAGGACGGTCTGCCCTCGAGCAGCGCTCCCCATCCCGAAGTGGAGGCGTCCGTCGACACCATCTTCACATTCGGGGAAGTTCCCAGGCTTACACCTGATCGGTACCAGCCGTTCGCTGTCCAAGGTGCCAGAGCTGTGACACCGCTCTGATTGACCTTGAGATGCAGCCGGCCAGACGCCCACGCTCTGCGCGGCACCCGCGTCTTCAGCCAGAACTGCAGGGGCACATGCGGAGCAGGCCCAGCTGCAGGGCCGGAGATGCTGAGGCCATGAGGCCCAGCATCTTCTGACAGTGTTTGAGCGACACGGTCACGCCGCAGCGGAAAGAACTCTGCACTGAATGCCCATCACGCGCTGTGGTGACAGCCGCGCCGTCATGGAACACGAGTTCAGAACTATACCCAGAAACAGAATCGTCTGACTGGGGTTCAGCGAACTCTTCGCCCAATTGACACTGAGGCCGAGCTTCTCGAGGTGAGCTCCGCTCGTGATCGGGCCAGAACCAGCCAGTCGTCCAAATAATCCAGCACTTGCATGCCTCTGAGTCTGAGAGGAGCGAGCGCTGCATCCATGCACCTCGTAAATGTACGAGGAGCCACGGACAAGCCGAATGGCAGGACTGTAAACTGGTATGCCTGGCCCTCAAAGGCGAATCTCAAATATCTCCTGTGGTTTGACGCTATCTGTATTTGAAAATACGCGTCATTCAGATCTATTGACATGAACCAGTCCCCTCAGCGAATCTGGGATGTGGGCACTGGGGAGTGGGCACATTTACTATGCGGCGCGCTCGAACGATCTGTGTCGATCTTATGTGCACGAGCCCTGTGTGCAGGGCTGTGCTTACATGTGGAGATGGGCACTGAGGAGTGGGCATCGTCACTGCATTTATAGCACCATCGGCCGTGGCCGGACGAGCGTGCACGGGTTTTGTTTTTACAGAAACCACATGACGCGTGTGACATAGTAATTGTGGGCACTGAGGGGTTGGCACGCTTACTATGCAGTGTGCGCGATTGACTTGAGTCGCTTTTATGGGCGCAGGCCCTGTGTGCAGGGCTGTGCTTACATGTGGAGATGGGCACTGAGGAGTGGGCATCGTCACTACATTTATAGCACCATCGGCCGTGGCCGGGACACCAGAAATTACACCTTTTTCGGGAAATATCTGGGTAGCCGTGATAACGGTTTTTGTGTGCAGGCAAGCGGGCAACCGTACCGGCTTGCGCATTGCAAAAGACGCTGAAACAGTCACAATCTCTGGAACTGAAACAGCGGCACGCTTAGGTGAGAGCCCGGCCACAGCGGAACTCGTACACTGGCGCTTTGATGAAGCAGCCATCGTGTGTAGTGCAGACGCAGCGTCATGCATTATGCATAGATGGCTTTCCTAGGATGGCTTCGGGGCTCCCGGCCTCACCGTAATCGGCGCGGGGCAACGGCCGGTAGAGCGAGAACGGGGGTCTCGAGCTGCGTTGCTGAAGCTGTTGTGATAACGGCTTTTGTGTACAGGCAAGCGGGCAACTGTGCAGGCTTGCGCGTTGCAGAAAACGCTGAGACAGTCACAATTCCTGGAACTGAAACAGCGGCGCGCTTGGGTGAGAGCTCGGCCACAGCGGAACTCGTACACCTGCGCTTCGATGAAGCAGCCATCGCGAGTAGTGCAGCCGCAGCGTCACACAGCAGGCTTTAGATGGCAACACCGCTTTTGCCGCCGTCCAGCAGAGGGCGGACAAAGGTGCGTCGCTATCGCCTGTTCTACCGGCGGAAGTGACTGGTAGTTTCCTGTTTTTAGCATCATCAGTGTGGAGAATGCTAGTGAGACAGACGAACGAGTTCGCGCTGAATATGGAGCGTTCCAAGCCTTCGCCACCTCTTCGTGAAGCTCAGGAAGAAATGAGGCGGGCTTTGAGAAGTACGCTCATCCGAAAGGGAAATACCATCCAGCCGGGAACGAGAGGAGGGGCGCTGGTGCAAACCACTCGCGGCCGAGACTCGTCGCGGCCAACGCGAGCATTCGCCCCGGCTCCTGCTCGATGTCAGCTCGTCTGCTGGGCTTCTGAGCAGAAGGCGCGAGATCCTCGGAGCTCGCCCAGCCCTCACTGCCCGAAGCTAGCAGAGAGCGCGTGTCCTCTTCCCCCGACGCGGCCCTGAGATCGGCTTCCTCGGACGACGCGCCGGCAAACAGCGGGCGCTGCCCACCGGGAAGCAATGCGGGGGGGGCAGGTGAAGCAGGGCGAACCGGCGAGCTCGGTTGAGCTGAAGACGGTTCCGGAATCCGCTGGAAGCGACGCTTTTACGGCGCCTCAGCGCAGCGGAGAATGCAGGCTCAGAGAAAAAGGCCAGGCGAGTCCTCAGCGTCACCATGGCAACAGCTCGCAGTGAGGGCATCCGCCGTCAGCGAGCGCGAGCGCTGCATGATCTTCACCCAGGCAGGAGACACAGATGACGTACCGGTCTCCCTCGCTGAGTGGGGCTCTGACGAGCCGCAGGAAGGCATCTTAAAAAAGACGCGAGCTCTTTTACGAGTGTGTGTCGCAGGGCGAACACACACACACATAAAGAACAGCTGGATATAACAGAATTGAAAGGATATAGGCGCCGGATAGCGCAGCAGGAACGGCAGTGGAAGGCGACGATGCCAGCAGCTTCAGAATGGCTCGTCCCGCTGATATGCTTTCTCAGACGGCGCTTGCTTCCTCCGTGATCCAGCGATGCGTGAGCTTCGCTGAAGAGATGAAAAATCAGGTGAGTCAGCCTTTTCGAGCTCCTTTTATAGGTTGGGCCACACCCGTTTCGGCGGGAAGTGGCGAGAAGGGCGCGAAGCGCCCTTATTGGTCTGATGTTGCATCAGCCTGCGCTCGATAGGCTGTGCAGTTGCCGCAGAACAACGAAGCGAACGAGCCGTCTCGCCTATGGCTGTGTACTGCTGCAAATGCGCTTTACAAAAATACAAAATTAACGATAATTTTTTGCTTCAGTATTTCGTGAAAAGAGACTTTTCCCGTAGCGTCTTAGCTAAGACGCAGTACGAGAGAGCTCTCGTGAGAGAACACATAGCCTATTTACTCAAATTAATCAAAATTGATTTATTGCATTTTGGAACCAAACTCTTCATATAAATCTTATATATTTCATTTTAACTGAATATTTCTTTATTTATTTTTCACATTTTTATTGAATTAAAAGTTTTACTATTATGAATGTATTACTATGAATATATTAATATATCACTATTGACTATCACTATATCACTATTGACATATTTATTTAATTTGAATACTGTGTATCACTATGCTTACAACAAAATAAATAAGGGCACTACAAAGCATTATGACAACATGAAGTTTTGCCACTGACAGAACAGTCAACCAGAATGCTTGTGTTTTCCTCTAAGATCTGTTAAATGACAATGACTGGCAGCTATCACTTTCCATATGGCTTCCTATTCTGAAATGACAAGGCCCATATCCTTGGAGAATCCATTGGTCAAAAAGGTGTCAATCATCAAATCACAAAATGTAATGGAATCAATTCTTTTTTTTCATCCGTCACTATGGAGTGACAGCATCAATCATGGTAGACTATGCTGTTAAACTACAGCGATGAAAATACCACCAAAAGACTGCGCCACAATGTCTAAAAGATTGCAGTGTCAAATCGCTGATGCCTGTGGGTTTTACATATTGTCAGTAATGTTTCAAAGCATTTAGCGTATCATTCACCTTGTTCTTATGAATGCGAAAAGCTTTTAATAGATCTCTCAGGAAAAGGCAGGACAGTCAGAGAAGCCTGTAATTTTGTAAAAGAAAATCAAAATGTCTTTCAAATGCTCCATTAGAAAGTCCATAAAGAAAAAAAAACCCTGTAAATCACATTTAGACCAACATTACATATATGACTACACTGCCTGCCTGCATGGATTTATTTATTAGTTTGAAATATTACTGGTTTGTTCTTAGCCAAATGGGGAAATCAAACAACTAGGGTGTTTTCATATAACACATGCTGAGTAAACATTATGGTGTTTTGTGCAGTGATTGCCACTTCACTCCTTTCTAATAACAACACTAATGAGTTACATTGTGCCATCAGAGCAAGCTACAGGTCTCTTGTCTCAGAAAAGAGCAGCTCGTTTAGCCGCTTTCAGTTATTACAGTTGTGAAGAAAAGCAATCAACCCACTGCAATCCCATCTCTATCACATCTATCTGGCACTGCTGCAGCTGAAACAGCTCAAAACATTAACAATGGCACTGTTTCGAGGTTGATAAAAAGCAAGATCAATTGTCCCTCATTATCTACAGTTATTCATTAGACGGGTGAATTGTTATAGACAAAAAGTTTGGTCCGGTCTGCAGCCTATTGTGGCCCTGAACCACCTGCTTAGACAGGAAAGATCTGATCAATCACAGCTCATTCCACAATTCAACTAGTTTAAAACTATCAGTGAGAAAAATGCAATACTACTGATTTAAACAAACATCTGCGACTCACTGTAGGAAAAAAAGAAAGAAAGAAAAAAAAAGCAGACCTTGTGAAAAGATAGGACTGAATTTGTGACATTTTCTGCTCTCCAAACATAAATAGTATTTGATAGTATTTGACAACAACAGTAATGATAATAATCTGTAAATGTTTAATTTTTTTCTGATATGTGTTAGCCCAAATAATTTCTAAGAATTATATTGTTATAATAATTTACTTTAATAATGATAATATATATTTTTTAATGTTTAATTGTTAATCATATTATGTGTTAATGAATACATGTAAACATATTATAATAAACATTATGTAATCATTTGTGTAATTTATAATAACTATATTGCGTTATAATAATTTATTTATTTTAATAATAATAATAATGATGATGATGATTATTATTATTATTATTATTAGTATTAGTAGTAGTAGTAGTAGTAGTAGTATTGTTGTTATTGTTATTATTAATAAAATACATTGATTATTGTAATGCAATATAATTATTATAAATTATTTGGGTTAACATATCAGAAAACAATTAAACATTTAAAATGTATTGTTATTATTATTTTCATCATTAAAATAAATTAAATATTGTCCATATAATAAAAAGGCCATATAATCATTATTAATTATTTTGACTAACACATATTAGAAAAATTATTATTATTATAATAAGTAATGATCTAAATTTTGTCTTAAATTTATCCCCTTTAAAGATCTCAACAACGTTTAAAATACTAAAATTAAATTTGCAACAAAGATTATAACTTCTTATAAACTTGTCTCTTGAAAATCAGACAAGACTAAAATATTGGAGACCTATAAAACAAAAATCTGATCTCTGATCTTTTGTTTGTTGTAAGTAGTTTGATGCAGATTCTAATACCAATCCTCCACAGTACTATTTTAGCTATGATAGTGGAACATTTCTAAATATGGTATTTCCTGCCTCGTGTGTCCAAACTCCCCCAGTCTCCCACAAAACCTGTATTTTCAATTGGCCTTGCAGAGGGTTGAAATAACTGAAGCAGAAGGCAGGGCACCACTCACAGAAATATTTCACCCAAAATTTAAGATTTATGTAATTTTATTACATAACAAATTCCCATTTATATTTTTTTCATAATTTTAACACAGATCTACCAAATAAACTTTATACGATTTATTTTCATTAGGATAATAAAACCTATTTATTTTAAATGCATAATCCTCAGGGTTTATGTAATTAGTTTATGTAAAGTTTAATTATTCTTAATTAATAATAAAAAGTTTATTTATTTAAAATACATAAAGTTTATTGTATAAATTGCATAATAATTAAGAGAACTAAATCAGGATAATTAATAAAGTTAAATAACATTTATTTGAATCATCTTTAATGTATGCTTATATACTAAACCAAATTAAACAATGCATCACATTTATGCAATTGTTTCCCCATCTTATAATAAAAAATAGAATGAGACAAACACAAAAACAACTCTATTAGGTTATTTGTGAACTTACCCACTGTGCAAAGTTACGTCCAGTGGACGTCTTTTTATGTCTTTGCAGACGTTGAAAAGACGTCCACTGAGGAGCCAGAATGAAAGTTTTTATGACGTCTTTTTTGACGTCTTCTGTACGTCCAAATTAGACGTTCACAGAACCTCCTTACAAGGTTAAAAACTAGTTCACAAGTGGTCAGTGGAAATATTTCAACATCATTTAAGGTTCATTTAGACATCATTTATACTGTTTCTGGACCAAATCAACACTCTCAGGATGCATTAGATTTAGACTCATGTTATTTCAATGTAATTTCCAGACACTGTGTTTGTCCTAAAATCAAGAAAATAAAATAATCTTCATGAAATAATGAAATAACTGACGACTGAGCATGTGGTAAAATCAACTGCAAATCAAAGACATTAAATCTCTGAAGATCTCAGCAGAGGAGGATCAAACATCTCCACAAACAGCTTCACTTATTAGATTGACTTTATTTCTGTCAGACATCTAGAGAAGCTCTTATTGAGAATTAACAGAGGTTTAAATGTTGATATTTGATTCATTTGAAGTCACCATTGTGGTGGACAGTATTTGGTTTAGTTGGGATCTTGGTCCTCATACTTCTTGTGTTAGCTTGTCTCTGGCTGTTATAACTGTGTGTTTGTGAAACACTGTTGTTGTAGCAAAGAAAGACAAATTTAAGAGAGCTCAGGTGTTATCAGCTCTTTGTTGGTGATGATAAAGTCATCACATTACAAGTATCTGAGATAATGAAATAAGTGTTGTTTTGTTTGTATATATCTCCTAAACCTTTTAACTCTGCAGTACAGGCACCAAGAGCAAAATACTTATTTTGAAGTTGGAAAAAATGCATGCGTTTGAAATATTTTGAACAAAAGCATCATGTACTCACACACACAGACTTCTAGATTTAGCATATGCATCACAACAATGGTGACAATCAAAACGAACAAAACTGCTTCATAGCACATACTCATCCTTATTTTCCAGACTTTTTAGTTTTAATTGTCACCATTGATGTGATGCATATCCACAATCTTGAAGTCTGTGTGTGACTACATGATGTGTTTCTTAACAATAAGTACATTCTTTATTTCTACAAAGTGTCTGTCCATGAAAATAAATACAGAGTTGCAACAAAACATTATTAACTTATTGTGCTATAGTTTATTCAACATTAAAAGAAAGATGTTAGCACTTGAGCTCACTGCTCTCTGCCACAATAAAAGTGTTTTATAACACACAGTTATAACAGCCAGAGATAAGCTAACACAAGAAGTATGAGGACCAAGATCCCAACTAAACCAAACACTGTCCACCACAATGGTGACGTCAAATGATGTTGATGTAAATGATGTAAATTGATCCTCCTCTGCTGAGATCTTCAGAGATTTAATGTCTCAATCATCAGTTATTTCATTATTTCATGAAGATTATTTTATTTTCTTGATTTTAGGACAAACACAGTGTCTGGAAATTACATTGAAATAACATGAGTCTAAATCTAATGCATCCTGAGAGTGTTGATTTGGTCCCGAAACAGTATAAATGATGCCTAAATGAACCTTAAATGATGTTGAAATATTTCCACTGACCACTTGTGAACTAGTTTTTAACCTTGTAAGGAGGTTCTGTGAACGTCTAATTTGGACGTACAGAAGACGTTGAAAAAAGACGTCATAAAAACTTTCATTCTGGCTCCTCAGTGGACGTTTTTTTAACGTCTGCAAAGACATAAAAAGACGTCCACTGGACGTAACTTTGCACAGTGGGTAAGTTCACAAATAACCTAATAGAGTTGTTTTTGTGTTTGTCTAATTCTATTTTTTATTATAAGATGGGGAAACAATTGCATAAATGTGATGCATTGTTTAATTTGGTTTAGTATATAAGCATACATTAAACATGATTCAAATAAATGTTATTTAACTTTATTAATTATCCTGATTTAGTTCTCTTAATTATTATGCAATTTATACAATAAACTTTATGTATTTTAAATAAATAAACTTTTTATTATTAATTAAGAATAATTACACTTTACATAAACTAATTACATAAACCCTGAGGATTATGCATTTAAAATAAATAGGTTTTATTATCCTAATGAAAATAAATCGTATAAAGTTTAGTTGGTAGATTTGTGTTAAAATTATGAAAAAAATATAAATGGGAATTTGTTATGTAATAAAATTACATAAATCTTAAATTTTGGGTGAAATATTTCTGTGAGTGCACAGAACTCAAAAGCGGATTCTCGTGCTGCCTCTGGTGATAAAGCTGCTGCTAATGTGTCACCAAGGCAAATTGCGCTGGTTTTGTCCTCCCATTTATATTCTCATAACCCTACTGAATCTTTCCAATGGCTCATTACTGCTCTTTAAAATGAGGAAAAGAGCTACTCCTCAATCCAGTAACAAGAGCTGAAGCCTATTACACAAATGTGCAGTGAATTGAGAGGCCGTCTTATCCCTCTCCCCACAGAGAAGAAAGTTAGAGGCTAATCTAAAATAGAGACACATCATTACACTTGAGCAAACGAAAGACGATAATCCCACTTGTTGTTTACAGGGCCATCTAATTAAATTGCAATGCTTTTGCCCTCTGTTTCATAATAGTGTAAATGACATCCTGCTCATTAGGTAATACATGTTGAATGGTTGTAATGAAATGATGCAACAAAAGTGTTTTGATTAGGATGAATATTCAAGATCTTGGTTTTAAAATCTAGTAAGCTGCCATGCTGCCTACACAGGGAACATCCCAACTAAATGAGAAACTAATAAGTGAAACAAATGACAGCGCAAACTAACACAGCTAACTAGGTTACACAAACATTTGTTTTGTTTTCTGCTCGACTTTGAATAAATAATGCTCTTCAGCGTGAGTAAACTCCTCGGTGCAAATGAAACTTCTGATGATCCTCTGCGCCTCCCGTGAAGACCTCCAGCTAATGGAGCATATGGAGTGCGATCGCCACCTTTCATGGACTACCTGCACTGAGCCGAATTCATCCTTCCCCTTTTCCCACTTGAGTCGCACTTTTCTTCTCATCTTCACCGTTGCTTCGCATGCTAACAGCCTTGGACTCCCTGCATGGCGTGCACATGTCTCTGTTTACCCGCACTCTGTCGTCTTTACCTTTGGCTTGCAAGCTTGGGAAGGTGAAGAAGGTGTAGTAAATTAAGCTCAAAAGGGAAATGTATATAAATAATTAAAATTAATTATGATTAACTATAATTATTTATATGAGCTGGCAGTAGTAACTGTAGCAGAATTAAATTGCCATCAACTAATCTGTCCGTCCAGCGAACCCTTAACGCAATTTTATATCAACTCTAAGAAAGGATATTTCGGTGGCCACAAAAAAATAAAAACATTAAAATAAATAAATATAAAAAAATATTATTGATCAAAATAAATACATTGTTATTAAAATAATAATAAATAAAAATAACACATAAATATACTGTAATTAAATATAAACAAAATACTGAAAATAATGATAATTATACAGTATCAATGTAGATACATATGCTCATATTTTTAAGAGTAAAAATTAAATTAAAATAAAATAAAATGAAATAAAACATTTTTAAAATATAAAAATCTGACTTTAAACTTCAAAGTCTTGTGAACAACTGTTTTGTATGTGTTTTATGGCCTTATTTCAGTGACAGTGAAATTTATATTTATAGTTCCCTTTCAGTCGGTCACGTTCGACGTTACGAATGGGACCTCGCCCGAGTGGTACAAAACGAGCCAATGGTACACAAAGTACCTTGGTCTGCGGGATTTGCATCGCGAGCTCTGCCACGCAGAGCGGGTATATAAGGAGCAACGCGAGCAACTCGCATTCAAGCTTTCGCTTCGGAGCCGAGCACATCGCTTGCTGCTTTCACCGGAGTGCTACAAGCAAGAGTCACTGGTGTTGGTGTGACGGCACGATTCAGCGGTTCATCTGGGATTCCTGCGACAGCTCCCGCGTTCCCCTGGGTGCTTCAACACCTCTGAAAGAGCAAATTTCTTTTTTTCGATTTGCGTCTTTTTAAAGATGTCATTTCGCCCGTGTGTTTCTGGGTGCGGTCGATACATCACTCCTCGTGACGGCCACGATCACTGTGTCACGTGTCTGGGCTTACAGCACGTTGAGACTGTGTTTGTGGATGGCTCATGTTCTCATTGCGGGGACATGACCATCTCGGCATTGAGATCGATACTCGATTACCTTAAAAGGTATAGAGTCCCCTCTGCCACACCCCGTTCTAGCTCCTCTTCTCGTAAGAGGGCTACTTCGGCTGGTGGCCAGGGTGATCTGAGGGTTACTGTGTGGGCTTCCCCGACGAGCCAACCTCCTTGGGCCACACCCCCCTCACATACGCCGCAGCCGGTTGAGTTTCCGGATGAGTTTGCTGGACCTTCTCAGGCTCCTGACATCTCATTCGGGGCTCGCGAAGAGGACCGTATGTCGATCGCCACATCACAAGGCAGGCTTGAGTCCTCGGGAGATGAGGGTTCGGCTGCGTTGCCTCCCTCGGGAGTGCCAGCGTTGTTCGAGTCCGATCCCGAGCTGACGGCCGTGCTTTCCCGGGCAGCGGAGAGCATCGGGCTTGAGTGGAATCCTCCGCCCTGGCTATCAAAGTGAACATGTCTATATGAATAGAGAGAGTGGATTAGTTACTTTATGGCACATTTGTGTTATTACCATCTGTATAAGTAGCCATCAGCACTTATTTGCACCGTAATTCATTGTAAATGCTGCATTTCTAGCAATCTCAGGATTTTCTGTAACTGGCAAACAAAGTTAAATCTTTTTTTTTTTTCTTGTTATTTTTCTTACTCTAATATTCTTATTGTATAATAAGTTGTATTGTATTGTATAAGTTTCTGTCTAGTGTTTTATAATGGAAAAAAACTATGCAGTGGTATGTTTAATGACTATATAGTTTGTAGAAGCCTTCAAAACTATTGGGAAATATTTTTTATATTTGGGGGGGGTGGGGGGTATAGACATAGTCTCATAAAAATATTTGCAGGAGTCTCATTTTTCATGATATCTTATTTAGATTTGAAATAGAAACTCATGAGACATGTGACTTTCAACCCATTACTTTTCTAGATTGCTCCAGGTATCATTTTATGTATTTTCATATCAAATAAAAAAAATATTTAAGTGTGGTAAAAAAAATAAATTCAAGGCACTTCAGTGTCTATAACTTTTAATATTTTTGAGCATTATCAAATCTGGTTGATAAAAAGTAAAGCCCAAAGGGTCTTCTTTCCAAAGACACCAAAATTATGTTTGTAACACACTAAAGTAGGAAACTGTTACAATTATAAGTTTGGTAGAGCACTTTCAGCTGTGATTCCCATAATGGGGGGTGCTGGCTAACAGGTTAATATATAAATCTAGAAGTAAATGCAAAAGTAAAAGTATTGTGTAATGTGTTGCTTATATTTATTGTGTTTAAACGTCTGTTAAAGACTGTATTACTGTACTGTGCAAAAAAAAAAAAAATTATCAATATATAGTTAAAAAATAATAAAAAGAAGCCTTTAAAAAGATTGGTATCGGTGATCAGTATCGGCAGATACTGCTTTCTGTTATCGGCGATCGGTGATTGGCCTCAAAAATCCTTATCCGAGCACCCCTACTTTAAATATGAAGAAGTAAATACCTATAGGTTACTATACGTCCCTGTTTTCCTATGTTCAATTTTAAGCAGATGTTTTGCTTAATTCTGTATTTAATTTTTCATTTTGTAATTGTTATTGTTATTCCCAGTCGTTGCTAGAACAAAATCAGCTTAGAACATCGATTTATACCATGTTCTATTAAGCAAATGTCAGATTTCAAGCAGATGGAGAAACATATTGAAAACTGGGATTGACATGAAAAATAAGTACAAAAAAACTAATGATGGATCTTTGCATGAATCCAAAAATACCAACACCTCTCTCATTAGATTTGTAACAAGGATTCTTGATTTCATCTGGCATCAAAGCATCACTCAAATATGTTTGCTCTAGTCTATGCTCTCGCGTTTGTCTGAACAAATCCTCAGTGCAAAGACGTCTTGGGAGTCGACTCACTGTTTCTTTGTTTTTGTACTCACAATTGTTTTCATTGTTATTCTGGAAAAAAACCAAAGAGGGTTTGTTGGTATAACAACAAGGACAATAGTGCTCCGTTTAACATCATCGATATCGTCCTGAACTTGCTCGTTCTGAAGTGTTTCTCTTTCAAGAATCAGATGATAGTCTTTGTCATATTCTGCACATAGGCCACCAACATAAGACTGTTCTACAAAACACACAATATTATTCATTTTGAGTCACACTGCACAGTTATAATTGTCTGGCATTTAAAATAAAGTAAATACAGTTTTTTAATTATCATTAAGGGACATTGGCCAATACCTGATAGACCAAAAACTGAAGATAATATTCAGTGAGAATACATGGCCAAATTGGCTGCAAGCGAGAGCATTTCAACAGCCCCATTCTAGCCAGATTGAGTCTACACACCACCTGTGTATGTCTGTCCTTTTGATGCTAGCTGAGAGACAAAACCGGTATTTTGTGAACTCATCCATAACAGATCTCACTACCCTGTGACCTTGAAACAAGCTAATGTGCTATACACAGCACAAATATGCAAATAGTCCAAAACAGGGACCTATTCACTTGTCTCATATTAGCCTGCTTACCTTACACACTTTTTGAAATTAATTTAAAAGACACGTCAGTTGGGTACCGTGTTTTGGTTAGAGTTTAGAATATATATATATATTTTTATTCACAATTTGAAGAGGCTGAAACTGCATCTGAATATCATATTTAGTCATATCTGATTGCTTTTCCCTAAAAACTTGATGAATATTTTGTCTCTACAGAGTTTTCATATCAACAAGCTTACAGTACATGCTATCAAAATAATTGTTCTTTACAGATGGTTCAAATGTACCCTGAAATGACTCAAATCAACATCTACAAACAAACAAAGTTCGTTCATAAAGATAGTTTGTTACTAACGTATCTCGCTAGGCTTACAAGGAATACCCCCCCCAAAAATTATATTTGCTGATAAATGTATTCACCCTCAGGCAATCCAAGTTTTAGTTTGTTTCTTCATCGGTACAGATTTGGAGAAATGTAGCATTACATTAATTGCTCACCAAAGGATCATCTGAAGTGAATGGGTGCTGTCAGAGTGACCAAACAGCTGATAAAACATCACAACAACTCACAAGTGTAACGGATATGCAGTTCATTGATTCATTGGTTCTGAACTAATGAATCACGATTCGTTGAATCTAAAACAATGCAAACCCAAAGCTTGTAGATTTTGAATTCAGGCATATAAACCCAACTCTCTCTAAACTAAATGCCTGGCCTGGCGCCAGCCTGGCTGGAATTAAATCATTTACGACACTGGACGAGAAATTCCACAGTCACGTGAGCAGCCTCAAAGGAGAAACAAAACACATTGCACAACACACACACACAGACACACACATAAGCACACACACACAATTTACGCTCTTTATGTAAGTCCTTAATAATATGTATTGTGAATAGGTTTGTGTGTTGCTTAAAGTGGTTAATCCTGTTATGCGAGGATTATAAGTTGCTGACTTGTAAATGGGAAATGTTTTTGGAATGAATGTTCTCACAAAGAGTCATGATTCTGTAAGCCTACCCCCCGACCAGGTCGTAAAACTTTATGACCTAACTGACAGAACAGCGAAGCCAGATCACTGGTACCTTTTCTCAATGTATTCTAAACTGGTACCTTTTCTCAATGTATTCTAAATGTATTGAGTATTGCTTTTTGGTGCATTAGATGTTTTCCCCATATAAATTGGAGTATCTGCAGTTTTATCTTGTGTTAATCAAACTTTAAATGTATGTAATTCTGCATATGAATGTAACGTCGTGTTTCTATCAGTTATATATGTTATTTTTGATATCTGTTTAATCGTCATGCTTTGACGGACTCACTTATATAAAGGAAATTAATGAAAAATGTATTAATCTGGAATTACGAACTTGCTAGAATATCACTGCTGAAATCTGATAAGCCATAACTTATTAGAGTGGGTGGTTCCCCAGAGACAAAGGAACGTTTTTGCCGCTTCAGATCGCGGATGTTCATTGGTTGTTCACGCAAACAGAGGCGTGAACCAGGCAAGCCATAAGAACTGACCCAGGAAGTTCCTCCCCCTCTTGTTTCTTGTTCCTCTTGCTCTTCCTCGCGCTCTTGGTCCGCTCTTCTATTGCTGTTGATCTCAGCACAGCGGCTGAGAGAACAGCCGTTCTCATGGCTCCTTCGGGAGCTTTCACCTCCGTAGCTTTCATCTCCGTTGTTTTCATTTCTTTTACTTACTAAGTTCCTCTCTACACGAGGAAGACGAATTCTGGAATCATTACGTTTGTTGGACCTTTCAAAATTCAAATATCGCGCGATTCCGCAGCAGCCCCGGAAGACACGAAAGAACACGCCTAGCTACAAAGGACCATGCTCACACGCACGCTGGTCTGGCTAGTCACAAAGTGACCACATGCAAGTATCATTCTCTATGGAGATTTAAATGCTGCTTAAAGTTTGTCTATTACCTTTTCAAGGTGATTTGATTCGTTGTTATCTTTCAAGGGTTACGGTCTGTGAGTTTGCATAACTGAGCGCGTGATTCTGTGATCACGCCTAATTCTCTCACCTCTCTCTCTCATCCTCTCTCATCCTCTCTCACTCATTCTCTCTCTCTCTCTCCCTCATTTGGATTCCGTTATGTCTTGTACAAAGTTTACTGTCTGTATTGTCGTACGCGTATTTACTCTGTGTGATTTGTAGTTTGATGTATTATTATTTCAATTATTAAAAACCAATATATATTCATGATTGCCTCTGTCTAAGCCTCACATTACGAGTCAATGAAATTAAATACTTTTTAGTAACCGAAATTTCATAATGATAGGATAATGTTTTCATGGCCAGAGAATATTTTTCCTTGAATTATAAGAAGTGATAACTTTATTGAAAGTTGATAAGTTAATCTTACGACCGTTTGCTGGACAAACCACTGTTTGATTTGCTGTAATTTACAGTAAGAGATATCACTATAATTGATATGAAGAATGGAATATTGACATATTAATGAGTAAATTACAGTGCCCTGTAATGAGTTATTGATATATACCTTTGACCTATTGACCTATTTTTCATCTTAAATAAATTTAATGTAACTGTCATATGAGATATATATATTAATCATATTCCTGATTAATTATTAAAATTCCCTATATATCATTTGAGTTAATGATAATGCCCCCCCCCCCCCCCCCCAGTGCAGCTACACAAGTAATCCCCACGAATGCGTTTGTATGAAACAAATCTGTCAATATTATCGTATCGTGAGAATTTGATATCATTAAATCCCTACAAAATACCGGTCCATAATTCATAATAACAATTCATTCAATTAAACACTCTTTACACTGTTGTCCTATCACATCAAAATGTACTTACATATTTGTTTACTACTGTTTTGGACTATTTCTCCTGTAAACGGTACTTGATCTGTGCACATCTCAAGACAAATTTTTCACTGGAAAAAAACAATATTATAGATAAAGGACTCATAATTTATGGGAAGTATAGGCTAGTGGTTTGAATTTCAAAATGTCGTAATGACGCATCTTTTTAAACGCATTGTGTTTTGAGAAGATGTTAATTGATTGACTGGAGTTGTGTGGATTACTTGTGGTTTAATGTGATTTTTGTTATCAGCTTTTTGGACTCATTCTGACGGTGACAATAGTTAATGACAATAGGTCATTAATTTCTCTGAATCTGATGAAGAAACAAACGCATCTGGAAGACCTGAGAGTGAGTACATTTTCAGCTTATTTTCATTTGTTAACGAACTATTCCTTTAACTAGCAAGGTTTGCATTTTTCGTACCAGCGCAAACAAGCATAAACCGGCAGCCTAAGCAGATTTTTTCAGCAGCAATGCCCCTCTAAATGCTAGTACATAAAATGAAAACATGTTTCCCTCTTTAGATTATAATGACCTTCATTTGTCTTCTGCATGTAGTGGTTTTATAAGAATAATGCTTTGTGTATCTCAGAGAAGGAGATCAGAGGAAAACCTCAGGTTTCAAATTTCGCTGGACGCTAACGCGTCGCATGTCTCCTCTCGCGTTGCATCTGATCGATGCATTCGATCAATTCGTGGCAGACGATGAGGCCATTAACAGAGACACGCACCACCAGCTGCAGTCATCAACCACATAAATAGATGTAGCCCTGATACGCTACAGGACGGCAAATGTGAAATCTAATGACATGCTGTCCCATTCGAGAAAATGCTAATAAGTGACCTAAAACCGGAACAGGAGCAAGTGTGAAATATGTTAGGACACTTAAAAACAAGCATGCAGATGTCAAGTGAGATATGTGAGAATGATACCGTAGGTGCTCTTCGAATTTTTATGCAATAACAAGCTTCAGAGGCTCAGAGTTTGAGGAATACATCCACACTTGATGACAGAAATAGACAGGGTGCTATAGTTTGTGTAGGCAGACTTTAGCTGAGAGTGGCAAGATTTAACAAAGCTGAGACAAAGCATTACAGTAAAGGCACACCAAGACCCCATCTGTTCAGGAAGCTCTCAGATCCATTCTCAAGAACACTAGGCTGAAATTGTACACCACTCAGCATGCAACTATGGGGTGTAAGGGAAAGGGGGCCTGCTGCAAACAATTTGATATCTTAAGTGCACTTTTGAGGGCCACAACACCTGCTCAGGCATGCTTATGTTGTGCCATGCAGATGCGGAGTGTTGAACTGCATGATAAAACAAGGGAGGCAAATGACTGATTTATTAAAACTGGGATGAAGACTTTAGAATTAATTGAACTGCAGGTTAAGCAGGAACTGAACAGGCGAGCCAAACTCCAATTTGTGCTTTGTGTTTCTAATCAGAAAAAAATAAGCACCTTACTTTGGTCTATTTGTTCAGTTATTTAAGCTTGCAGTAATTAGTGTCAGGACAAAGTACTAAAGGTTAATGAGCATTTGATAAGGAGCTGTTTTATTAACCAAAACACTTTTTTTTCCTCAGAAACATGGGATATCTGATGCTTTTTCTGACTCCGCAGATGGTCTGAAGAACGTGATAAAAATGGCGTCACTGGTTTTTGGCACATATCTGATTTGTGTACCCAAAACCGAGATGGATTTGGATACAAGCAGCGTTAATTGTTTTTTGGACCATGAATATGAAAGCGATCGACTGCACTGTAAATCACGACAAAGGTCTGGGTATCGACACTTGATTTAGTGAGGAGAAAACAAAGCCTCTGCTCTATTTTTCCGTTGCTCTCTGGGCTGTATGTCTTAAATCAATATCCATCAACGATTTTGAAATTACACCCAGCTTAAATCCCAATTTCATCACCAGGAGTCACATCTGCTGAGTTTCATTTAATTACATCAGCCTAGAAAAGGAGAATCAAAGTTGTCTGTCAACCGTTATTTACCCAACCGAAATGTCAACAAAATCCCAAACCAACACGAAGCTGGTTTTTGACATGCTTTCTTCATCTGCACATTAAATGATGTAAAGATTTCACTTTAAGAGATGTGAAAAATCCGCTCAAGATTTACCTTGTACGATGAGATGCACTTTTGTTGATTCTGGTTTCTTGTTCGTGAGGATGGAACACACGTACGGCCCCTCGTCGTATAAGTTCACGTTTATGATCTTTATACTGTATTCAGTGACTGCTGTGTTTAATAGAACCACTCGGGGGTCCAACGACCATTTTTCATTCCCTGTGAAGAGGATAGTAGTCCGGTTGAGCCATGCCACCCGCGATACTTTGTTGTCCACATTGCACCTGTTGAAAGACACACAAGCAGAAGAGGATAAATGTAATTGCTTGCATATGTTAAAGTAAAAATAGGATCCACAAGGGTGCACAGGGCTAGAAGGCATCATCACAGCAATTTAACAACTTTGTAGTTTGAAATGAGTTGGATACATTTTGAGCTTAACGTAAATGAAAGGTAAAATGTTATAATTTAAATGAGGAAGGCAACAGTTAATATAAACAGATATCTGTTCATTTTCTATCCTTTTCTATTACAGATCTCGGGTACCAGTTGGAATATTACAATAGCTTTTAATCTCATCCATTTCAAATAGCCTTGAGGAAAAATTAGGCCAATTCTGGGCATTAGCCACCTTTCGGTTCAGAAGAATCTGGATGTGACACTACATTTGTCTCCTTCACAGGAAAGGACATTTCTTAAAACTGCAGACCTAGAGGTGTTCGCTATACTTATCTTTTTTACCCTTTTCTAAACTTTTGATTGACGTTTCTAAAGGTTAGGACTAATTGAAAGACAGAGCTATTAAAAAATTGAGGCCGCAATCCCATGCACAGCTGTGTACAAAAAGGGAGAAAAAAAATACTGTTTTCATGGTGTTAATTTGTGATGTTCTAGCTGGCATTTGCTTTATTTGTCAATGGTTATTTGACATTACAATGGCACAGAATGTGCTGTGTTGACATGGTTTTCATCAATGACACTTTACAAGGTGCATTGAGTATTTTCAAAATGCCACTGCCAAACCATTCACGTCAGCATGCCAAAACACTGCAGTAATTCATATTAGTCTTTAAGAGTGCTTCACGCTCAAGGTCAAAATCAGTAAATGGATTATCAGACCCTTTACTGGTGAATTTCTCGGCTCTGAAAATTAGTCAACAAGAGAGCGCTCTTTTGGCAAATCTGGAGGGCAACAATTGCAAATGTGAAGTGAATGCTTTCTCAGGATATTCTTCAAAGGGAAAAGCTCATTCAGACTCTGTTAATCTATGCAGAGTGTTGGAGCGCAAGAGAGCTTGCATAGGATTTGAACCATAGAAAACCACACGATTAAGCTCTGGTCCATAATCATGCATGCTCTGCAGTTTTTGCTTGGGAATCGCTGTTCACATTTGAACAATACAATGGATTTTTTTAAGTTTCAGTCTAAAAATAACCCCATAGCCACTCTGTGCTTGGCCTTAACACCTTAAAAGTGTTGCAGAACCTAATGTTCATATTGTAACGTTTTGGTGCTATGGGGCCTAATTTCCCTTAACTTAATGCCAGCGTTCCCCTCCATACTGAAAAATTCTCATAACTATCAGAAGAAGGTCCCCTAGATGTTATTACGAACATTAATTCTGTACCCAGCCCCCTCCATCTTCCAAACCGCACCATTCATCATGTTCCAATATGTGTCTAGTTGATAAGTGTGTGGATTTGTACCCTTATTCTGGCTGAGAGCGACAAACTGAGCCTTAAACACCAAAATAATGACATTAGCATGATGGGGAAAACATGGAGGCTGTGCCAAAAGTTAATTTTCTGTTCAAAAGTTACATTTTAAGGGGCTTATTGGTGAAAGGCTTGCACTGTATAGGAAGGTCATGGTTCCAATCCCACCGTGGGCACCTTCTCTGGCCATTCTGAGCAGGACGCTTAACACCTCATCTGCTCCAGGGGTGCTGTGGGACAGATGATTGCGTGCTCGGAATTTCTGCGCCTGCCTGTGACAGATTAGATTAGCAATATGCAAGATAATGAGTTTCCATAGTGGCTGTGAGAACTGGTGCAAAGTCCTACAAAATAAAGCAAAAAAGTTTGATTTGAAAAGTGATTTGAACAGAAACTGTGTCTCTGCTTGAGAGTTTAAGAAAGGTGATCACACTGCTACAAAATTAGTTAGAGACTTGATTTGAATTTTAAAAAATACAAATATTTATGTTTATCCAATAGCAGGTCACACAGAACACTGCAATGTCATCACATGGTATATGCTTCACATCAAACAGCATGCATACATTCATAATAATCCATATCAAACACCCAGCGCACACATTTACATATGCATATCAACCAATGGAGCCATTATAAATGCAATATGCTAAAAAGAAAACCACCCGCACTGTGCTTAAAAAATGACTGTCACTTAAATTTAAAGCCACAGCAAAAACATATAGATTATTTTTCACCCTGTGCTAAAAAGTAAGAGGTGTTTCTTGGAAGGCAGAGCCTCCATTATACAGCATTGACAGGCTGAGATCAGTCCTCATTCAGTGAACTAATGACTCTGTCACACCAGTCCCTTGCACTTCAGCCTAATGGACTCTCAGCCACCTTGGTGGGAGATCGTTTATATGAAGAAATATCTTCTCAACTCAAGCATGTTCTAAAATACATAGAAAGATTGGTCTATACTAGTTTGCTTAATTAAAAAAAAAATCCTATAATAAGTATATTCTGACAGATTCTAGATCTAGAGTTGAGGATTTAACACTCTTAACAACTCTCTTGCTAAAAATCAATACAAACTGATAACTTAAATGTAACCCTGGACCACAAAACCAGTCATAAGTAGCCCAGGTATATTTGTAGCAATAGCAAACAATATATTATATGGGTCAAAATTATCGATCTTTTTTTTCTTTTATGCCAAAAATCATTAGCATGCTAAGTAAAGGTATTTAACTATTTATAAAGATATTTTTTTAATTTCCTACAAATATATATATACCCTCGGATTACGAACCATGGACGGGGCCTTCCGCCAAAGAAATTTATAATTATGCTTGCTGAGTTGTCAATAAATGTATGCTTCGTACATCATTTTATCTCCCGAGTCTTTCTGGTAGAACTTTAAAGGTGATTTTTTTTCAATATTTAGATTTTGTTGCACCCTCAGATTCCAGATTTTCAAATAGTTGTATCTCAGCCAAATATTGTCCTATTCTATCAAACCATACATCAATGGAAAGCTTACAAATAAGGGTTAAATCTGTGACAAAAATATAGCGCACAAAAAAATTAAATGTTTGGGTGATGACAATGAGAGGCCATTTCAAATAATGACGCCTGCCATATTTTTCATTTAGCTGCTGTGCCTTTTTAAGATATGAGTAGGTCAGTGAGACACTATGCTGTGGGGATTCGGTGCTTGCAGATCATTGTCGGCAGACGGCCATGTGGTCTCAGGGTGAGATTAATGACAGGCAGGCTTTATGTGATGGGAGACTGATGAAGGCCATTACACCAGGGGCAATGAATGGTGGCCACTCTGTTTGGTCTTTCAGATAGAGGGGAAACAGGAATGATTTCCTCAACCAGACACAGACAGCCGTGTCGAAAGTTTCATACTGGGATAAGCAGAATGTGGGATATATATATAAATAGAAAAATGCTGTTCTTTTGTTCTGTTAAAAAAAATATATATATATATATATATATATATAAATATATATATATATATATATATATATATATATATATATATAAATCCTTAAAATGTATCTAAGTTTCCACAAACATATTAAACCAGAACAAAATACAGCTTTCCAATCATTAAAAAATAAAAAATTAATAAATGAAATATTTTTAAATAAGTAATAAAATGTTTGTAATAATATTTCACAATATTGCTGCTTTTGCTGTATATTTGATCAAATAAATGCCAGCCTTGGCAAGCACGAGAGACTTCCAAAAACATTTTAAAAATCAGTTTTTTTTTTTTTTTTTTTTGTTATGGGTGTTATGTATTTCCTGCAGATGCTTTCAAAATTTTTCCCACTGCAAAAGCAAAAAAAGTGTTTGCTTTTCTGTACCTCATTCAAGTCTCCTGAGTGAGCCGTGGCCCTCGTTTGAATTGAAATAACAGTACAATAGTACAGGCCGCCACTTGTGATTGCCACTTTTGTCACTGCTTTCAAGGTGGATGCACTAACATTCTATTTGTGTCAGTCCTCAGAGGATCCGTCTGAAGGCCTCAGCCCACCTCCATAGCTAACTAGTCATGTGGATGAATGGCCTGCAGAAGTATGAAGAGAAAGTGCCATTTTTGGCCCATCACTCAAGAACACGAGAGACAGACAAGCTCGATAAATGCTGCCGTTTGCTTTGTCCCACACAGCGCTATCTCCACATCATAGACCCGTAGTTCCACTGGAATCAGTGCTAGAGAAGGCCAACGGCACATTGGGATGGAAAATAATACTTCAAACAGAAAAAAAAATATTGCTAATAATCTGTTTACCTTTTTATCACTTCATGCTAGGGATATGCCGGTATCAAATTTTTCTGTTGCGATTAATTGCTCATGCTTTTATCATGGTATACAGTATTATCACGGTAATGAAATTTCAAAAAGGGGTCATAATACAGTATAACAGGTTTAATAACTTTTTATAACAAAAATAACTGAACATTTAAATACAATAAAGCAATACAGAAAAAAAATAAAGTTAAGTTTCACACATATTAATGTGCAAAAGAACTAGAAAGACCAATGAGTATCACTTTACAATAAGACCTAATTAGTTAACTATTAACATTCACAGTGTGCAATAGCTACATTTGTTACAGAAGTTAGTAATCTTTGTTGGAAAAAATACTATTCTTAGTTCATGTTATCTCATTAAATAACACAGTTGCAACTTTTGATTTTAACTACGTGTTATTAAATATTGGAATACCTAAGATTAATGAATGTTCAGAAGAATTTTTCATTGGCAGTTTGTGTTAACTAATGAATTAACTAATGTTAACTAATGAAGCCCTAATGTAAAGTGTGAATTAACAATAAAGAATCAAAACTCTAGGGCATGATGTAGTCCAGGTTAAAAAAAAAAAAATAAAGTTTGAAAATAAATAGCCTATTAAGTCTAAAAATTTAGAATTAATAGGCTATTCCCGTTCCTGTGTTCCTGTGGCTCAAGTGGTAGGGCATTGCATTAGCAGTGCAAGGTTGAGGGTTCGATTCTAAATGCATATGTAAATACATAAATGCATACATAAATGCATACATAAATATTTAAGTACCGTATTTTTCGGACTATAAGTCGCACCTGAGTATAAGTCGCATCAGTCCAAAAATACGTCATGATGAGGAAAAAAACATATATAAGTCGTACTGGACTATAAGTCGCATTCGTTTAGAACCAAGAGAAAACATTACCGTCTACAGCCATGAGAGGGCGCTCTATGCTGCTTAGTGTAGACTACAGAAGCACTGAGCAGCATAGAGCGCCCTCTCGCGGCTGTAGATGGTAATGTTTTCTCTTGATTCATTTTTAGTTAATTTCTCTTGGTTCATGTCAAATTAATTTTGATAAATAAGTCGCACCTGACTATAAGTCGCAGGACCAGCCAAACTATGAAAAAAACTTTTAGTCCGGAAAATACAGTATTTGGCACTGTGATGAACACCATAGCAAATCCACAAATCTGAATGGCTATTTAAATACGTTTTAGAAAGTAGCTGCTTTATTTATGGGGTTTCTAGGTTAAAGGCTACATTTTCTGCAGTTTAGCACCATCTGCTGTCAGATAGTGAATGTGCTTTCATTCAGCGCGTCTCTCATGTGTTCCTCCATGTGCTTCTCATGCATGCTTGTTTACATCAGAGCACACACGTGTCTTTCAAGCAGCATACAGCAGTGTTGTGCATTTTGACCAGCTAATGGGAATAGTATTATTAAAATGCATTCCAAATTCTGAATAATTTGTAATATATAATTATTCACTGTATTTAGAAGTGCCCACGATAACAATATCGTGCATATTTATTACCGTGATATAGCGCATTACAGAATACCGGCACATGTCTACTTCATGCATTCCTTGGGAATAGAACCCATGACATTTACATTATATTTAAGATACAGAAATTCAGTTCAAGTCTGAAATAAAATTCTAAAATAATTTTTCTTATTGTAAAGAGAATGTGTGATTTATTTTTAGTAATTTGACTTTTTTGTTTGTTTATTTAAGCAAATTCTGACTGTCTCTGGTTTCTAGCCTTCTAATCTTTTATTTTCAAACACAAATTATTATTATTATTTTTTTAATTTAAAAAAATGACAGTAGACAACACCAACAACATAAAAAGAAGAATAAAAAAAAGCTACCGAAACCAAAAACAGATTTAGGAATGAACATGGAATGTATAGTGTAGGTATTTTCACAGACTTTCAACAGCCTATTAAGGGAGATAATAATAAAAAAGAAAAATGTAGAATAAAGTTAACAAGCAGTGATGTATACTAAAAATAATAATAATAATATCTAGATTATTACTACACACACAAATTAAAATAGTATTCTAAAGTAATATTTCATTTTCAACTGCTTATACGTTCAATTTTATCCTCGAGCTTGAAGCTGATTGATCTGTGGTTGAGATATATGCATACAACCTCAATCCACATCGCATCCGGTAGACACATGTAAGATTATATATGAGACAGACAGTCATTTTGGTATAAATGCTCTTGATAGGTCTTGAAGGACATCCTGCTAAGCGGAAATATTCACTCTCTTTATTTTGTGCACTGAATGCCACATTAAAACAGAGCATAGAGCAAATGCACCCTGAAAGGATAAAACTGTAGAAAGACATGGAGAGAAAAACTAGGAGATGTTGAATATTATGGGATTTAAATGCTGCCATGATTCAAAACTGAAAATACAGGTCTGAAAGGTTGAAACTAAGTGTTCGAAAACTCAAAATCTTACAAAAAAAAGTTTTGCAAGATCGAAAAATAAGATTTGCAAGCTTGCAAAATGTAAAAAAAAATAAAAATATCTCTGCAAACATTGTTGTTTTTGAGATTTCCTTCTTCAGAACTGCAACATTTTTTTACGATGTAGCGCAAATAATTTTTCAGAGTTTCAAATTTGTCAGTGTTCTCCCACTGTATTAGATTGTTTTCCAGGTTTGAAACCTTGTAAATAGTGATCTGAAAACTGGTGTGCGAATGTGTGAATTTTTTTTTTGAAACTCTGAAAACAGAGCTTTGCAGGCTTGCAAAGTGGTAAAAAAAATTACATCTCTTCAAACATAATTTTGTTTTTGAGTTTTCCCTCTTCAGAAGTGCAACACTCTTTTTTTATGGTGTTGTGCAATCATTTTTTCAGAGTTTCGAATTTGTCACTGTTCTCCCAGTGTATAGTTTGTTTTCAAGATTTGAAACCTTGTAAATAGTGATCTGAAAACTGGTGTGCGAATAGGTGAAAAAAAGTTTTGAAACTCTGAAAACTGAGGTTCGAAAGGGCGAAACTTATTACATTACATTACATTTGCACTCCTATTGCAGACAATTTTTTCAGAGCTGAGTTTACAACACCCACTTTGCGGAGATACGCACACACAGTTGCGAGCTTGTGTCTCACGTGATTTGTGGCAGCGTTGTCACGCAGCTCTGCTCTGAAACTCTGAAACTCAGACTGAGCAAAAATGAAGCTTCGCAACCTCACAACTAAAAAAAAGCTTGGAGGGAGGGCCTTCTGCTCTTGGCCAATGCTTTGCTGTCTGCTGACGTACAGTCTAATCACAAGTCGTATTTACTGGAAAGGTGGGATTGACCGACTGCTCCGCCAATGACAAAAGCGCACAGGATACGCAAACAGAGGATGCACAGATTTCTGTCCACAAGGCGGTCCGTCAGCTCTATCCTCTCTCAATCCGTCACAAACAGCGTATGAGGACAATGGAAGCAATAAAAAACAACAAATATACAAGTGCTATAACAAGTCTCAGTTAGCTTACACGTAACAAAGGCTTAAATAATAAAGAAATACTGATAACAGATAGAATAGAAAAAGAATAGAGCAAGCTAGAGTTAGAGGTCTTTTTTGCCTTTGTTAATTGTATAATAAAAGAAAACCGATAGAATACAAAATAATAGAAAGCTTAATATTATTCTTTTTTTAAGAATAGTGAGTGTTAAAGTTAGAAGGTCAAATACATTTGGAAGAGATGTGTTTTAAGCCGATTCTTGAAGATAAGGATTGGGTACAGACAATCCAGTAAAGATTTACCCAAACGAAGGTCTGAGACTACAGAATATCCTCAATGCAGAAAGCACTCTCTTTCACTCACACACAGTATCAATTTTAGCATGTGGTGGAGAACAAATAGTTTATCATATGTTTTAAGCATTATATATTTATTAGCCTACTTATTTATGTTATATATATATATATATATATATATATATATATATATATATATATATATATATATATATAATATATGAAAATACAGATGTTAAGATTATAATTCAGGTTTATTTTTACAAAATATAGATTTTAAAACGTCTCAATACATATAGCCTATAGTGATTGCAGAAAAAAGTTAACCATGCATTCATAAATTTGTAATAAGCAATTATTTATAATTTTACTGAAATATTTTAATAAAAGTAAAAAATACACTGTACACCTTTCTGAATATTTCAATATGATATCTAAATATTCTTTTGGATGCACTATTGAAGTCACTTTAATTGTAATATTCGGTCTCTACATGAAGAGAGAGTCAGTGGTCCACTGCGTGAGCAAAGTGAGTCGTGAGGAAAGTGAATCGTTCGCTGCTTGAGGAAAGTGAGTCGCCAGCTGAGGAAAGTGAGGTGAGTGTGTATACTGATGCACCGCCGGTCTATCAGTGGTAAACTCAGTGGCTACTGGCAATTGTATGGTGAATTTCAGCGATAAGTGGGTAAACCTTTATTTTAGAACTGGACCGCGACGGGACCGCCTTGTGGACAGAAATCTGTGCATCCTCTGTTTGCGTATCCTGTGCGCTTTTGTCATTGGCGGAGCAGTCGGTCACAATCCCACCTTTCCAGTAAATACGACTTGTGATTAGACTGTACGTCAGCAGACAGCAAAGCATTGGCCAAGAGCAGAAGGCCCTCCCTCCAAGCTTTTTTTTATTTGCGAGGTTGCGAAGCTTCATTTTCGCTCAGTCTGAGTTTCAGAGTTTCAGAGCAGAGCTGCGTGACAACGCTGCCACAAATCACGTGAGTCGCAAGCTCGCAACTGTGTGTGCGTATCTCCGCAAAGTGGGTGTTGTAAACTCAGCTCTGAAAAAATAGTCTGCAATAGGAGTGCAAATGTAATGTAATAAGTTTCGCCCTTTCGAACCTCAGTTTTCAGAGTTTCAAAACTTTTTTTCACCTATTCGCACACCAGTTTTCAGATCACTATTTACAAGGTTTCAAATCTTGAAAACAAACTATACACTGGGAGAACAATGACAAATTCGAAACTCTGAAAAAATGATTGCACAACACCATAAAAAAAGAGTGTTTCACTTCTGAAGAGGGAAAACTCAAAAACAAAATTATGTTTGAAGAGATTTAATTTTTTTACCACTTTGCAAGCCTGCAAAGCTCTGTTTTCAGAGTTTCAAAAAAAAATTCACACATTCGCACACCAGTTTTCAGATCACTATTTACAAGGTTTCAAACCTGGAAAACAATCTAATACAGTGGGAGAACACTGACAAATTTGAAACTCTGAAAATTTTTTTGCGCAACATTGTAAAAAAATGTTGCAGTTCTGAAGAAGGAAATCTCAAAAACAACATAATGTTTGCAGAGATATTTTAATTTTTTTTACATTTTGCAAGCTTGCAAATCTTATTTTTCGATCTTGCTAAACTTTTTTTGTAAGATTTTGAGTTTTCGAACACTTAGTTTCAACCTTTCAGACCTGTATTTTCAGTTTTGAATCATGGCAGGATTTAAATCCCATAGAATATGCCTTGAAGCAAGGTCAAGTCACTGAAAATGCAGTGAACAACATCTCTCAAACAAGCTACAAACCACACAAAATCCATCAGTCGGAAGCGTTTACGGAAGGATGAAGTCGGTCAGAGAAACAAAGCTGAAATGCTCAAGATTTAATATTGAAATAATGCTTAAAAGACTGGTTTGTTCTCTCATCAAGCAAAATACAGTATGTGCGGAAAAAAAAACTATAGTCAAGAAAATTCACCCTTAAAATATACTTTTTTCTTTTTCATTTTTTAAAGGTTTTATACATACAAAAATACCAGCATGAGGCACTGCTGGTCACCACCACCAGAAAAGAATTGGCAAGGTCTCATTTAAAGATCAAAAAAAGAAATTCCCCCTCCGGAAACATCAGGCAGCTGGACTCAAAACAAAGGATTCTGGTCTTGGAACCTGAGGGGGTTTAGCCAGCACTCCCTACAAACTCTGAAGCATGCAGTAAAAGAGCTGTATGGAATGACAATCCACAGAATTCCCCCTGAGACAGATATACAGGATGATCCTTTCTTTATCTGGACCCTTGTCTGTAGACACCTATTTATAGTTCCTGTGGTAATAGTCGGAAGAGAGGTTTAATCGCTGCATGCTCATTTTCAGCCTTTGTGATGTTCTACAATATTTAAACCAACCCGCACAAAATGGTCATAGACTTCAAGACTTTATAAATGATTTTAATAAAATTCTTGGTCTATTCTGGCTCAGTAAGATCTTGTAGTCCAGTTCACATCAACTTGAAGAAGCAGGGTTGAACTTTTATTTCTTCTTCAACATTATTGCACATTACATCAATGAAGGTTGCGCTCTGAAAGAAACATGAGCTGAATGGTTCATTTGTATTAAAAATATGAACAAAAAAATTCTCATAAACAAATTCCCAAGACTGCTCACATTTGTGGTACGAATGGAACTAGACAGATAGATTACTATTATCTATCTACACAAAACCATTAATGCGTGGTCACTTTCATACTGTCACCTGATGTTCAATGTCCCCATCTGCAATGTCTAGCGTTAAACTCTCAATCAGTCAAATACAGACTTAATAAAAAGTGACTTCACAAATTTGTGCACGATTGTGTATGTTTTCTAATTATTGGTGCCTTAACTCAACTTTTGACGTGCTCCAGTATCAGTGGAGAAGAAACATAGCTCTTTAACTCGCTTTTTAAACAATAGGCCAAATTATGAATGCAACCTAAACAGCTGTTGCAGACACATGGAACTAATTAGCATAGTTTTGCAATATCCAACATCTCTAAAGGACTAGAAAAAGTGCTCTATTAATAAACTATGTGTTTGTAAATATCGTTAAAGTTGAAAAGCACTACAAATCCATTAAAACTGCTCTTAATTTATGCATTAATGGTGGAGTCTTTTTGCACGGCATATGATTCCATCAGTAGGTGGCGACAAGTGACTGTCTTTATGAGTGAGTCATGGACTCATTCATTCAACTCATTGGTTCTGAACATTGATTTAATGAAAGAAGGAGCAAAACAAGTGACAAGACTTTACGAGCGAGTCAATAAATCACTGTTCAATTCACTGAAGTGATTAATTCAAAAACACTGATGTACACAGGAAAAAAACAAGTGACTTTGTTTACGATGATTCAATAGATAGATAGAGAGAGAGAGAGAGAGAGAGAGTTGGCTGTTGTTTTTTCTTTCCTTCCTGTGTGATTTTTCTGTCATTGTGTACTTCAGAAATTTGCATCCTTTCCCGACCATTTCTCACGGGTGCTGTCTCCAGTTGACAGCTCAAAATGTCTTCCAGATACACATGACTGGGGCAGAATGACTGCCGGCAACACCAATGAATAGAAACAAGTCCCCACAGCGTGAGAGTGAGAATGTAGATAACTGATAAAGCCCAGATACAACTTCTGTCTATCATCAGCCTGATTCAATTCTGCTTTATCTAGCTGCAATGATACGATTCTGATACCTGATAATACTGTGGCTGCAGCAGTACTCTGGGCTTAACAGTTTTTTTCTTAGAAAAGATAAAGCAAAAGGAAAGAATATGGAAGGAGAGAACGAGAGAATGAAAGAGAAAAAAGTCATGAGCTGTGTGGTTTGGGAGTTCATATGAGGGAAATTATTCTAATACTATGGAAAGGTAAATACACACTCTTTGCACAGCTAACATTTGCAATAGGTGAGTAACTGAATTCAACTCACTTTGATGTGAGAACGTAGGAGTGACAGAAATTCAAAATGTTTTACAAGCACTAATGAAATCCAGTGAGAAACAGTCAATATTACTCTAGCAAAAAAAGAACATGCAAGCTTTTCCTTTTACAGAGGCCGATTCTCTCTGTTTAAATCTAGACCAAGCTGGGTAATCGGAACATGAACACAATTATGTTTACAAAGACTTTTTTTGTCTAAATGCAAAATCTCAGAGCGTTATCGCCTCCACAACATAATCATTAACTCTCAATGCATGAAACCCATGAGGAATCGTGGGAGGTTATTAGGCCAATCAAAAGCCAAAGTATGTGCTGCTAATAGAATCTGTACAGGTGGTCCAGAAAATTTCCAAGTCATCGTTCTTCTGATTGGTTGAGAGCAGCATGGCGTGTCTAGCGGGCACAAGATGTAGGCCGTCGGGAGGCCTGATTAATCTTCATTTTCCTGCTCTGTCATTTTTAACCGTGATTCACCAATCAGCCACTGGGACAAAGACAATTTGTGCAAAGAAACACTTGGAACTAATTACAAGATTTTAAAAAGTAGAAAAAAAATAGTGTGAAAACTAGCACAGAATTTGTGCATGAAGATCTGCTGATACAGACCTATAGGGTTTGGAGAAGCTAATGCATTGTGGTGGATTCAACAATAGCAATATAATTTTTTTTCGTAATAAACTAAAAAATATATCATTTTAATCCATAATCAATAATTTAATAAATGAATTATATCAATTTTAATAATAAATAATAAAGCTTGATCTTTTTTAAATAGTGAAATGCTGTTTTGTAAAGATGATTTTTAAAGGTTCATTTCATTACATGAAAAACTGATAGAACACCAGATACATAGACAGAAGAATGATGCATAGATAGATAAAGATAGACATTAATTAATTAATTAAATAAATAAATTATAATTTAAAATAATAATAATAATAAAACTGACCTCAAACTTTTTAGTGTTGTGCATAATCACCATATCATCTTGAATGTTACATTTTCAACAAAATGTTTGCCTTTCTGCTAGAAACTGGTAAATTCATCCATAAGATTATAATGTTATTTATTTTTTAATAAATAAATGAATAATAAAAAAAAAATCACCATTAAGACCAAATTATTTTCACTACATTTATTTTATCTACAACGATATCCTGTTTTCCAGAAATAATCTGCTCATGCTCAGAGTTGGAACAGAGTCTGTACACACACACACACACACACACACACTAAATGTGCCAGGTGAAATGATAAATGGAAACCAGTGAGTGTACTGCCTTGGCATCCACCAAGGGTCGTACGAAGCAAATCACCAACAACTCAACAAAACAATATGAAATTTTTGTAAGACCCTTGGAATGCAGCTTCAGCAGTAGAGGAAGCACTGACTCCTGATCAGAGAGAACAAACTCTATCCTTCTCTCTCCTCTTTCCACAAAAATCAATTTCTCCCTCTTCAGGCAAACTCGTTCTGAGAAGGCTTATGGATAGAAGTGTTTACATTCTTTAGTAAAGTATTAAAGCCAAGTCAAAAGCCTTGACATTAGAAATAAAGAAAGTGAAGGACAGAATCGAGTCTAGTGAAAGAGGTGATGATTCACTGTCAGCTTTAACCATCCTGAACCTCTATCTCTCTGCCACAATTCTGAACCTCTGTCTTTCATTTAGTTTCACCTCCAAAACACAGGGACAGGATACTGTTTTCTAATTGTGCAAAACGTTCTAAAAAACATTTGTGTGGAATTTCAAGAACATTTAAAAACAGATGAAAATTTGCTCCAAAAGAAATAAGAATTGCTGCCTAAATGCAAAAAAACATTTTACCATGAAAACATATTCAGAACAACATCAAGTCAGATTCATTACTGCTGTTCAAACATTTAGGGTTGGTAAGATTTTTTTTTAGGTTTTTTAAATAAGTGCCTTTTACTCACCAAGGCTTTATTATTCTGTTTTCAGTGTCACATGATCTTGCAGAACTCTTTCTTATTTCTCTCTCTCTCTGGGCATTCTTGGAGATTGCACATGAGAGAGTTTTTTTTCTCTTTATGGTTTTTCCATTTCATCTTGATTCTGTATGGTTTGGTAAGTGTTTATTTTTGCAAATTGTTGTTGTTAAAGTGGGTTTTCACGTGAAGGGTTGGTGTCTCAGGCCAAGGTGCTGTCCTTGCGCAATGGATTGAGGTTTGTACCTGCTGATGGGGTAATGGTGGAGTATGTGCTTGTTGCGACAGGAGATGTGGTAGGCCATGGAAATATTTTCTCTGCCTCTCGAATGAACAAGGCTATTGTGGACTTTTTGAAAGCACAGCATCTTGTTAATCAAATAATTGAAAGTGGCCTTATGGTAAATGATGATTAAGTGCAATTTATTCCACTCTATATGGCTTCTTCTAAAATTAACATTTCAAATGTGCCACCATTCATAACCAATGAAGCATTGGAGTGTGAATTAGTTTGTTTTAGAAAAATTGTTAGTCCGTTCAAAACTATCTTTCTGGGATGCAAACACTAGGGGTGGGAGAAAAAAATGTATACATCGATGCATTGCGATTCTCTCTCCAACAATTCTGGAATTCTCATAATCGATTCTGAGCTTAGTTTTTAACAAGATGCGTGATGACGCTGAGTTTGATTTAGAAACACCCATACCCTGCTTGCTTCCAATTCCTCACACACCTACACCATTCGAACCTTCCGTAAAATAATCTTTCATAAAGTTCGGAAAAGATTCATTGAATTACAAGGACATTTGCGGACTTCATTGCATAGGATGCACTGTGAGAGACGCACAACTTTACACTTGTGTGCGGTCTTGCCTTTCTGTATTTTCCTTACAAATCCTCTACGAAGCCATAATTTATGTGGTTTTGAATGCAGTGGACTTATATATTTAAAATATGAACCTGACTAACAGAAAGCTGTTTTCGACTTCAACTGCTGACGCACGCTTTGTTTGTGAAGACTCCTCGTGCATGCGGCTGTGCACGACTCAGTGTAAGTGGTTTAATGGACTTGGGTCACAAAATGTTTTAATGATGCAAATTTAATGTAAACACAGCTAGTTAATAATATTATGGTTGTCACCTAGCGAGAGAGTCTCCAGAACGTGTGCCGTTTAAAGCCCTTTCACACGGGTGCAGCATGCGGTAAACAAACCTGCACAGTTTAAACATCAAGGAGCTCACATCTGCCCTCTAAACACAAGACTCTACAGATGTAGGGCAGAATGGGAACATTTTCAAAGTGTCTGTCCAGTAACTAATGATGAATGTGCAGTTTGCAGAGAGGCATTTCAGTTGTTCACGGTGGACTGTCTGACTTAAAGGGACAGTTCACCCAAAAATAAAAATGTTGTCCTCATTTACACACACACAAGTTGTTCTAAACCTGTAATAATGTATTTCTTATGTTGAACATAAAAGAAGATACTTTAAATAATGTGGGTAACCAAACACACCCACAAGTTGTTCTATACTGTACAAGCAGTATTCAGTCTAGAATTTGTAGTGCAAAGTGTGTGGTGGAGAAAGAGCAGCAGATGGAGTTGAAATTACGATGGCTGAGAGAGCTCAACACGCTGCAACTTACGAAAACACATGCAAATTGAAAAAACTCCAGCAAATGAAGAAAACATCTTGATTAGTTTGACAACACAAGTGTTGCAAATCATCACAACACATGCATATAACGAAATGCGCTGGAAATCATCACAACGCATGCATATAACGAAACGTGCTGCAAATCATCACAACACATGCATATAACGAAACGCGCTGCAAATCATCACAACACATGCATATAACGAAACGCGCTGCAAATCATCACAACACATGCATATAACGACACGCGCTGCAAATCATCACAACCCATGCATATAACGACACGCGCTGCAAATCATCACAACACATGCATATAACGACACGCGCTGCAAATCATCACAACCCATGCATATAACGACACGCGCTGCAAATCATCACAACACATGCATATAACGACACACGCGGTGCAAATCATCACAACACATGCATATAACGACACACGCGGTGCAAATCATCACAACACATGCATATAACGAAATGTGCTGCAAATCATCACAACACATGCATATAACGAAACGCGCTGCAAATCATCACAACACATGCATATAACGACACGCGCTGCAAATCATCACAACACATGCATATAACGACACACGCGGTGCAAATCATCACAACACATGTATATAACGACACGCGCTGCAAATCATCACAACACATGCATATAACGACACACGCGGTGCAAATCATCACAACACATGCATATAACGAAATGCGCGGCAAATCATCACAACACATGCATATAATGAAATGTGCTGCAAATCATCACAACACATGCATATAACGAAATGCGCGGCAAATCATCACAACACATGCATATAATGAAATGTGCTGCAAATCATCACAACACATGCATATAATGAAATGTTCTGCAAATCATCACAACACATGCATATAATGAAATGTGGTGCAAATCCTCACAGCACATGCACATTAAGAAACAATTAATGAAGCATTGCAAATTTATTTTCATTAACCTTGAAATTATATTTAGCTGAGGATATTAAAGCCATCTTAAGTAACGTTTTACATTTAACCCTTAAGGCGCCAGGGTTTTTTGGAAAAAATGTTGTATTTTGACATCAAGATTTCAAAAGCTTGTGGCTTAAAAGGGCTTAAAGATAGAGATCTACTTTCAATTAGAAAAATGTTTGGCATGATCGAAAGTTTATGTGGGGTGTAAATATACTCATCTAATTTGGATATTATGATGTCACCAGGGGCGGCCATCTCGTATTTCATAATATTCAGGAAATGTTAGATATTGAATTGATGTTTGAACATATTTGCATGTTTGTGTGTGTCTTTTTATCCTCATTCCAAATTATCAGAAAAGAGGAAGCCAACAATAAAACAGGAGAAAGTACAAAATTATTACTATATTACTACACTATATAGTAGTAAAACACATGTGAACAGTAGCCTACTTTTTGATCAGTTCATCAGTAATATCCAGGAAATAATAGATATTGAATGGATGTTTGAACTTATTTGCAAGTGTTTTTTTAGATTTTTTTTCCCAGACATTTAGAAGTTTGAGTTTCAGTACATCAAAAAATTTTGGGTTTTGAGATCTTAAGTGAAAAGAAAAGATTTTGTTTAAAGAAAAATGTAATTCAATTAGAAAGTATAGAAAAGTGGAAAAAAAGGAGAATGTTAAATGCTTTGACTTAGCTGACCAATTTCATGCATCACGTGGAGTCTCTTTTTGTAATGCTGCTTCTATCTATTTTTCTCCTTTCCCTCTTAAACTTACATATGGAAGCTTTAAGAGTAGGTTATCTTAATATAAATGGAGGTACTGATATGCACAAATGTGCATTAGTATCTGAAATAATAGAGCAAAAAAATTGCATTTTCAAGAAACACATAGCGATGTAGGTAATGAAGTTGAGTGGGCACTGTGGTGGAAAGGGCAGTATAAATTAAGCAATAAAACTAATTTGAGTGCATGAGTGGCAATTTTCTTTTCACCCTTTTAGAGTTACTGTTTTGAGCAGTGTTGGGGAAAGTTACTTTTAAAAGTAATGCCTTACAATATTGCGTTACTCCCTTAAAAAGTAACTAAATACGTTACTTAGTTACTTTTTATGGAAAGTAATGTGTTACATTACTTTTGCGTTACTTTCACGTTACTTTTTAAATATGAGCAGGGCTTGATTGTTTTTAATATAAGAAGTTCTATTTATAGCAAATGTAAAAGCCCTTTCACACCAAAAAGTGTAATAAATAAACCTCAGGCTGAAGGAAAAGTAAATTCACGTCTGTACAGTAGAACACAGGAGAAGAAGGTTCAACACTCTTCAGCAATAAAAAAAAAACAATGAAGCACAATTGTTAGTTTATCTAAAGTAATTTTTAAATTATTAGTATGGTTGAACTGGATCATTAAAGGTCAGCAGCAAAGACACTGTTAATAAAATGGGAATAGATACATTTGTGTTATTTAATATATTTAGTTATAGCAGGTTTGCGTCATATTCTGAGTTTGCATTTCACTGTTTTGATTAATTTTGATGAATACTAAATCTGTTTTGTTTTTTGTTTTTTTGTGAGTGGGATGAATTAATGCACATTCACATTTAGTCTAGAACTACAGTAACATGTTCACACAGCGCACACAACGCCTCCATACTTCCGATTTCTCCCAATATGGGAACAGGAGGCTTGTCAGTCAAAAAATGGGAATACAAAGTAACTGGCGTTACTTTTTTGAAAAAGTAACTCAGATATTTTCTTGTAAATTAAAAAGTAATGCGTTACTTTACTAGTTACTTGAAAAAAGTAATCTGATTACGTAACTCGCGTTACTTGTAATGCATTACCCCCAACACTGGTTTTGAGTACATAAGAACCAACAAATAGTTGTCTCCTGGTAGTTGACAGCGATGGGGAAATGTATTATTTCATCAATGTGTATGCAACCAAATGAAGGGTCTGAAAGATTAATGTTTTTTGGTGTGTTAAGTAATGTGTTTAAAAAATGCTTTAATTATGGGAATGTTATAGTTGGCGGGGTTGGAACTTTACAGAAAATTTTACAGTAGATCGAAATACTGAAGAATCCCATATTCGGTCATTATCTTGTTTATCTTTTTTATTTATAAGGGCAACTGATTTTTTGGAGGGTTAAATACCATGACGTGAGGCAATATACATGGGTTAAGGTGAATAATAATAGAGTCTCTGCTGCTCTTTTGGACAGAAATGATGTGTCTAAACAGTTGAGTAATCAAATTATTTAAATGGGTTTGGTTAATAATCTGGTGTTGGTTGTAATAAGTAAGTATTAGAGTTCAAACAAGTCCTTTCATTGCTTTATTACTTCAAGACAAATAAGTTTGTAGGTATTTTGAAATATTTTGGCAACAGTGGAAAACGAAAAAAGCAGTTTTGAAAACCTAATACAGTGGTGGGATATAGGAAAAGTTAATATAAAAATGTTTTGCCTACAGTATACTGTCAAATCTACTTAAGTGTTAAGAGAGATTTTAGTGTGTTGTCATCTATAGAAGCAGCATTAATCAATAGATATGATCCTATGTTAAGTAGTAAGCTACTAGTGATGTGTCGTTCGTGAACGAATCGTTCTTTTTGAACAAATCTTTTAGGTGAACGAATCGTTCTCGTTCACGTAATCCACTGAATCGTACTTCTCGTTCAGTGAAGTTCCTCCCTTCACAGCAGCACGCCGCTATAAGCAGCGCATGCGCAGCTCAGTGAACCGGGTAACAACCATTTCATCCTGTCAAAGAATTACTCAACCTCGAGCCAATAGCCTTCTAGTATGAGATGTGACAGAGTATGTGATTTGTTGAATGTAGTGAACGAATACGCCCTTAATGAACGAGTTTCATATGAGTCTGAACTAGATCTGGAGATCTTATCGTTCGTAAAGTTTTTACTGTGTCAATATCACTTGATTTATCAGCTGGGCCTTGGCTGTTGGAAGAACCTTTGTTTTTGAACCCTCTTTTTCCTCCAAAATTTTTATCATCTGCGTATTTATGTTCACTGCAGATATACAAAACTGGGCCATGTACTGAGCCAAAGGACCGAAGCGAAATCTGTAAGAATGATACAGCAGTTTGTTGCAGACATTTGTGGGGAGTTAAGAAAGGAGCACAAAGATCTTATGGACAATACAGAGATGATTCATCAGTGGACAGAAGGGCTTGATTATGAATTTCTTTCACTCATTGTTAGTGCTGCTGTGGAGAATTGGGAAGATGACGATCACTCTTTGTTGACGTTTGAACCCCCAGTTTTGGATTGTTTTGAGTTAACTGATGTTAACGTTTGATAACTGATGTTTTTTAAAAAAAAATGGAGGGATTTTTTTTGGACTTAACTCTTCCCCTAAAGGCTGCTGGCATACTTTGTATAAGTGCCTAATTAATAAGCGAACGGGTGACTTTCAGTGGAGAAATATACATGGAGCAATATACATGGAGCAGTAGCTATGAACAGACATGTGGTGCATCTTAATCCTAGTGTTGGGGTGGGTTGTCCTTTGTTCAGACTTGGGTAGAATCTTTGTTTCATCTGTTTACCCTTTTAAGCAAGTGTTTTTTTTTATCTTTGGGAAAGATGTTTCTTTTGAATAGTTTATTTATAGGCCTAGGTATTCAGCTCAATTCAGCTTCAGGAAAAGGACTTTGGTTTTAATACATTTTTCATCTGGCACCTGGCACTGCAAAATTAGTAATTTGGAAAACAAGAAAAAATAAACTTCTAGGGCAGGATGCAATAAGTGTGGTTTCTATGTTTTTGTTTTTTAGACTAAAAGTAGTGTTGTTTACTACAAGTTTGTGGAATGTTTACCAAAGTTTGTAGATATTTGGGGTGTTAGTGAGGTATTGTATACTTTATGTGAGAGCAATGAAATGGTGTAATGTGTTGTGTAAAAACTGTGTAAATTAAGAGAAAATTGTTATAATAGACACATATTTAAAGTTAAAATTTTCTTTGAAGATTTCACCAACAAAAAATGGTTTTAAGTCAGTTATTTCTATGTTTTGTTAGTGTGTCAGTAGTAAATATCGGTTTACATTTCTAAACATTATTTTTGCCATTAAATGTAATAATCCAGTGAGATTTTTGTTTGCACAAGGAGTCTGACAGCAGCCAGTGCTCCACACAGAGATCTGATCTCATCATCATCCAGTCTGTCTGGAATAACATGAAGAAACAGAACAAACTGAGACAGACTAAATCCAGAAGAACAGTGGCAATCTCTCCAAAATGCTTCAAGAAACCTGCAAAGCTACAGTACTATGCAAAATTTAAGGCACTTGTGTAAAAATGCTGTAAAGTGAGAACGCCGTCAAAAATAATGCCATAAATTGATTTTATTAATTAACTACTATTAACTTAACTAAATTAAATCAACATTTGGTGTGACCACACTATGCGTTAAAAAAAGCTTTTGGCCTAGGTGCACTTGCGCATTGTTTTTCAGGTAGCTTTGCAGTTAGGTTTCTTGAAGTGTCTTGGACACATTGCCACAGGAGCCTGTCCTCCAACAAAAAACAACCACATAGGTCGTTTGTGCAAGCACCTTATTACGACGTATATTTACGTTTTAAAGTTAAGCGCCCTCTAGCGGGCGTAAAAATAATGACAGTATCGCGTTGCGTCTGTCGTCATGAAATGACGTATAACGTCATTACCAATCAAAACGCACGTTTATTTAAATGCAACGTGTGGGCTTTTTACACCGATCTCACAGTATTTCCTACATATTTTACTAGGTGGCTTATTTGTTCGAATGACCATACCTAACCCCACCCCTAAACCTAACCCTCACAGAAATCATGCTAAATTATGATTTATTGAGCATATACATTTTCGTGCACATCCGTTCCCTTGGATCGAACCCATGATAGCATGATTACATATCAATGTATAGCGCAATAATCTACCAACTGAGCTACATGAGACGCAAATCAGAGTGCAAATAAAAGAGTACAAAACATTAATATGAAAACGACCTTTTGCCAATGGGGCGCAATTGTAGTATACGCTGTGATGGGTCGTATTTCAGGGATTTGGACAAACGACCTATACGGGCGTATTGGTTGGAGGACAGGTTGTGCCACAGTTCTGCTGGATTTAGTCTGTCTCAGTTTGTTCGGTTTATTCATGTTATTCCAGACAGACTTGATGATGGTAAGATCAGATCTCTGTGTGGAGCACTGGCTACTGTCAGTCTCCTTGTGCAAACTAAAATCTCACTGGATTATTACAATTAATGGCAAACATAATGTTTGGAAATGTAAACCTATATTTACTACTGACACACTACAGCAAAAGATAGAAATAACTGACTTAAAACAATTTTTTGTTGATGAAAATAATAGTGGCCTAAGAGTGTTGCACAGTACTGTACATATTAGTAATGTTAACAACAGCTGCTTAGAATTTTTGAGGAAAGCATGATACATTTTTTTAGGATTCTTCGATGAAGTGAGAGTTCAAAAGAACAACATTTTTTTGAAATAGTGATTTCTTTAAAAATATAAATATATTAACTGTTATCTTCTGATAAATTGAATGCAATTTAATTGCTGGAAAAAAAAATCTGAATGGATCACATAATTCTTAATCTTGACTTTTACATCTTCAACAAAATGTTTCTATTTCTAAAAGTAGCGTGTACCTTTGCCAGCACAAATAATAATAATTATATATATGTACAGTATATACAGCATAGGCACATCATTAAATAATTATTAATTGTATAAATGCAAGGTTTACACTCAAAAATGATTCTCCAAGCCTAAAAATAAGCCAGTAAACACATCCATTAGTAATGGGAAAAGTCTAAAACCTATAGTGTTAGTAAGCATTCAGACTCATTTTTGGAGATGGATGTTCTATTTGGGGAAAAAAATAAACAGAATAATAATAGAAATGTTATTTTCCACTCATAGAAAAAGAATTACGTTTCTTGGATTGTGACAATCCGTTTCCTCTAAAACCATGAGCCTTTTGTGACAGCTGACTATACATTAATATCTATCCGGCCCACTCACCCACCACCAGATTGAAAATCATGGCAGTCGTACAGAAGGGAAGCCTGAACCCATTTCAGTTTAATTACAGCACATTTTATTCCCAGGAAAAAACAATAGCCCCTTCAAACTGCCTGTAAGGTTTTACCTCAAGATGATTTAGCTCTCAAGATGTCAAACTTTCTGTCCAGCAAAAACATTGGTTGCAGTAGCCTAATAGTTAAGATTCTGTACTGCAGACACAAAGGTTCAGGCCGGAGCAGGAGTGGGACAGGAACTGGAGACTTACTAATATCACAGTCCTGCTCTATCACTATTGTGCCCTTAAGCTGGGCACTTAACCTCGGGTTTCTCTGCGAGAAGTGAGCCTTCGATTAATCCATAGAAAATCAGTACATGTCGGCAGATAGTATCCTACATTATGAAAGTCTCCTAATGTTTACTGTCTAATAGCCTCCAGTGCTTGACTTTTCAGTACTTTGGGCTTTTGTCAATGATGGTCTTTCGAGACCCTGATACAGTCAAGTCCACTTTTACTGCAGAACTCTACCTAATTACCACACCATTGTCTTCAAAGGAAATCCTGATGTGCACTAATCTAAAACCGCACCGCAATCTTTTATAAAACACCTGAGAGCCCATTCGTGGTTTTTTTTTTTTGGAAGCCCTGGCACTTAATCAGTTCTCATGCACACACATACACATAGCAGACAGCGCTGAAAGCAAAAAGATTGTATTTGCAGAGATTTGCGCTACCAGGCAATGTTACGTTATGCTTCGTGCATGCAGTATAGGAAGATCCAGTCTTGTGAGGAAACAATTGCTATTCCATTTAAATTGCACTTTGAGTTTCTTTTGTTCTTTTTCTGCTTCATATTGAAATTACAGATGCCATGGAATTTGTATTAAAAGGTCACCCCAAAAGGGGTGTGCATAGTATTTCTTTTTCCTTTGTTCCAGTGCAAACCCATAATTTTCTATAAAACAAATGCATATTTGTGCATTGATTAATCTCCATTTGCACATGTCTATAGAGAAATCCCAGAGGTCACTCTATTAAACTCCAAAATGTCATTATTGTGAGTGGCATCTAAATTAGGGACAGCCACTTCACCATCTCTGTGCATTTGTTGTTGGGATTTTTCAATGAATCTTTCTGCAGTTACATAGTAACCGACACTGAATTATTCATTTAACCAATTCATTCAAAACGGCTGATTCATTCAGGAACAAAACCAGCAACCATGTTTGCAATTAAGTGATTAAATCATTTATACAGCCAATTCATTCAAGACCCCCCCTCATTTGTGTGGGATTTAAATCCTGCCATGATTCAAAACTGAAAATACAGGTCTGAAAGGTTGAAACTAAGTGTTCGAAAACTTAAAATCTTACAAAAAAAAGTTTTGCAAGATCAAAAAATAAGATTTGCAAGCTTGCAAAATGTAAAAAAAATAAAAATATCTCTGCAAACATTATGTTGTTTTTGAGATTTCCTTCTTCAGAACTGTAACATTTTTTTTACGATGTTGCTCAAATAATTTTTCAGAGTTTCAAATTTGTCAGTGTTCTCCCACTGTATTAGATTCTTTTCCAGGTTTGAAACCTTGTAAATAGTGATCTGAAAACTGGTGTGCGAATGTGTGAAATTTTTTTTTAAACTCTGAAAACAGAGCTTTGCAGGCTTGCAAAGTGGTAAAAAAATTACAGCTCTTCAAACGTAATTTTGTTTTTGAGTTTTCCCTCTTCAGAAGTGCAACACTCTTTTTTTATGGTGTTGTGCAATCATTTTTTCAGAGTTTCGAATTTGTCATTGTTCTCCCAGTGTATAGTTTGTTTTCAAGATTTGAAACCTTGTAAATAGTGATCTGAAAACTGGTGTGCGAATAGGTGAAAAAAAGTTTTGAAACTCTGAAAACTGAGGTTCGAAAGGGCGAAACTTATTACATTACATTACATTTGCACTCCTATTGCAGACAATTTTTTCAGAGCTGAGTTTACAACACCCACTTTGCGGAGATACGCACACACAGTTGCGAGCTTGCGTCTCACGTGATTTGTGGCAGCGTTGTCACGCAGCTCTGCTCTGAAACTCTGAAACTCAGACTGAGCGAAAATGAAGCTTCGCAACCTCGCAACTATAAAAAGCCTGGAGGGAGGGCCTTCTGCTCTTGGCCAATGCTTTGCTGTCTGCTGACGTACAGTCCAATCACAAGTCGTATTTACTGGAAAGGTGGGATTGACCGACTGCTCCGCCAATGACAAAAGCGCACAGGATACGCAAACAGAGGATGCACAGATTTATGTCCACAAGGCGGTCCCGTCGCGGTCCAGTTCTAAAATAAAGGTTTACCCACTTGTCGCTGAAATTCACCATACAATTGCCAGTAGCCACTGAGTTTACCACTGATAGACCGGCGGTGCATCAGTATACACACTTGCACCTTGTCTGGTTTAGGCCTGTCATTGATAAATAATGATGACAATAAAAACGCCAGTAGATGACAGCAAAACCATGGTTTTAAGTAGGCTATTTATTGAATCGTTCAAATCAAACTTTTCGTTCAAAACGCCTGATTCTATTAGAAAGGAAACAAAAGAGTCCATTTGAATGGACTGTTGAATCACTGGCTCACTTGATTCGTTGAAAATCTGATGAATTCAAGGAACAAAACACTGTGTTAACGGCCGTTCACATGTCGCGCCTAAATACGCATCGCTTTCTCCTTCTTTCCAAAGCGCTCTGCAGTTGCGCTCCTATGCACTGTTGTAGCTATAAAATTAATAGCACATTTTTGCTCGCGCACGTGCTGATACTCAATAATTAATGTTCAATGAATATAAAAACGTACACCATTTTTTTTCATGACTTAAATTATAAGGACATTCTAACTGTATTTATTAATTCTAACAGGCTTCATTGCGAAGTGAATGCTTTTGGACTCTTAGGACGTGTTTTTGTTGGGTTTTTGCAAAGTCGGTGACTCAAAATGTCAGCTCTATCCTCTCTCAATCCGTCACAAACAGCGTATGAGGACAATGGAAGCAATAAAAAACAACAAATATACAAGTGCTATAACAAGTCTCAGTTAGCTTACACGTAACAAAGGCTTTTAAATAATATAATAAAGAAATACTGATAACAGATAGAATAGAAAAAGAATAGAGCAAGCTAGAGTTAGAGGTCTTTTTTGCCTTTGTTAATTGTATAATAAAAGAAAACCGATAGAATACAAAATAATAGAAAGCTTAATATTATTCTTTTTTTAAGAATAGTGAGTGTTAAAGTTAGAAGGTCAAATACATTTGGAAGAGATGTGTTTTAAGCCGATTCTTGAAGATAAGGATTGGGTACAGACAATCCAGTAAAGATTTACCCAAACGAAGGTCTGAGACTACAGAATATCCTCAATGCAGAAAGCACTCTCTTTCACTCACACACAGTATCAATTTTAGCATGTGGTGGAGAACAAATAGTTTATCATATGTTTTAAACATTATATATTTATTATTTATATATATATAATATATGAAAATACAGATGTTTAGATTATAATTCAGGTTTATTTTTACAAAATATAGATTTTAAAACGTCTCAATACATATAGCCTATAATGATTGCAGAAAAAAGTTAACCATGCATTCATAAATTTTACTGAAATATTTTAATAAAAGTAAAAAATACACTGTACACCTTTCTGAATATTTCAATATAATATCTAAATATTCTTTTGGATGCACTATTGAAGTCACTTTAATTGTAATATTCGGTCTCTACATGAAGAGAGAGTCAGTGGTCCACTGCGTGAGGAAAGTGAGTCGTGAGGAAAGTGAATCGTTCGCTGCTTGAGGAACGTGAGTCGCCAGCTGAGGAAAGTGAGGTGAGTGTGTATACTGATGCACCGCCGGTCTATCAGTGGTAAACTCAGTGGCTACTGGCAATTGTATGGTGAATTTCAGCGACAAGTGGGTAAACCTTTATTTTAGAACTGGACCGCGACGGGACCGCCTTGTGGACAGAAATCTGTGCATCCTCTGTTTGCGTATCCTGTGCGCTTTTGTCATTGGCGGAGCAGTCGGTCACAATCCCACCTTTCCAGTAAATACGACTTGTGATTAGACTGTACGTCAGCAGACAGCAAAGCATTGGCCAAGAGCAGAAGGCCCTCCCTCCAAGCTTTTTTTATTTGCGAGGTTGCGAAGCTTCATTTTCACTCAGTCTGAGTTTCAGAGTTTCAGAGCAGAGCTGCGTGACAACACTGCCACAAATCACGTGAGATGCAAGCTCGCAACTGTGTGTGCATATCTCCGCAAAGTGGATGTTGTAAACTCAGCTCTGAAAAAATTGTCTGCAATAGGAGTGCAAATGTAATGTAATGTAATAAGTTTCGCCCTTTCGAACCTCAGTTTTCAGTTTCAAAACTTTTTTTCACCTATTCGCACACCAGTTTTCAGATCACTATTTACAAGGTTTCAAATCTTGAAAACAAACTATACACTGGGAGAACAGTGACAAATTCGAAACTCTGAAAAAATGATTGCACAACACCATAAAAAAGAGTGTTGCACTTCTGAAGAGGGAAAACTCAAAAACAAAATTACGTTTGAAGAGATTTAATTTTTTTACCACTTTGCAAGCCTGCAAAGCTCTGTTTTCAGAGTTTCAAAAAAAACATTCACACATTCGCACACCAGTTTTCAGATCACCATTTACAAGGTTTCAAACCTGGAAAACAATCTAATACAGTGGGAGAACACTGACAAATTTGAAACTCTGAAAAATTATTTTCGCAACATTGTAAAAAAATGTTGCAGTTCTGAAGAAGGAAATCTCAAAAACAACATAATGTTTGCAGAGATATTTTTATTTTTATTACATTTAGCAAGCTTGCAAATCTTATTTTTCAATCTTGCAAAACTTTTTTTTGTAAGATTTTGAGTTTTCGAACACTTAGTTTCAACCTTTCAGACCTGTATTTTCAGTTTTGAATCATGGCAGCATTTAAATCCCAATACATTTGTAGTATGACACAAGAGACAGTTGTTATCGCTAAGCTTCTGAATCATTTATTCAACTGATTTGTTCAAAATGGCTAAATCTTTCAGGATCTGAAAGATGAATCTTATTCAAAACCCTTAAATCATTAAGGAAGGACAAAAATAGTTGTTTTGTTATCAGTGAATTATTGAAAAATTCATTCAACTGATTTGATGCAAAAACATTCATTAAGAAGGAAACAAGCGACTGTTTGACGTTTTTGAGTGAGTTACTGAATCATTTATTAAAAATGATAATTCAGTAAGAAAAAAAACACCACTACTGTGAGTTTCTTTTTTTCTAACAGTGGAAAAACAAACAGTGATTATCAATTAACTATCAATTAGCTTATTGTTCATTGAACTGCTATATTATAGGGTCATGAAACCCCAGACTAATTTTTCTGAGATTTTAGCAGAGATGTTTGTATTTCACATCACAGAAGTCAATGTTAGCCTTTGATAGTTCTAACTGTTGGAGAAAACTGGTTAATGTTAAGCTTTTTTGCATTATTTTCATCTTCCGGGTTTAAAATCTACATCGTGTTGACGTCACAATTTGTGACGTGACAATGGACTATAGTACATCGATGACATGTTGTAGTCTATTAAATTATTCATGAGACTGCGTGTTCTCATGTTCAGCATGTGTTGATTTTACAGCTCTGTTACGCAAACCGTCAAAAGGCTTAACATTATATAAACACTGCAGAATAAGCCTAAAGTTATCTTCTAAAGGTTCAACAGCGTGTTCATATATATGTTATTGATGCAGAGTGCAAATGGCTGTGCAAATAATTGTGTTTTTAACTCGATGGGAGTGAAATCAAACTTTCTGAAACCGAAGCTGTCTATGCTGTCTGTCTCTCCTCTTCCCCCTCCACTCTGCAGCACACCTGCCCACTTTTTTAGCGTTTTTCAAAACTGGGATGAGAACTAACCAGTGCTGAAACAGATTTTCATGACCCTTGAAAGCAATATCACACAATCATTCTGCCACCTTGTTTATTCTAACATTCCAGTGGTTGCTAGTTAGAACTAGTTGGAGTTTGGTCTAAGACAGTAGATCCACAAACAAAAAAAGTGTTTTGTGACACTCCTTGTTTTTTTCTTTCTTATTTACGTAGTTTTGTTGTTGATCTCTTATATAAAAGTGATACTTAGAATATATATCTTATGGGTATTTTCTCTCAACTGGGATTACTTTTTTTTTTCTTATCAAGTATTTGCACTAATTTTATTACATGAATTTATTTCTTCACACAACAACAACAGTGCATGTTAAACCCAAAAATGACCTAAAACACCATGAAATAGTGATTTTTTTTCCTGTTCTTATTTTATTTCATGAAAACCATCTTCAAAAATCCTCCTTTTGTATTCCATGGAAAACAGCATACAGGTTTACAACAACATTACAGTGAATTTTGGGTAAACTATCCCTTTTATGTACGTAAGCTAAAAAATATATATATATATATAACAATAAGTACACAGACATGTACTACTACATGTCAAGAAATAAACACTTCAACAAACAAATCCTTCTGACTTCTGATCCGTTTTTTGCCCACCTACACCTGCTGACATTTAGACAGATGGGCCAGCGGTTAGTATTTTCCTCATGCTATCTTTCTTGCTGTTGCCCCTGGTCAATCAGAAATCCAGTCGGGCTTAAAGAGAGAATTAAGAGCAGGCAAAGATTCAGGTAAATCTGACAGGGTCTGGAGGATCTATGCCTGAATAACTGCACTGGCTGGCCTTGCTACTCTCTGCTTTCATCAGAACTTCAGGCATGTGCTGAAGCGAACCATTAAAATGTTCAGCGCTCAAGCTGTGGGTATGCACATCACGATTACTTAAGACAAATACAGTCTGAGGGCTATTGAAAAACAGTTACACACATTTTGAAAGCTATTATATCCCTGAAAGCATGACAATCACTACCTGTTAACAACTGCATATTTAAATAAAACACAATACCCTTCAAAATTTATGAATCATACATGCAGCTGAAAAATGTGTTGAAAATGTGTTTTTCCTGGACAAAAATGACCAGCGTTGACCAGAAATGCATCATTAGTGCAGATTTAAGCTCACCTAGAAGAGCAAATGTTTTGCAGTAAAGAAAGAAGGAAATATATCATAAAAGCAGACTTTTCATGACTCAGAAAATTATAAAAATGTGTTCTCATCCCGTCCCGCATGAGTAGAAGTGGTTCAGTCACAATGCTTCATTTAAAACCGCATGAGAGAACAATATACGAGCTGTAAGTTTCCCAACAAGTTGCAAGTTGACATGTTGCATGATTAATTTAAATCACAACTGACAAATGTATATTATACTCATACATAAGCTGATATTTGTGAGTTATCAGCTTACTGGTCTAGCCTTATGCACCTCAGTTTTTGAGTGAAAATGTTTTGAGGATAATTTTGGCCATGTTCTATGAAAGACTGAGGGGAATAAACTTTAACCTGTTAGCCAGCACCCCCCATTATGGGACTCACAAGCTGAAAGTGCTCTACCTAAATTAAAATTGTAACAGTTTCTTACTTCAGTGTGTTACAAACATAATGTTGGTGTCTTTGGAAAGAAGACCCTTTGGGCTTTACTTCTTATCAACCAGATTTGATAATGCTCAAAAATATTAAAAGTTATAGAGACTGAAGTGCCTTGATTTTTTTTTACCACACTGAAATCAGTCCTGGAGCAATCTAGATATGTCTCATGAGTTTCTATTTCAAATCTGAATAAGATATCATGAAAAATGAAACTCCTGCAAATATTTTTATGAGACTATGTCTAGACCCCCCCCAAATACAAAAAAAATATTTACCAACTGTATTGAAGGCTTCTAAAAACTATTTAGTCATTAAACATACCACTGCATAATTTTTTTTCCATTATAAAACACTAGACAGAAACTTAGACATCATATAAGTGATTTATTTGAACACTAGAAAATAAAATAAGAATAATTTTAGTAAGAAAAATAATAATAAAATTTTTTTAAAAAAGATTTTACTTTGTTTGCCAGTTACCGAAAATTCTGAGATTGCTAGAAATGCAGCATTTAAAATGAATTATGATGCAAATAAGTGCTGATGGCCACTTATACAGATTGTAATAACACAAATGCGCCATAAAGTAAATAATCCACTCTCTCTATTCATATAGACGCGTTCACTTTGATAGACATGATTATACAGTAATAGCGAGGTGATTTGCGCTGATTTGCACTCAAACAGATGGTAATCATGCAGATACATTCACATTCAACATAAAAAAAAATTTCTCATTCTGTTTGTGACACTGTACGCTGCAAAACCATGCCATTTTTTTAACAACCAAAATGCAGTTTCTGAGCATGAGTTATTCCATAACGGACACAAACAGTTCTGTCGCTGAAGAACTGAAATGTAAACAAAGGAATTATGATCCATATTACAACGTTATTGCTTTGTTGGACTAAACGTGCTTCATGAGATGTCGTTCAGTGGACCCTTACCTTTCTAACTAAACCAGGATTTACAGTTGTGGATGTGTTTATGACTCGTTATTACGACAGATCTGGTATGTACTGCATTTCTAATGTTCATGTTTTGATGTGTACTGCTTACACAAATGTAGCAAATACAGTCTTTATAAGCTTTCCATTGAAAAAACAGTGATCTGTCATCGATGCTTGACGCTTAGATCTTTATAATGATGTATAGTTTATCAAGATTAATTTTGTCCTGTTTCATTTAATCTATTCGTAAACACTGACACATGTGAGGACGCGGGCGTTCTGGTGCAGGTTAACAGGTTTTAAAATCTTCCAAAAAGAAATACAAGATTAGTACTAATTTAAAGATAACAAGTTGCTAAAATCACTGAATCCAACATTTGGTAATAAAATAAAATAAGAAATTTATAATACATTTTTTGTAGGTCAGTCATTTTTGACCATGAAGACCACAAGTGTAAAATCCCATATAAATCCCATATTAAATCCCAAGTACAAAAATTATAAAAATATTTTGGGAAGTTTTAGTCTAATGTGATAACATTAACTACAATCATTCCCAGGTCAAAATGACCAGAACACAAAATGAGGTTTAAACATTACATTGTGGTTGCCAAACCAAATTATAAATACAATGAAATGTAAATTTCTTTATTCAGTTCTTACCTAATCCTTAACAAGGTGTGTACATACAGTACACAATGTCATTTTAATATGGAGTATATATAACTATTTTCACAGTGAGAGTAAAGCTGCATTTCTACTTCCAGGAGTCATGGACCTATGATGAACATGGCTTCAAATGTTGCAAAAATATCAAAAAAGTAAGAAAAAAGGCACCCTTCACATTCATATTACCATAATCTATGTATGCAGGAAATGCTTTATCACTGTGCATTACATAAAGCATGCACAGAAGCAAAAAATAGACAGGCCAAACTGGGGAAAGTCAGCAAAACTTTGAATACAAACTGTGACTACAAATGTAGACTATTAAATCAATACGAAAGAAGGCCAATTTAAGGCTTTTTACTATCAGGGGATTGCATCAGAAATATCAGACAGTATATTTAAGAGATAATCAAAGTGTGAATGCTTTTAATGTCCCTAAAGGCAAAGCAAGCCTTCAAAAGCATAGCTATTCTCTCAGTCTGTCAATATTGGTCAATGCTGAGCTGCAGGCTTCAGTGCACATCAAAGCGCATCTGCTGTCTTAAAACATGCTTTAGGCACTTACAGTAAACTGTGCAGAGAATGCTTCTGTGATTGTTAAATAAAAAAATAAAAAAAAACGCTCTCTGGCACTCCCAGGTTACATTGCTGCAGTGGTTCCCAAACTAGGAAGCGCGAACCCCGGTGGGGGCAGAGCTATGACAAGAGGGGCGCAGCAAGGCTGAGGGATAGTGTATAGTCAGCAGATTATTTTGCAAAAGAAACTGCAGGGTGATGTAGACTATACTGCGTAACATCCCCCTTTATCCATTTTATCTGGCCATTTGCCAGAGAAGTAAATAATTTAACGTAAAATATTAATTTGACATTCTAATTACCTCAACATCATGACTCAAAGTACCCTGCTTGACATGACAAATCCATGACAGTAAACTGATGCCACATTCTTTTTATGACTAACACCAGCGCTCTGACAAAAATCAAAGGACAATTGGATTTGCAATGTTTACTTTGTCATGTCCAGTGAGGTGAAAAGTCAAGAAAATATGAATAGGCATATCTCGCCCCTCAGATTCACCAGTACAAAGATGGTTAATGAAGTTAACAAGATAACAAGATTAGATGGCAACTAGGCTAGTTAAGTATATGTTAATCACAATATTTCAAATCATATATCTATTTTTGCAATCAAGGTAATGTCTGAGAGGGTGCATGTTCATAAGAGAATCATGAAAACAAATGTTTCCTCAAAAATACGAAGCAGAACAACTGTTTTCAGCATTAAAATAAACAGGAATGTTTCTTGAGCAGCAAATCAGCATATCTGAATCATTTATGATCATTTATGAATCATTCATCCTTGGTTAGCATAAGAGACTTTCTAAAATAAAAAAAGGAGGGGGAGGAGGTAGGAGGGGGGCCTGAAATTATTTTTCTCTTCAAAAGGGGGGCCTGGCAGAAAAAGTTTGGGAACCACTGCTGAGAGTCATTTCTAATGTGAAGTGTAATGAGACCTTTAGTAATAAAGCAATAGCAGAGTAATATAATCTTTGTTGCTACATTGGCAAATCAGCATTTAACACGGACACATTAAAAGCTAAGTAGAAAAAATCTTGTATTGCACTCATTCTTTCCACTTGCACTAATGCCGTAAATAAATCAAACCAAGTGAACCTACATGATTATTGTGAAAAAGACACTGGCGTGCTTTTGTTGCAAGTGACAAAATCAAAAATGAGTTTGGTAAACTCTGAGACTTCAGCTTATCTCACACATTACAAAAACATGACTGCAAAGCATCAGATTTGAGAATGCCTGCTGCAACAGAACATTCCGAATCATCTGAAAGACGTGCAGAGACATCAAATCTGTCACAATGCAAAACATCATTCATAAAAGAGAATACAGGAGAAAGACATGTTTGTTGTTTTATTGAAGCAAGTTTAATCTTGTCAAATCTTCTGAAAAACTGCAAAAGCATTCAAATTTGACTTTCTCTGCAATAACTGAGCACACTGAATCACAGTTACTGGACCATCAGTTCCTGAGAGGGAGAGCAAAGCAAATCACAGATGGTATCTGTAAGGTTGTGATTTATATAAATCTGCAAAAAATAAACCAGACCAGCGACCTCACATGCAAATCCTACTGTAACAGGAGTTCATAGAGCTTCACCTGCTTCCAATTCACAGTAAATCAGGACAGACTAAAAATAATATAGCAGAAAATATCAAATTATACTTTTTTTGAGCAAGTTTGACCAAGGCCTTTAAGTATAATTCTAACCCCCCAGCCTCCCCCCCCCTTTATATATATATATATTCAGAGCATTAGTGTTCAAATCAGTAGAAGCATCACGTTAAACATGAACCCATAAGACAGTGGCCTGTGGAGCATTACAAAGAGAGTATGTCCTGCCTTTGCTCCTGTGCTAATTTTATAAGATGAGCACTGCAAGGCAGACAAATGAAAGCTGTACACTCCACAAAGAATGACATCAATGACCGCTCACATCCCATGAATATAGCGTCCCTTAAAAGGACGCTCCCTAAAATACATAAGAGTGCATAATCACATCACTTATTGATTATCCCTATATTATCTCTATATGCTGTATGAATACATTTATGATGGTAGTGTATTCTGATTGCTACTCCAATATTGTTGTTTTATGCCATTTGATATAGAGTTTAAAAAATATATAACAGTAATATCTATTCTTTCCATGTAGCATTTTACATGGGGAATGAAAAGTATGTCTGGTGTGTTATTATATAAATAATGGGCTTTTAAAGATTCTTCAAGTGATCCCATACAAGAACCATTTCTTTAAAGAATCTGAAGAACCTTCTCTCAGCACATAGAACATTTTTATGAAAAAGAAAGGATCTTCAGATTTTAAAGATTTAGACAATTTAAAACATTTAGACAAAAGGGTTATTCTATGGTATTGTGAAGCAATTTTTTTTAAGAGTGTAGCCTTATATTTGTATGGATCTAATTAGCAAGAAATCATTTAAATGTGTTTTAAGACACAAATATCCATGCAAGTTTTACTGCTTATCTGACTCCAGTACGGTTTTGATAAAACCATTCTTTCTCTGCATATCTGCCTCATCCAAAGATTCATGCCTGGAAAAATATGAATATATATCATGCCTCAAATCTCTAAGTGGGTGGACTTGGAATAGAATAGGGTGGAATATAAGCAGTACTTGCTTATTTCACACCGCCTAATGCAATTGCATGATTCAACTGTGTATGTGGGGCTAGAGACAGAACTACAGTTCCCATAATGCAGTGCAGCAGGAATAAATCATGCAAAAATATTGCTTTTTTTATTGCAATATTTACACTTGTGTTAATGGAATCTATGTCTCTAATATGTGATTGTTGAGTCTCACAGCCATAGTAATTTAAGCACTGGATGTACAAAAGAGTTAGTTCACCAAAAATAGCTCACTAAAAACTTACCCTCATGCCGCATCAAACCTTTCTGACTTACTTTGTTCTGCAGAACACCAAAGAAGAAATTCTGAGGAGCGTCTCAGCATTTTATCACCCTTGCAATTAAAATCAATGTTGCTTTAGACCTCACATTAATTTTTTGGACAAAATCTGTCGTGCAGGTTGGAAAGTCATGGTTGAGTAAATGATGACAGAATTTTTATTCTAGGGTGAACTAGTCCTTGAAATACCCTGCAAACTGAATCAGAGTTCAAGTGTCATTATGAAGAGTATTTGTCCACGAAATTACTGACCCAGGCAAATATTACATGAAAGTACCAACAAAAAAGCATCATTAACAAACCAAATAAAAATATTTGCACTGTGAAATTCGTTTCTTGCACACTGTAATATACCACAATCATCAAAGTTTTCCTGTTTGAAACAATAATATAATTTGAAAGCATATAAATAATATTCTATACTATACATACATATCTATACATGACCCTTATACAGCCTACTCCCTGGTTCATTAGTTAAGCTGACTTGAAGTGATTTGTTGAGTTATAGAAGAGCGACGCCATACCACAATACGAACAGACAGCCAAATTTCAGTTTGAGATAATACAAGCTAACTGTGTGAAAAGAGTGTCGTGTTTCTGCTAGAAACACTATGCTGAGATCCCTAGCGCTGTAATGTTGATAAGGGAGATCACCATTGTGAGAAGCTTTCAACCATCTGTCACTCTGACAGTCGGGTCAGGGGGCGTCCACTTAAGACTTCATCATCCTGCCTGCTTCAGAGAAGGACCCTCAGTTCAATTAATAACATGTTGTAGTGCTTTGTTTTCTGCTTTTTGATTTCCACCAGTGGTGCTGGTACTTGTTCAAGGCCTGAAGAGATCTGCATTCAGTATTTTACAGCAGTTTTAGGAACATAAAAAGGATAATAAATAGACAATTTTCTTTAAGTCATTAAATAATTTTTGCCTCTACTGGTGACATTTCTTGTGTGCGCTGGGTGCTTGTAACTCTAATTTAATCAAGCCAGCAGTTTAATAAACTGAATAAGATAGGACAAACAATTAAGTTTCTGTGTTAGCCTAACACCTCAGGTTATGATCAATGAGTTTACTAATAAGAGTGATATTGAATTCCTGAGTTAGGACACTCTGACTGACAGCTCTTTTTTGGCTGTTTTAATAAAGTGCAAACAAATAACTCCTACACTGGCATTAGCATTATTTTTGCGGCCATAAAAGTGTTTCCTGAGGGATGAACATAATTGGTTGTTTATAAATAAAAGCTAGAAATACCATTAAATGGTTGTGATGTGTCACTGGAGAGATCAGAGTAAACAACCTGTTTTTATTGCACATATTCAGCTTTGTGACAACACATGGATATTGGAAACCACATGAAATTAACTGATAAAGTAGACTATCCATCGTTGTGCTTAAATCAACCTACAATTACTCTGCAGTTGCACTAAACATTTACAACAGAAGGTTTGGTTTAAGCTTCCCCAAATGTGCTCATATCCTTTCTTACTGTGGAGAAAGGAAGTATATAGTATAGATTTACTGGATTAAAAATACAACAAAAGTAATATTAAGAAATATTATTAACAGACAGACAGACAGACAGACAGACAGACAGATAGATAGATAGATAGATAGATAGATAGATAGATAGATAGATAGATAGATAGATAGATAGATAGATAGATAGATAGATAGATAGATAGATAGATAGATAGATAGATAGATAGATAGATAGATAGAATACCTCAGTCGGTATTCCAATAATTTGTAGACCTCAAGATGATGTCAATCAACTTACCGTGGCTTATGTATTTTTAAAACACTATCAAAATGCAACACCTTACAGCTTCACACTACACCGATAAGTCAGATGTTTCTTTTTTCAGTGCTTTAAGGTCCAAATCAAAAACGTGACAACCTTTCACATGCAGTTAGAGTGAATGGCTCTGCCACAATGTTGTGCATTTTTCCCTCAAAAACACAAGAGGAAAAATGCTGCCTTAGAAATGTCTTGATTTGTTTTTTATTCAGGTAGAAACCATGGTTTCTGGCTTGGTTAAAGTCTCACACCCTTCATTTGCTTTGGCTGAGCTGAAATGGCTTTTCTTTGGGGGATAGATGAATCACCACACATCTCCAGGTGTGCACAGGCACACCGCAGCAGTCACCATTTAGATCGGCGCTACAGCGAAGTTGGGGCACGCAGAGTGCTCTGCCGTCAGTGTGACAGTGTTTGTGACAGCTTATCTCAACAGTTCTCCATTATGCGGAAGCTGCGCTCATGATCAAAAGTAAGAAACATGACATAACTGACGGGGATCAATACAAAAATTCTCCAGATGTCCTTAATGTTCCTTTCCACCAGATTTCACCTTTTTGCTGATTTCTGTATTGTGGCACCAATATAATCATGAACTTACAATATATAACGTTGCTATGGAAATGTATTAATTTCCATTTGTTTTATGTTCTCAAAGTCAAGGAGATGGGTTGCTTTCAGATAAATGCAATTGTGAGTCAAGCTGATTTAACTGACATCTGCAGGAGTCTATAGAATCAACAGTGGATGAACCAAAACTAACAGTGCTACATAACTGAGAAAATCAAAGTTTATTTGAATGGCTAAATTAAGAGAGAGGGAGGGGGAAAGCAGCACTCTGGGCTGACAGATGGTATGACACATTTAATTCTCAAGTGGAAGGACTTCAAGTGGAAAAAAGGACTAAGAAATGAGGTCCAGAGATTCTCTGGTGTCTGCGAGACATGAGTGCAACACAGTTCACCGATCAGAAAGTCAAAAGTCAACACTTGCATTTCATTCTTTCCATTAATGCTGATTTGTTCGATTTGTGCAATTTGGATCCTGGGTGCATTCACTGTGGCAAGCATATGATTATATATTCAAGCATATAAAATCTAATTCAAATGATGCTGCATGTTTGGAGTGTTGAGAATATGAAAACAGAATTTAAATTATTTAATTTCTCTTTAAATCAGCAACACATTATAGTAACTTCTGAAAAATATTTGGCTTGTTTATTATGAACAGTTGACAGTGATTCAGATGTTTATGTCAGTAGGAGTAACAATATCCTATTATTAACTATCAATTATTATCCTCTAACAACTGTTCAATTTCAGGTTTTGTTCTCTCAGGAACATGAGGAACATTTTTATTATTATTATTTTTATTATCAACAGATTAATTAATGTTATTTAGAGAAATCACTAGTGTTTTGCAGGTCAGCCCAATGCCAAACATTTTAGCCATGACTAAACTAATAAATGAACAAACGCTAATCAGATACATGCACATACAGAACAGAAATTATGTACATTTTAACTGCTATGATTTACTAAATATGATTTCTTATTAACAATAATTAATCTATACATTTTCACATTCTTGCTCCCATGTTCTTTAATTAATGTAATAACCTATATTTATTAGTATAAAATTCATAGAACTGTTGTTGGCTTGACAAAAATCAAATAAGGCACTTATACACAATATACACAATATAACAGTCTAAAGGGCCTTATTTGCTACACACACTCCTGTGGTCCTAAGTGGGCCTGTGTGTGTGTGTGTCTGTGTGTGTGGGTGGGTGGTTGAGTGAGTGGGTGTAAAGTAATGGGCACAATATACACAAATTCAAAATTCTGTAAGAGAACAACTAAATATCAGCTTTAATAGAATGAAGTTCTCCACTGTATTTACTGTTTCTATCTGTGTCTGTTAATCTATCTATCTATCTATCTATCTATCTATCTATCTATCTATCTATCTATCTATCTATCTATCTATCTATCTATCTATCTATCAGACTGTCTGTCTGTCTGTCTGTCTGTCTGTCTGTCTGTCTGTCTATCTGTCTGTCTGTTTATTCATCCATCCATACATCCACAAATGGATGTACACAAACAAAAAAAACAATCATTCTGCACATAAATGTATCTTTATTCAAAAATAGATTTTTTTTCTTCATGCATTTAAACTCCATTATAAGGGTTTATACAGATCGACGGATTGTTGCTGTCCTCAGCAGTTTTGTTGTGCAGTTTTGTGCCAGACAAAAATGACATTCTTTTAGACAGAGTTTCTGGAGCCAAGCGTCAAAGGACAAACACAGGCCACTGTCTCTTGCTACACAAAACGTCCCCCGCTGTGTCTGGTACCACACGCAGGGCAAAAGCGAAATGAAAGAGGTATACTTTACTCTCATTCCCCTTACAGGAAAACCGACTGCCTTGTTACCCACATTTATATAACTTCACGGAATAACCATTAGAGGAAAAGTAAGAAAACAATGATGCTACTGTAAGTGCATGTGGGCGTCCACAAACGAGAGTGTATAGGCTATGTGTGTGAGTGACTGAGAGTAAGAGGGAATGGGAAAGCAGGCATGAGTGAGATGGGAGATGGAGAATGACTGAAAGAGAGGAAACAGAGAATCGAGTCGAACTTAAATTTGATTTGTTGATGAACTACTTATCTAAATAGGCCGCCAAAGCTGATTACATAGACCAGACTGCATGCTGATTGCATTATAAAACGATTGCATCTCACCACGGATTCCCAGAACAACTCCAGCAGAAAAGCAGCCAGATTAGGCTAATAATAATATTTATAGGTCAATAAAAAAAAAAAAAAAATTAACCAATTAAAATTTGTTTAATACTAACGAAAATTATTAAATAAAGAAATAACACATAGACTATTAATTAGCTACATAAACATTCTGCAAAACGCTCCAAAAGCATGTAAAATGAAAAGGTAGGCTACATAAAATAAAACGTATAGGTTACAGACTACATACATAAATACACACACACACACACACACACACACACACTTATCGTAATGTAAATAATATAATCATAGACTTACTTCAAGACAGCACTGTCTCCTTGTCTGACAGTGATGTTGTCCTTTAAAAAAGATTCTCCGCTTCTCGCTGGCACTCCTGCGGGCACAAGGAACAGCAGTCTTAGAGCCGCAACAACCAGGCATTTCCACTGCAGCTCAAAATAACCAGTTAAGCCCATTTTTTCCGTTAGAAAACTCAGAAACTTCCGTCCGCAAAAAGAAGCGTGTAACCGAAGGAGCGTAAATGTGATTCCCTCCGAACGCAGCGTTCACTTCGTATTCCGTCCTCTAAATATCCCCAAAAGTATTAGTTTTACTCAGTGTTACTGACAGGAAATCCTTCAAAACGCTCGTAAATATTCCTTGAAAGTTTTCAGCAGTCAGGTGAAATGTTTTTTTTTCACGCGTTTTCAGACACACTGAGATGCTGTACCGAGTCTTCAGAGGCAGCACATATGTTGCTCGCGCTCTCCGAGAGATGCGCGCGCTCTAGATGCTTCGTTCTGTGCCTCGTCGTCTTCAAATTCACTTTAATTAGACCCGTACAAACTGAACGTGACTGCGAGATGATGTTCAGTGCGTGAACACCTCCGGGGGTGCTGAAAGGGGCTGGCTGTGTGTGGAAAGAAGCTGAAATACTCCTGGAGACAGAGAGAACGCGCTCGGTGGTGCTCTTGTGCACAGATAGGTGAAGAAACTGACTACCCGTCAGTTCCTCTGTCTCTGTAACTAGGGCTGAACTCTGGGTGAACGCATGCGGAGAAGACATTATACACGCGATGAGGTCACCATAGAGAATGGGGGGAATATTTACTCCAAACACATTCAGATAAATAATACATTTATTGTGGACAACTGGGCAATTATCTATCTATCTATCTATCTATCTATCTATCTATCTATCTATCTATCGAATACCATCTTTAGATGTTTTTTTTTCCTGCCGATTAGTAATGCATACTAAACCTAAACAATATGTGATTATGAAATTAGGCTTGTGGAATCATCTTGTGGATCATTTTCAGCAACATTTAATCATTAAAGTGAATGAAATATAATCCATGATTAGGAGATTACAGTGAGCAGAATCCAAACATTTTATGTGGTGTGGAATTTATTTGAGATTATCATTCTCATATCCATATAGCACAGTCTTCAGATAATCCTTAATTAATCACTGCACTTAAACTAGTTTATGTTTACACTGACTGTAGATTCACTGCAGCAAAAGAAATGCAGAAGATAAAGGTTTAGATAGGGGGGTTATTGATTGGATAGAGTTACTTTAGCATTTTACCAGAGATCATTACATTAAATGATGATGAACATGTCAAGTGGAAGTATTGCATAAGATAAGGTTTAATTAAAAAATATACATCTTACTCTTATGCAACCTGGTACTTGAGAAACTGATTTGATTCAAGTGTTTTTTAATTAAAACCTGACTGACCTGAGCAAATTGTATATCTGTTTAGCTAACTAGAAGTGTGAATCCACGCTTCAGTGTAATTCAGTCGAAAATAATACCCTTGATTTGATCATAATTCTGGGAGAAGGGAAAACAACAGAAGTCTTCTGATCCTTAACATCTGGACTGATTGATTTAGCAGAAATCTGGAAAATCCAACCATTCGACCATTGGTACCACCGCTGTGGACACAATGAACCAATTATCTTTCTTTGTTTAATTGTTTTTATGTATTTCTGGAGGAAGCTCAGCTGTGTTCAATCCCAGAACTCTTGGTGGGCTGTGGGCAGATAATAGAATGTTTCATTTCACTGTTTTTGTTGTGGATTAGTCACGATGAGTTCACATCTTTGTTATGAGTGTATCTATAGTTAGCATTTCAATTCAGGTCAGTTGATGATTTTGCACCATAATGTGCATATTCAGTGTTAAAATGGGTCAACAAGTAAATGCTCAGATATGGATCATCAAGATTCCCAAATTAAATTTATGCTTTGCTCTGTAAGCAAAAGGTCTTCCATAAACCTGCACAGAGTGTATTTCTACACACAGGGCAGTTCATATTGCTCAGTGAACACCACTAATATAAACAGACATAAAGATCACCATGAAGGAACGCAATCAGAAATAAGCCACAGAAAGAAAACAATACATGTGAATCTACTGTCATCTTGCAGAGACAGATATGACACGAAGCGGGTCACACTGGCTGTTTGTGATATAACTACAGTCACTTTTGATTAACTGCTTTCTGCCTTGTGCCACAGTTCTGATATTTGCAGAGGCTGCAGTTACATAGAATTACCTATCCATCTCTGTTTAACCAGCTATCCATCTGTCAATCCAAATTACTGACATTTTTTTTCATCCATGCCTGGATGAAAAACCACTGGCCACAAACCACTGTAAATCATAACACAGTGTAGCAAATTGCCACATTAATACACAATATATGGTTACAGATGTGTGTTTAGTTAAAATTCTAATCCCATCAGAGTTGGAACTACTGTATGCATTTTAAAATAAAGAGATAGTGCCCATCCAATTTTCAGAAGACTTGGTTCCGGAAGTATATTACCCATAGGGATTATAAAAAAAGTCTTATGTTATGCATAAAATGTTTATCTGAAGCTAAGATGAATATGAAAATCTGACAAAAAGACAAGGTACAAAACTATGTGCTTTAGTGAGGAAAAGATGGGAGTGGGTGGAGCTAAAGAACTATTTCCAAGCGCTTTGCTCTCTGCAACTCTGATTGGTGGAATTTTCTATACAGAATTATGTGTACTGTAGGTTTTAACAATGAATTCTGATATTAAACAATTATTTATTCACAACAGGTTTGTCTTAAAGGTTTATTAGTTATTGTTTTTAAAAAAAGTTTCCCTATGGAAAATATGAATTTAGTTTTTACAATCAGAACCCTCTATTTTTGTGTCAATCAAACTGGTGTATATATATATATATATATATATATATAGTAGCAAGTCACTATGAATCTTGTAACTGTGACTTGTAAATTGCTATTAAATCACAGTACTATGTGAAAATGTAATTATTTCAAATTATATTAGTGTGGTATGACACCTCGAGTCTAAATGCACTCTGGCATATCATATCTTGCTCATTATCTCTTAATTTCTTATCAAATGGCAAGATACTTATATATGTGCACTGCAAATGTCTTCATTTAACCTCAAGGTCAAAAGCAATTTGGGCCAGAAAACTAGGACATTAGCATACCATTTCAACAACTAGATCTCTGGCAACTGCAGATTTTGCGATCCTGCCAGAATCAGTAACTGTGTTAGTGGAGGCTGCCACTGTATTCAAAGTAAAGACATTTCGCTTTAGCTTTTCAATCAAAGCTGTTACTCCAGTTGAGCCATTCTTGGTAGATAACATTAATTCAGCTAGATGCATTGGGATGAGAGCTAAAATCACTTCAGTTTGAGGAAAACTATGTTGAAAATGTCAATTATCATTCCGCATGGTTATGCAAATTATGTTGAGAGACGACAAGTTAATACAGCTGATATAGCTGGAAATATCTGACGCTCAATCTGCGTTTGACATTCAGAGCCACTCAAAACTATTCATGCGCGTTGACTTTCGTACTGTCACCTGATGTTCAATTTCCTTGTCTGCAGTGTCTAGCGTTAAACTATCAATTTGATAAATGCAGACTTGATAAAAAGTGACTTCCGCACATTTGTGTATGCTTGTGTGTCTATGTTTTCTAATGATTGGTGCCTTAACTTAATTTTTGACATGAGCCAGTATCTGTGGGGAGGAAAAATAGCTCTTTAACTCGCTTTTTAAACAATAGGCCAAATTAGGAAAGCAACCTAAACAGCTGTTGCAGACACGTGGAACTAATTAGCATAGTTTGGCAATATCCAACATCTCTAAAGGACTAGAAAAAGTAGTTTTGCGCTCTATTATTAAACTGTGTATGTTTGTAAGTTGAAAAGCACTACAAATCTGTTACAACAGATTAATTACAACATTAATTGTGCATTAATGGTGGAGTCTAACTGCATGGTACATAATTACACCAGTAGGGGGCGACAAGTCTTTATAAGTAAGTCATAGACTCATTCATTCATCTGATTGGTTCAAAACATTGATTTAGTGAAACTAGGAGCAAAACAAGTGACAAGTCTTTAAGAGTGAGTCAGTAAATCACAGTTAACTGATTTGATTAATTCAAAACACTGATGTACACAGGGAAAAAAAACTAGTGACTGTTTACGATAGATAGTTAGATAGATAGATAGATAGATAGATAGATAGATAGATAGATAGATAGATAGATAGATAGATAGATAGATAGATAGATAGATAGATAGATAGATAGATAGATAGATAGATAGATGTCTTTATTAGAAGGTTATTTGTTGACTAGCAACATAAACAACACTAAAAAAGGTCAGCTCGAACTGGCAAAGATCGAACCTTTAATAATACAGAGGCAAACGCAGGATGTAATCTTCACATGGCATTTCTTCCATGTTCAGTTTTCTTTAAAAAAAAAAAAAAAAGGAAGAATCCCTTCAAACATATCTGGCTAAAGAATAATCCCCAAGTTGACCTTTCAGGACCAAAACTGAAGCAAAGCTCACAAAATCTATTCATTAGTGTCACAAAGTCTGAGACATGCGACGCAGCCTGATTCTGAACTCCTTGATCCCAGAGTGCACCATTCATGCTCGTCACACTCCACAAGTTTGTCTGTCACCATTCAGACATGGATTTAAAGGGATATATACTCAAAAATGAATATTCTACCATTTTATCTTGCTTTCGTATCCTTTCAAACCATCATGTTTTTATTTTCTTCTGTAGAAAATAAAAGATGATGTTAGGCAGAATGTTCATGCTGTTCTTTTCCTTAGAATGAAAGTGAATGGTGACCAAGCTTCAAAAGTCATTATAACAATTTCCCAATAGCAATACTTTGGGGTTACTGTATGACTTGAAATACAGTATGTGAATCATATTTTATGATGTTTTTTTAATTGCGCATTTTGTCATTTTAGGTGCTTAACCGCCCCTAGTCCTCATTCACTTTTAATGTAAATGAAAAAGCCACTTTGACATTCTGCTAAGCATCTTCTTTTTGTGTTCCATGGATAGTGAAATGGGTTTGAAATAACATGAGGGTGAGTAAATGATGAAATAATCCTCCAAGCAAAACACTGAACCATATTCTATTGAATATTCATCTTGGTGTGGAGAAAAACTTCTAAACAGTCATCTTTAGACAATGAGACAAGCAGTGACAAGTACATTTGCATGAAGGAACTGCATCATTCACAGTGCACTGGTTTCCTAATACTGTGATTCATTACAAAAGCACTTGAGATTACCCCTCTTTAGGCCGCTTGCACTAAAGAGAACCTTATATTTTGACCCCAAGTCCCCAATTCAAGGTTTTGTTTAAAGAATGCACAACACCGCCATTATCTTCATTCTGGAGAATCTGTTTGAACAGAACGGAGCATCTCTCCCAGAGGAGACTTGCTAACCTTGCAATGAACTGAGAAGGTCTACTCTCCTGTGATAACTTCTGCTAAACTAACAATGAGTGTTGTGTCCTTGGTAATAAATTTCACTGAAAGACAAGGAAAAGGTGCTATTGTACAAAATTGTTTGAAGGTTGCTTCTTATCATTTCAAATTACAAAGCAGTGCGAAAACATCAAATCAAAGACTTTACGAAGAGGTTTGATGTATGTTCACAGTTACACTTGATCTAGGATGTTTAATTCCTTTGAATGCATTTCATGCCTAAGCTGTTTTCCTCAAGGCAAGGAACAGATCACACAGATGTTCTGCCGTCATGTCTTTTAGTTCTTAAACATCAAAACGAGTGAGAAATGAACATATTATGGTGATTCTCATTCATTTAGTCTAACTGCTAACTTCTGCAATATAATAATAATTTTTTTTTTCATTTTGAGCAATACTGTTGATACCGAAAAAGCAGCATGTGCAGCAAAACAATATAGTCTTGTTTGGTGTTTTGCAAATATTCCCCCCTGAAGTTCCTCCATTTGAGACACAGAATTGTTTGCTGAAATACATAACGAATACCTCTAATATTTCTAGTAACCTGCTGCTTTGAATACCAATGTGAAAAAACGAAATATAATTTTTTCTTTGCTGGCACACCTGTCTCCATCACCATGCATGATTTTGTAACAGAAATAAGGCTTTATATAAGAAAAATAAAAAAATGTGACTAGTTATACATAAAATCTTAAAGAAACAGTTCACCCAAAAATGAAAATGTATTCACCCAGAGGTCATCAAAGATTTAGAAAACGAGTTTGTTTCTTCATTAGAACAGATTTGTGGAAATTGGCATTACATCCCTTACTCACCAATGGATCCTCTGCAGTGAATGGGTGCCGAAGGAATTAGAGTCCAAACATCTTAAAACAAGTAATCTGCTCAACTCCAGTTAATCAATAAACATTAAAGTGAAGTGAAAAACTGCATGTTTGTAAGAAAAACATCCATCAATGCGATTTAATGTCAAACCATCATTTCTGGCCAAAATACTAGTCCATAATCCATAACGCTTCCTCTAGTGGGAAAAAAGTCCAACACGTTTGTCCTCTCTCATCAAAATTCACAGAAATATTTGTTTAGAACTGTTTTGCACCATTTTAACTAGTCAATTTTCTCTCCTGATTCACGCAAAATGACTCTGGAGAAAGCAGTATTATGGATAGAGGACTAGAGAAGCAACGGTTTTTAGTTAAGTCTTAATGATAGATTTGATACTTATAAACACATATTTTCACTTCACGGGATGTTTATTGATTGACTGGAGTCATGTGGATTATTTTGATGTTTTTTATCAGCTGTTTGGACTCTTACTTTGACGGCACCCATTCCTGCAGAGGATCCATTGGTGAACAAGTGATGTAATGTTAAATTTCTTCTAATCTGTTCACCAAAAGAATAAATAAATAAACAATAATAATTATCTACATCGCAGATTTTATTTTTGGGGTAAACTATTCCTCTAAATGAGATCACACTAGACAAAATATCCATTCATGAGATGCAATTAATCTACTTGACTCTTTGGTAAGTAAAGTTGTTAGACTGAAGAAAGAAATTCAAAAGACTTTCAAAATTAATCGCAAAAAAAATGACAAGTGACACATTTAATTAAATGTGAAATTTTAAAACAGACTGAAATAGTATTTTCTTGTAAAATGGACTCCAATAACCTCCCATTTTGTTTACAAGTTCGAAAGAGTAATTTTTACTGTATATAAACGTGTTAGGATGGCCCAAAGTTTTAATGGGTTTTAAAGGGACTTCCTTTCCTGCAGTGCTACTGTGCAGTAATGAACTCCTCTGAGCGGTTTCACAAAATGTTAGCAAATTACAGGGCAATTTAAAATGACCTGGTGCCACTATTGCATCCATCCAGCCAGCAGACACATGCATTTCTATTGTTCAAAAACAGCAGCCTCCACTATCACTCACACAGTCTGCTGTAGTCAGTTAGGAATTAATTTGAGTCCTGACCCTGAAGCAACTGGACTGAATATGATGACAAATCTCATACAGGGAGCGGCTCATGGCCTGCACATTTTTTATCTGTCACACAGTTTGCGTCGCCATAGCAGGCATCTATTCACAAGCAAAGTGACTAACAGAATAATAATGGAAGTGTTTGTATGTACATATACAGTAGAGGACCCCTCTGATAATTCCAGTCATTTTTATCTGGCTGTTAAATGACTGTTATAACCAACGCATCTTATAATGACTATTTCTTCTGAAATGTATTATCAAAAGTTTATCTAGGATGGCTCAAATATTTTCCCCTAGAGCCCCATGTGGCGATGCCTATGTGAAGTATTACTCACATTAAACCACCAAAATTAGTTTATCAATGTTTAATGAGAAGCATTTCACACAGAGGATAAAATATAATGACATTTCAAGTCAAACGATGACCTGCAGATTGCTGCACGTATGCACTAAAAAACAGCCAAATAATTTAAATGTAATAAGAACACATCGAAATATATAACCAATGCAAAATGCTGTTATTAATTCACCTGCTGTTGCTTCTTTGAATCCTTTATTTGCCACCATTGGATGGATGGATGGAACAAAAAACTGAACTAGATAGATAGATAGATAGATAGATAGATAGATAGATAGATAGATAGATAGATAGATAGATAGATAGATAGATAGATAGATAGATAGATAGATAGATAGATAGATAGATAGATAGATAGATAGATAGATAGATAGATAGCTTACTCTGTGGCAGAACAAGTAATTTCCACACAACAAAAAGGAAAGTTCCACTAAAAAAGAGAAAGAGCAGCAAGACAAGATAAATTGATGTGAGCACAGCTGTCCCTTATTGAAAACAATAGCCATAACTAGATCCAGCCTTGGCCATTTGGCTCTGCTGGTCGATCTCAACATGCTTTATGATTGATGGAAGTTTGCAACCAAGACGCACTGTGTTGGCTTTATTGTGGAACCCTAAAACAGGTGTAAAGATTGCAATGAACAGCCTATGGGAAACAGTTTATATGTAGTGCAGAATGGCCATTTGACAATGCGGTACAAGAGCTATTATTGTAAATGAGGAATGAGGAAAACTATTGATTTAGACCTAGTTTAAAAAAAAATAATAATTAATAATTTAAAAAAAAAATTCAGATTGTTTGCTCTCTAAGCTGTAGAATGTCTAATTAAGTAAAATATACATGGTACAACCAACCCAAATGCATTTCTGTATTTGTACAGTAGGTGAATAATTACCCAAACTGCTGAGGTGACTTTTCAAACTAGTCCTCATTGGCTATAATTGGACTCACAGTGCTAAGCAGTAATTATTAGCTATCATGCATTTTAATGCTGAAGTTTCAAAGCAATTTTTGTTCTGTATGATAGAGAATTGACTTACTATTCCTGAGAGGACAGTTTCAATGAAGTGATTAAGATGCCTTGTATGTTAACTGATTATTCTCTTTGACCTTGTCTCATCAGTGAACACAATTGAATATAGTTTGTTTACAGGTTACAAAACGTGTCAAAGAAAATGACAGAAAGGTTGATCTGTGTTCCCTGATTTCCTGACGAGGTAATTTTTTTTGTATTTTTTATAATGATTTTTATTTGTGAATATATGCTATTCTATTTAATAGCTAACTTCTTTCAGATCATCAGTCATCAAAGCTCAGTAAATATTGGTCACCGGCACAGATTTACTTTAGATTTACTCACTAAAAACTCACAGATTATGTTTTCAGGCAATTTCAAGTCTTATTTTTGATGTAACACAGTGGCTATATTTAAGTTTGTGAATTGTTTACTTACTTTCTTGTCGTTATATTGTTAATTCGGACTGTTTCGCGAATGCAGGACACAGGATTTCACATGAACCAATCACAGACGAACATAGCTAGTCATATCCAATAATATCACGATGGAGGCACTGCCTCCCCTCACATGATGTTCCACCATTCATTCTCAGTCACTCCCCAATAAACCCACCGTAGCTTTAGGAGGTCTGTTAAAACTCAATGGGCTCAGGGGAGGCAAGAAAGATGTTATAACTCTACCTGCTGGTGTCGCTGATGGACAATGTTTTTCTTTAGAAAAACAAACAATTTCTTTTTTTTTTTCGATTACTTTTTTTTCTCACCCAATACAGGCATTTTAAACAAGTCATGTGCTTTTTTTGATCATTAATTTTCATTCTATTGAAAAGTATGACCAGTATATTCTACTTTTGTGACATAAGATTTTTGAAACAACAAGGGTGTGTAGTTTAGTATATTAAATAAAATTACATTTATTAAATTAAAACATGAAACACACATATCCATGGACTTTTTTCAACTCTTTCCTGTCCTTTTCTTTAGAATAGATTAGTCATGCAGCAAATAACCTGTTGAAAGGAACTCGGAACTCAACAATGCAATATTCCCCAGAAAAAGTGACTTTCATTTATATTAGGCTTGACAAATTGGAAAGCTCTTGACAGGCTCCCTTGATCTTCATTGACTTTCATCAAAGGTTGCAGACTGCAGTGAAAGACTGGGGATTACTTTGGAGTGTTTGGAGGCTTTGGTCTTAAATTAGTCATGGCTTAGAAAGCAACGATTCTTCCACCGATTCTTAAGTTCACTCAGTCTACATCTATACAACATTAAGAAGCTCTAAGACAATACATCATGCATAACCATTGTTCATAGACTGACGGACACATGCTGTGCTTAAAATCAAAGGTGAAGATATGAAGAAGGCTGCAAATGGTGATAAAATATTTTATTAGAGGAACATTTGGGGGTAAATATTATGTAGGTCAAAACATCAGAAGCCATTCTGGAGGAACCTCAATATATATTAGAAAATCAGCTGAAGCTTTGATGTACACAAAATTAAATGCTAAATGTACTCTACCCACCCTTTAAGACTTTGGGTGGAGGAAAAGCAGAAAAAATAACATATTGATAAAAATCACTGTTCTCTTCCAGCATGAGTGATGTTGTTTTCACACCGTGCAGAAATGCACTATTGATCAGTAACCCCACTACATTTACCGTCATTTTTCTACTTGGCACACCACAGACAGAAATCACTCCCGCTTCCAGGGCCACTTAACTTGCCCTTTTGAGGGAGAAAGGGATATCAGTGTATGCAGTATGGACTGAGCTCGGCCCAGCCAAACAACACCGCCCACCGTAATGGAGTGTGTTTGACCAGCAGTGCATGGAATTGGTTCCTTCTTTTATTAGCAGGATAAGAAATCTGTGACTACAAAACAAGCAGCGAGTGAACATAAACAACAATCGAGGGATATACAGTAATGGATTTACAAAACTTTGTCAAGACATACTGCTTCTTATCTTCAAAGAAACGGAACAAAAAATAATCTTGCACTTTTATGTACAAAAAATATTCTTAATAAAGAGTATAAAAGTATAAATGCTAAACAGTATTTTACTACGCATAATTTTGTCTTGATTTCCAGTAAAAATATCAAAACATCTTTAAAACAACAAAGTTACATGAAAAGCCAAATTGCATATGCCTTTAATACTTGTTTATATGGCTTAAATCAAGTTTCTTTATAATAATGTATTAAATCACATTTCTAAACATATTTCTTTTATTCTAATATTTATTAGTTACAAAAATGTTGACATGTTTTTAAGGATACTTTGAAGTCTTTATTTGGGGAAAAAAAGTAAAAATGCATTGTAAAATATACATTATTGTTTTACATGACTATTTAAAGTGTAACTAAACCCCTGCTCAGAGCCTGACTCCACCCACTGACAATATTTGAAAAATGCTGAAAAGTGGGCAGATCACAGCGGAGATAGAGGGGACGAACCTAGGGCTGAGCTGAGCGAGTGCGGCGTGAACCTGAGACCCGCAGTGACGGATTGATTGACAGCTGCTGTCAGAGACGCTAAAATGGAGAGTGACTGTAATGACGCAAGTAGCTTTGCAACAGAGCGATCATTTGAAGTAGAGGACTTTTCTCCCCCACTTTTACCTGAAGTGGAGGGTGTCGAGGTGTCTGTTCATATCAATTCGAGCCGCTGGCTCAAACTGTGGTCTTAACTCCCGCACCGCGTCGCTTTTCAGCGCGAGCTGTGTGGAGAAGCCCATTTCCACCTCCATTGCGTTGGAGAAGCAATCCCGTGTAAAACGCAGTTTGCACACTCGAGCTCTAGGCGGGAACTTGCTGTCTTCCAGGCCAAATGCATGCAACCACTGGCGCTTAATTTTAAAGTCTGCTGGTAAACTATGCAGTCCAGCAGTGCTGTCACAACCAGCAACACTACACATACGTACCATCCTGACTACTGTACTAAATACAGATAAATCTACGCTAACTTGAATATCTAAATAACTATATAATTGATATGCTAAATAGATGCTATAATAGTCTATCCTGGTCGTTACCAATACTCGCAATTCCAGCTCCTGACTCACTACAGTGATTTTGATGGTTTTATACTGCCAAGGGCATGGTAGCTCGTACCAAGGGGCGTGGTGAGCTGGAAACTGCTTACGTCACCTGCCACCGCTTACGTCACTTGCCACCGCAACATCCAATAGGAAAAATCAACTGCAGTAGCCACCGTTCAACCTGAAGAGGGCAGCACTCACACGTTTTTACACCATATATTGTAGAATTAAAACACTTTATACTCAAATGTCAAAAAAGTTACTTGAATCAATGAACAGCACTAATAAAGCCCCATTCTTATAGATCATTAACTAAAAAAAGTTGGTTTAGGGTTTAGTTACTCTTTAAGTATTTCTACTTTAAAATATACTTTGTTTATACTATGGAGCAGCTCTACTTACCACACATTTTAAAAGATTATATGTTTGTCAGTGGTACCGAGGATCTGCAAATCATTCGCCATCATCCTCAGTCATCTCTCTCTTTACAGAGTGTCTACACAGGACGCAAAAGTTGTTGTGTGGCACCAAGCCACATCAGCTAAAGACTGTCTACACTGGACGCAATAAAGCGTCCATTGAAAATCATTTGAAATTTGTGTCAGCACGTCATTAAACAGAAAGTGGCAGCAGCTTACTTTCTGGATGCATATGTGCAGCTGGAAATGAGGAGGTGAAGCTATGTCATTTGCAATATCACACTTCTGTTCTACTCTCCCCACTTCGCCGGGGAAATGCCTCTCATTTCCACTTTTTCAAAGCTATGGTGTCCTCAAGGCAGAACACAGCCCCTCACCCAGACTAATAAGCAAAAGCTATCCTCACTGGAGCATGGGCCGCAGCAGCCACAGGAAGAGTAGATACAGACCTTATCATGAAAAAATAATCCCTGGCTAACTGTGTTGGGAACCCTGTAGGATTGCATCTCTGCTGCAGACAGCTGGCGAGATTACCAGAGAGACCGAAGATCTTTTTCAGAGCCATCTAGTCCAATCAAACCGGATGGGTTTGATGCGACAGCGGGGCGAAAGGAGATGCTACATTTGAGTTTCTCCCACAAGCAAGCTAGCATCTTGCCTTTGGGCTGGAACACAATTCTGCTGAATCATGATAAAGACAGCAGCTTCTAATGTTTGGAGACAGGCCCCTTGTTCAGGGATTCAATGGGGGGCTTATCGTAAGGCTCAACATGATGCCATATGTTTCTTAGCTCAAGAAAATGACTTAATGTATCTCATTCTGTTTACTGCTCACTAAACCAAGTCGCTCTTTACCAACCACCACTATTATTTATCCTGCAGGGCATTGGGGATTTCAGATTTTAAAAGTTGTTTGTAGTGAAGGATTTTACATGTGAATTGGAATGGGGTGTCAGAGTAAATGGAGTTCTCCTTATATAACTTCAAGACGTTGTGTCACCGTGATCAGCAATCCACAGGACCATCTTCTCTACCCCCATTCCATTCAGATTTAGATTCCGCCCCATTGTGACACTTGAAGACTTTGAAGAAATTTCTTTTTAAGATGAGACTCCAGCACACTTTCATGAGAATACATTTTTGATGACTGCTGCCACAAAACACTGAGAAATAAGAATAATAGACTGAAACGCTCTCATAAGGAAGTGTAAATGGGAATATTCTGCTAATTAACAATATCTGCACCTGTGCCAAATTTATATTGGAAGCCATTCAATAAAAAATAAACTAAATGTAACAGAAAATAAAGGTAACATGATAAATTAGAGTTATGTGAATAAAATTCTTTTTATTTATTTTTCTTTGCATTTTAACAATGGTTCTTCATTTCGGTTAAATATGTGATACATTAAAGTAATTGCTCACCAAAAAAAAAAAAAGCTGAAAATGTTTTTACCCTCAGGCCATCCAATATGTAGTTGATTTTGTTTCATCATCAGAATTGGGGGAAAAAATTAGACTTTCACTTGAGGAATCGTTATTATGGACTTGCAGAAACAACGGATAAAGTTAAAATGCTGGATTTGTTTCATACAAACATGCAGTTCACTTTTAGTCAGTCACTCTCTACGTCAGTCGTAACCAAGACGATTTTTATTTCACAAGACATTAATTGTCATATGGATTACTTGTGGTTTATTGTGATGTTTTTATCAGCTGTTTGGATTGTCATTCTGACGGCACCCATTCACTGTAGTGGATCCATTGGTGAGCAAGTGATGCAACGCCACATTTCTTCAAATCTGCTGAACAAACTCAACTACATTTTGGATGAACTAAGGTTGAGTACATTTTCAACAAATTTACATTTTTTGGTGAATTATACTTTCAGCAAGAACCCCAAATTGTAATATATGCATTTATTTAAATATCACACACACACACACACACACATTTTACACTCATAAAGGTAAAATATTTTACAACTTTCTGCAGTTTTATTTTAGGTTTTGATGTTCTTAAGAATATATATATATATATATATAGTCTAAGTACCAAAGAACATCTCAATATATTTTTACAGCTCCCCCTTAATATATAGGCAACACCCCCCCCCCCCATCCCACCCTCCCCCAAAAAAGTAGTTCTAAAAAAAGCTCTATCATTTCTTTGCAGAAGCTATTTGGTTTAACAATTTGTTTCTAATACAGTGAATCATATACATTTTTACGTGTGACTTAAGTGTCCCGTTTTGCTTTACAATTAGCATCTAATTAAAGTTTTACAAAAAGTGTGAATAAGTGGAAACAAAGATTAGGAGCATTAAGCACATTTTAGGCATTACAGTATATTGTAGAAACTCGACTCATTCATTTCAAATGAGTCTGTAGAACAGCTGGCCTTCTGATTTCATTTCATGGCAGTGTCATTGAAGCTTTTTGAGATGTACCAGATGAATAAAAATCCTGACTGATAAAGCCAACGTTTTCTTCATTGTGCCAGTACAGATGAAGAATGAAATACAGCCATTCTTTAATCTACTGTTAAAGACTTTATGAATACATGTCTTCAGTTACCACAATAAATGAATAAAATGTAATGCCAAAGTAGATTAACTTCACCAGCATTGTAAGGCGTTATTTTTCAGTTGATATGTTTACTACAGAGCTGCTCCAAACCTAGATAAGACGTCTGTATCCAGGAGAGTCATACACTCAAGATGGTGATTCCTCAATGTTTTTTTTTTTTTTTTCCCTCACAGTTCAAGGTCACATGGATTTATTTTAATGTTTGTAGAGGTGAAAAGGAAGATTTAATCTGCCAAAGATTATATTTAATCAACAACAGCAAACTTTTATCTTGAACACAAACTACATAGAAGATACTTTAAAATATGCATTTAACCATGTAGACCCACTGCATTTCACATATATATTACTTTATATATATTACTATTACCTAAAAATAAAACTGGGTACTTCCACATCAAGAAGACACACTGAAAGAAGCTGTCAGAGGTTGTAATTATGTTTTTATACTTGTCACTGTTGTATTTTTGCTGTTGCAAAGGAGGTATCAGAGCTGCACATTTAAATGTGATATTTGGCATGACCTATTTTTGCTGCTGCTCTTACAGCATGTTTTCATGCTACACAAGCTTTTTTGAGAGGAAAATATTTAGTTCAAGAGATGACTCATCAACCTATTCACTCAGCTGACAGAAGAAAGCACCCACCCTACTACTCTCTCGCCCGCTCTGTTTTTTTTTTTTTCTATAGCCAGTTGGTTGGTAATAATGGCTCTGGTATTGATAGAAATCCAGATGATGCTAAAGCAACTTGAGATGAATAGAAGTTACTTGAAGTAATATAGACGGTCAGATGTTCTTGCTTTCACCGAAGCACAAAATTTTCTTTCTCAAACTTCACAGCACTAAAGTGCTGCTAACAATCAAGAAATTATTTATTAAAAAAATCTATTGTTCTCAACTGACTGAATGGAGAGCAAAAGGAAGAAGTTTCCTGGTTCTCAGTATTTTCTCCTGAAAAAAAAAAAGATTCCATAATCTCATTCTTGCTCTACAAAGCGTTTGGTTTGGTATTCATGGCTGTGGTGTTGGTGAAAAACCACACTGTGCTGAAATGACACCTCCATAGCTTAGAGTGTTCTTCAAGGGAAGACGCTGGCACATCCCAGCAGCCCTCTCATCACAAACACAAGCGCATGCCACAGATAAGTCATGCTCTTCGGCGATTATGTCGTAAACACCATTTCTCCCCCTCAGCTGCTAAGATTCTCTCTCCTCAGTTTCGTCGCCGAGGGTCTCTCTGCTTCTATACAGATTTTAATTGCTTGGCAATAAAAAAAGAAGGTACCGACAGCTGAGACAGGCTTGCTGAGCATACATGGATCTGCCAGGAGGCAAGTGAGCCCTCAATAAAAGACCATGCATTAGAACCGATTTTCACATAAACCAAATGGACAGTTTGATGCAAGACACGCTCTAAGTTAAAGACTGCCAATGCTTTCAAGTCGAATTTGTGGCCCACTCTAAAAGGTCAAATATAGAAGTATTTTAACTGCCTGTGAATCCGATGCTATATTAATTTGACAATCAAAACAGTTCTTTCTCTGTCAAAGGAAGCATCTCCTGCTATATTGCGAATTCCTGTACTTAGTGTATGAAAAACTGTTTGAAGTTGTGCAGTATAAATATCTTCTCTAATATATTACATCCACCATATGGACCTATGACATACTAACAACTTTCTCAAAACATCATGGGACAGTTCAACTAGACATGAGCCATCAAATTTCCTTTTTTTATTTACTCACACTCCTGTCATTAAAAACCTGCATGTTTCTCTTTCATTTTGCAGAGCACTGTAGAATATATTCTGAAGAATGTTTCAGTTGTTTTTGTTCATTGATCATTATGCATTTTTTGTTGTATTTCGGAATTGTTGTTATGTTTTCTCTATTTTCTCCTTATAAAACTGATTCATTTTGTGATTTTAAGTTACTTATATTGACTTATTTTCTAGATTGATTTTATTTGTTATTTTGGGCCTTGGATCTCTCTGAAGCCCTGTAGCCACTTGCACAATGTTTAAGATTATGTATATTGTTTTATAATTGAAAACATACACAGTTGAATATATAATGACTAAAATAGTTCAGGCAAATAAGGTATTAAAAAGGTATTACCCCAGTTACTCAAGTGGTGTTGGAATTGGTGATTTGTTATGGTAAGGTATCTATACTTTTACTTAAGTATGGTTTTCAGTTCTCTTTACACCTCTGGATAATAGTAAGATGTGTTTCTTAAACACCACATCAGCATATTAGAATTATTTCTGAAGGATCATGTGACCCTGCAGACTGGAGAAATGGCAGCTTTGCCATTACAAATAAGTTATTAAAGTAGAAAACAATTATTTAAAATTATTTTTTGACCAAATAAATGCAGCCTTGGTGAACATAAGAGATATCATTTAAAAACATAAAAAATATAGCAGTGCTAAAGTAGTCTAAGAGAAGCATGCATATTGGAACACAGAGGATTTCTTAACCACAGTTTATTGTGTTTCCTCTTTGGGAACTCCAGGACATGGTAAGTTCAGCCAAGTTAAACATGTTCTTAATATTTATTCACGAAAAGCACAAGCGCATTATTCAAGCAGATAATACGTCTCCCCTGCTGCTCCCCTCCATCAGCTCAGAGCAGCTACATAAGCACAGAATAATCACTCTAACTGATCTCACTATCAATAAAGCGGCTAAAATATTTACCTGTTAGATCCGTTACAAACTCTAGAAAGGGAATTTGTGGAAACAAGAGGCTCCTTCTGTTCCAGCATTAGTGTTTGCATGCAAACACTTATGGGATGATTTTAGACCATGGTGCTAATAGTTAGTAAATTAATAGCATGCTGTGTAGAGGCCTGAGTACTCCCTCAGAGTCCTGGTACTGAGAATTAAGCCCGTCCTCAGTCCAGCTGGGCAAAATTGAAATGCATGGTATGCAAACTGATAAACTACAGCTAGAGCTGCTTTATATAATCAACTGTGTTTTTGATGTCCATTTTGTTCAGTATTTTTAGCCACTAAATGCAATTACATTCTCATTAGCCTCCGTTTCTTATCAGAGAACAGAGGTGCATTAAGTATGCAGTGTATAAGGTTTAACCTTCATTTACTTAGCGCACTCGGCTAGATTGTTTCTACTCTAAAGCACAAGGGAAAGAATGAAAGAGGGTGAACAGAAGGTAAAGGTCTTAAGCCTTAAGCCTTTACATTTGCTTTTCATTTTAACTACAAATCTATAATCTGAGACATACTTAAAACATTGGATTTAAAAGCCAATTTAAACCTTGAAAAAATAAACAAATTGTATAATGTGAAATGAAGAAGGAAAATAAAATTCTGCACTATTTTCAAGGTCAAACAATCAATTATCATTATATATTCATCTAATAATGAAATTCATTAGGTTAGATACAAAATATAATTTATATATATATATATATATATATATATATATATATAGAAAGAGAGAGAGAGAGAAAGAGATACATATATATATATATATATATATATATATATATATACACATATATACACATATATACACACACACACACACACACACACACACACACACACAATGCTAACTCCAAATACCACATTTTTAAAATTCAAAGCACTTGATTAACTATTAACTTTTCAATCAAACATCATTGCTAATGTTTTAATGACCATATTTTGTTACTTGATTTTTTACTATTATTGAATGCTGACTATTTTTATGTAAATGTAGTAGCTTTAATAAATTCAGTTTTTAACTTCATCCATGTTTTTATTGCTTTCCAGTTTTATTCTAATGGATCAAAAATAAAACATATTTGATGCAAATTGTGTAACTATAACACACTAGTTTGTTAAGGATTTCAATACACTTTCTGTGTAAAGAGGAATAGCACATTGATTGACATATGAGTAACACAAAATGTGTTGTCCTTATCTAGACACAAAGGTGTGTTAAGAAACAGCACAGGTTGTGTTTTTAACTCATGCTTCGACTTCAGTGGTGTTCAGTACAAAACACAAACAACAGCTGGTGTTATGACCATTACCAGCAAGGCCTCGGTCATTTAAATGCTGCGTTTCAGCATTAAAGTTAACATTTTCTTCCAATTAGCAAAAAACTTTTAAAAATGCGAATATGTGAGCTCATCCCTCTCTGCGTAGACAGGGGAGTTCTCACAGGAAAGTCAATCCTGCATCTCACTTGGGAAGCTCACCCATGTAGAAAACAATGTGGAGTCACATGTCTCCGCAGAGCTGATCTGCCAGACAGAGTCTCTCTCCTCAGCTGAGTGGAGATGATAGGTGAACATCGTCTCTGCACGCAGCCGCATGACGTGATTCCTGTCAGAGTCTTAACGGCACGCCACATGTTCTCCCATCAGGCTACCTGCGGTAAGATCCACCACCTGCTCTCTAATAACCTGAAGTCAAGTGAACGACATCTGATTTCAGGATAAAGAATAGATTGTTGTGCCTTGTGTACGTCTTTTCTGCAGTGATGTTGAGTGATGTGGAGGACACATGCCTCTTGAAAAAACCCAGCATACTGTCTGCTGGTTAGGTATGTTTTGAAGCATGGCTGCTGGTTTGAGATGGTCATGTGCTGGTCATGAGCTAGTTGCTTAGGACCTGCTTAGGACCAGCATATGATGAGCTAAGAACCAGCTTAAACCAGCTGGCAATTCTTCAAAACATACCTAACCAGCATATGATGTTTTTTTAAACAGGGATGGAAATGCACTGATTGCAGCACACTGTTCTCACATCTAGATCAATTACATAAGCTTCAAACCCAAACTGAACTCCTGTCATAGGACACAGAAATCAAAACAGGGATTGTGGGTTTAAGAAGTTTAAACTTCAACTACTATCAAAATGAAAACATAAATGCACATGGAGAACACAGTGGCATCTTTTAAAAACAGAAAAGACGCAAAGTTCAGAGCAGTGCAATCCATCTGAACAGAACCGCACTGAACAAAATTCACCCTTTAAATGATTCCAAAAAGCTTGAAGATAACTTGAGTACTTATATCAGCAAAACCATCACTGGTACACATGCGGTAAACAGAGAAGATGATGATCTGTACCAATGCAGAATGTATTCAGGAGGTGACCATGTGAGGATGAGAAGCTCCAGAGTATTTACAGTAAGTTTGGCAATGCTGTGTGTTCTTCTGCTGACAGCAGTCGTAGTGCTGGGAGTCAAACTGAATAAAACTACACAGATGATACAAACCAGCTACTAAACAAAGAACAGAGAGCTTGCTTATCAAATAATTGTGACCTGATTAAGCAAAGACTGAATATAGGTAATCATGGAGTAAGTTAAAACAAAAGTTTTTAAAGGATACAGTATTACTTTAATGCAAACCAATAGTTGAACTGGTTGCGAACAAGTGAGTGAAATAATCTGTAGGTGTCTCTCATCACCTGTTCGCTTTCATTAAGTGAGATCATTCCAGAACCATACCTCTCTGATCCCTCCTAGGATTAGACACCGCTTGTCATGTTTCATGATTTTTCCCTCAGCTCAAGTCATTTCAAGGAGCCTGAAGTAAAGCGGGAGCAATTTTGTGAGACAACGCTAAAACGTACAACCATCACTGCCCACTTTATGTGCCAGCTGTCTGGAGATGAAAGGTCTTTTTGCAGATCAGACTCCCAAGGCACGAGGTGCTTGGCCTTAGGGCTTATGAATATATTTTTCTAAAACTACAGTATACGTGACTTAAAATCGTCTTCAGACAGACACACTGGGCTGTGAAGTAAACAATGGCTTTAAAAATCAAGCAGACGCTACAGAAACTTGAGCCGACTGTCGAGTCACAGTTTGAAGCACTTAGGAATGGTTATTAAACAGCTTTTTCTGCTAAATGAGGGGATGAGGGAGGGTTGTGGAAGCCGACACACACATGAGAAAGTCACGAAGAAATAAGCTACTGACATCGAAAAGGTTGACACATTAAAAACAGTCACTGTAATTCTTACTGGCACAAACATGTCTAATTCAAATGCAAATTAGGCTCATCATAGATTGTGAGAGGTCAACGGGGTTGTGAATCAAAAATCAGATTTGAAAAAATGCTTCCCTTCTGTTAAATGTGTGATTTTCAATTGATGTCCCAAAGGAAGTTTATTTAAAATGACAGAAATAGAAACCTACCTATTTTTCACCTAAATCCGATAAAGCTTTTTAAAACTTTTAAACAAGGATTTGCCAAGCCAATGTTCAAAGTTTGTCTGAACAAAAACTTATTTCACATTTGAATTTTAAGCATTCAAATTTTTTACATTCAAATTTGAATTTGAATTCTGCATCTTGTTTGTTATCTCAACTCAAATTCAGGAATTTGATTGGTATTTAAAAGGTTTTTTAAATTCAGTCATAAACATTGCATAATTATAGTGCTCAAAATATTTAAGCCATAATTTACACTACCATTCAAGAGTTTTGGAATATATATATATTAGGGGTGTAACGATACGCGTATTCGTATTGAACCGTTCGGTACGAGGCTTTCGGTTCGGTACGCGGTACGCATTATGGACCGAACGGTTCGTTGGACTAATTAATTATATTTGGAAAATAAAAAAAAATTGTGAAATATAATGATTTGCGTTCAACAAGGTAGCCCAATAACCCAAACGACGTAACAGGCAATGCCCCTGACACCCCCGAAGAAGAAAAAAACACCAACTTATAAGTTTATGTTAGGCTACTCAGTCAGGCGCTCGCTCACTCAGTACGCGCTGAAGGCTCGTTGCAAAATGGCCAATGCGTTTAACAGACCAGAAATAGAAGATCCTCCAATAACCAACAGGTCTGGTGTTTGGGTGCACTTTGGATTCCCTGTAAGTGAGCGAGCGCCTTTATGGGCCTTTCACACAGGACGCGGTATGCGCGGCGCTGCGCTATAAAACCCATTCATCTCAATGGCTTGCTCCGCGCAAGGACGTTTTGTTGCTGCGTCGACCAAAAGCGCAAGCGCAGCGGTGCGCATCATTTGCGTGCTTGCGCGCACGCCGCGCTCAAAGTTCAAAATAGTTCAACTTTTGCCGCTGCGCTCTGTGACGATTACCAGCGCGACCAATAGGATCCAAAACAAGAACGGAAATCAAAATGAATGAACGGCTAGTACAGTACTGTGTGTGTCAGAATTTCCTGAGCTGTACGATACAAGTTTGAGGTAGTATAGGGACATCTATGGAAGGCATTTTCTGCCAAATTTAAATAAATAAATGAAATGATTAAAATTAAAATTAAAACCAGATTAACGATTTCATTACAGAAAACTGTACGCAAAATATGTGACAAAATTGAGAATGAAATTAAATGATTTCATTTTCACGGTGACATACCTGTCAAATTGAAAAATAAAATGCAATTGGTGATTTCACATTTCATTTTCAATAGAGTCTCGAGGCAAGACTGCCAATATTAAAATGAAAAGCCAAATGTGAAAAAGAAACTACACATACAGTTTTAACAAAGCTCTTTATTAACGCTCACGCAATAATAGTGACACAATTCAAATTTAAATTTAAATTTTACTTGTCATTTTAATTCCTATTTTATTTCACTGTTTTCATTTTCGTTTTCATTTTCAAAGACAACCTGCATTGTGGGTGTGGCTCAATTACGTTGTTACGTGGAGGAGCTATAATGGCGGTTATGGCCAGTATAGCAGCAGAATTAAACCAGCTAGCAAACATTTCAGATGATAATGACTTCATTTTGCTACGAGTTTCCATCAGGTGCGTGATTTCACATAGAGCAGGTGTTACTACACAGAGCCATTGTTAACAGAGAAGATGCGCAAATCCACGTTCATTTTCAGCATTTATTGGCGCATCTTCTCAGTTAACAATGGCTCTGTGTAGTAACAGCTGCTCTATGTGAAATCACGCACCTGATGGAATTAACCGCTGATTAGAGAACCGGCTTTACTGACGAGATGCGCATTAACGATCGGCCGATCGTGATCGGAGCACCCCTAATCTTGGATACACTTGGACATTTTGCAGCCTTCACAAACTCAGCAGACAGCAGATTTTCCGGGGAGTCTCGTGGAGGCTCAGGCCGAGGAACTGCAGTGGGTCGAGGGTTTGACGCATGCTGGTCAGACTGGTTGTTTCTTCCACGTTCTAATGCTGCAGCAGCTTCCCGCAAAAGCTCACTAACAGATTCGCCATGTCTCGATTACAATATATTCACATTCGACGATTGTCTCTAGCGCCGTTACTTGAATAAGCCACACCCATTCATTAACATATAATTTGCATGCAGGTTGTCTTTGAAAATGAAAACGAAAATGAAAACAGTGAAATAAAAGAGGAATTAAAATGACAAGTAAAATTTACATTTAAATTTGAATTGTGTCACTATTATTGCGTGAGCGTTAATAAAGAGCTTTGTAAAAACTGTATGTGTAGTTTCTTTTTCACGTTTGCTTTTCATTTTAATATTGGCAGTCTTGCCTCGAGACTGTATTGAAAATGAAATGTAAAATCAGCAATTGCATTTTATTTTTCAATTTGACAGGTATGTCACCGTGAAAATGAAATCATTTAATTTCATTCTCAATTTTGTCACATATTTTGCGTACAGTTTTCTGTAATGAAATAGTTAATCTGGTTTTAATTTTAATTTTAATCATTTCATTTATTTATTTAAATTTGGCAGAAAATGCCTTCCATAGACATCGTCAGGAAAGCTGTGTCATGTAGACATATCTCCATTCAAGGAACAACAGACTATGATAGAGCTCCCGCTAAAAGTTTTTAAAACTCCGCCTATGCCATAGCGCAGCGCAGCGCAAATCGCGTTGTATCTGAAGGGCAACGCTGAACCCAGCGGCAAGCGCCGCGCATACCGCGTCCTGTGTGAAAGGCCCACTATGTAGTGGAAAACGTAGGTTTTAAGAACATGCTTAATGTAATTGAGCCCCGTTACAATATTCCTTCACGAGCCCATTTCAGACAGACCGTAATTCCTGCTTTGTTCCAAAAAACATAAGCCCTATAGAGAACCAATTGAGTAAAAACACACTCAATATAAAGAGTTATAGAGTTCCATATAAAAAGTTAAATTTTTGTATTTGTTCATAACTACTAAAATAATATAACATTTTCATTTTTTTATAAGGAGCTGTTTTTGTTTTATACAGTATGCTGCTAAGAAAACACTATAGAAGATGGGTAAAGAATAGCTCCATCATTGTTCAATGTAAAAAAAAACATACTTTGTTAGTTTTAATAAATAAAATATTTTTTTTAAAAATCAAGGAAATTTATCTGTATATATAAACCTATTTTTGATCAAATAAATGCAGCATTGGCAAGCACAAGTTACTACAAATACATTCAATTATCTTACCCACCCAAACATTTGAAGCGTAGTGCAACTATAAATAAAATAAAACACATTTTGGTTAAACGCTGTGAAATCTGGATTGGTCTGATTGACTGAGATGTGGGTTAACGTGACGGAGGTGAGGGATTTCTAACCACGGATTATGGCAGCAGTTATTCATCAGAAGAGTGTTAAAATCACTTATGAGTTCAATTAGTCAATTCCACCCTTTAGTAAATTCCTCCATGAAATGCTGTCTTTACAGTTAGACTGAAGACTATTGAAGGCCAGGAGTGTAAACTCACCTGCAGGTGCAGGATGAACATTCAAATAGTTCAGGTGTTGAAGTTGCAATGTTTGTTGACGACTGGAAATTTGAAAGTGGATGACTTTATTTGCTGGTTACAGATCTTTAGACACAAACAGAGCACGTATCTTCATTTGATATTCTCCCTCATGAGCGGTACTGCACGGCACACCTGCGTGGCCCAGGAGGGGTTATTATTTACATCTGTTGCACGGTGTAAATAAACATATCACTCTGGAGGCATGGAAATAATGCTATCCAACTGGAATAAACTGAAGACACTCTGAAGTTTGTACAACAAAGCAATGAGAAACTCAAGGACACCTTACCTTGAGCTGTAGCAGAGAATTCTAGAACTTCAGCATGGTTTGTGGTCAGTCGACCCTTGATTTCAGTCTGGCTTCAGAGAGATTTTAACAAGAACTTTAGTATTCATTATACTGGAAATAAATAATTAAAGTAAATTAAATTAAATTAAATTACATTAAATTAAATTAGCCATGGATAAAATGTGGCACATGTGCATATTTGTAAAAAACAGCTGTATAAATACTGATTATGTATTAAAAAAATTTCATTGTTCCTGCCTTTAAAAGTGTAACTGATGATATTTTGGGGATTTTTAGCTTTGCCATTCCTGGCAAACAATGGAAGTTCAGCAGAGCAGGATTTCTAGAGGAAACAACAGATTAAAACACTTTGAACAAATACAATTTGCTGAGTTCAAAATGAAAATGACTTCCCAAAATATCACCATTGAAAAAATTGCATAAATCAATACAAAATGCATTTTTATCAGGAATCTAAGACGTGGTATTTTAAGCATGGAGACATTTTAGAATAATAAAGCTCTAAAAGTAAATTCATCAGGATATTGAGAGAAATTAAATGTCATAATGATACATTTTCGATGCTCTACACATCAGGGTATTGACGCCAAAGGCAATGGGGCTCGTCCAAGATGCCTTGGGAGTGAAAACGTGTTGGAGATAAAAGCGCACTGCCTCCCTAACTCAGCTTGTGCCTCCATTCTTCACTGACAAGAAACCATTCATAACAGTGTACATTAAACGTGTTGTACATACCTAAATGTTGGGGCTATAAAAATCTTTTACTGTTAAATGTATTGGAAATAGCAGCGCTGCACAACAAAGAGATTCACAAACCATTTTGAGCTGCTACATCAAATCTCAGATCTTTTGACAAAAGTGCTGCTTTGGAACTCAAAACATGCTCATTAAAAACTAATTTAAAGTCCTCTTCTAAAGTTTGGGAATGTGACTGTGTTCAAAAAGTTAGGAAAAATGTTGTGATTTTTGGCTTCAGATCCAGAAAAATTATTATACAGGCAAAATTGTGTAGCTCCTCAGGCAACAACCAGATCAGAACGAGGGAGTCTCCCCTTAAACACTCTGCCCTAAATCTAGCGTTTACTGCCTCTCTTACAAGAAAATGCATAGTACTCACCCTCAGGCCATCAAAGATATAGAGGAGTTTGTTTCTTGATCAGAACAGATTTGGAAAAATGTAGCATTACATCACTTGCTCACTAATGGATCCTCTACAGTGAATGGGTACCGTCAAAATGAGTCCAAACAGCTTATAAAACAACACAATAATCCACAAGTAATCAACGCAACTTCCATCCATCAATTAATGTCTTGTGAAGTGAAAAGCTGTGTGTTTTTAAGAATTAAATCTATCATTAAGCTATTAATTGGTAAAATACAAGTCCATAATCTATAATAAAAATAAATACTGCATGTCTGATCATACCCCTAAGATGCAGAACCCATCAAATCACGTAATCAAAAGTCTCACCATGAACTTGCAATCAATGTCTTCAAAAACCAAATTGGCTGAGTAATTTAATATTAATATTCTCAATAATGTGGATAATGTACAGCAAAATTTAAGAGAAATATCTGAGACATAGTTACATATTTCCATTTTAAATTAAATTTAACTTAACACTCAAATTATATATATATATATACCGGGTTGGACCCCTTTTGCCTTCAGAACTGCCTTAATTCTTCATGGAATAGATTCAACAGTATTGGAAACATTCCTCAGACATTTTGGTCTATATTGACATGATGGCATCATGCAGTTGCTGCAGATTTGTCGGCTGCACATCCATGATGCGAATCTCCCATTCCACTACATCCCATAACTGCTCTATTGGATTGAGATATGGTGACTGTGGAGGGCATAATTAAAGTGAACTCACTGTCATATTCAAGAAACCAGTCTGAGATGATTTGAGCTTTGTGACATGGTGCATTATCCTACTGGAAGTAGCCATCAGAAGATGGGTACACTGTAGTCATAAAGGGATGGACATGGTCAGTAACAATACTCAGGTAGGCTGTGGCGTTTAAACAATGCTTAATTGGTACTAAGATGCCAAAAGTGTGCCAAGAAAATATCCCCCACACCATTACACCACCACCCTGAACTGCTGAGACATGCAAGATAGATCCATGCAGTGGTGTATTATAATGAAGTAATAATACTTCGTTACAGTACTAAAGTATTTTTTGGGAGTATCTGTACTTTACTTGATTTTTTATATTTCAGACAAATTGTACTTTTACTTCACTATATTTCCTAATTAATATGTATCCTTTTACTCTGATACATTTCCCCGAACCATATTCGTTACTTACTACAAAATAGTCAGAAAGACACAGACTGCAGGAAAGCAGGTTTGATGAGTCAGTAGTAGTAGTAGTAGTAGTAGTAGTAGTAATAGTAGTAGTAGTTTATTTCTGACTGAAGGGGTTTAGGCTGAAGTGAAACACTTATTGATGCCTAACCCTATTTACAGTGGTCTGTCGTTTGCAAATTAGACTCCTAAAAACACTTTTGCTCATGTGCAAACAAGTACAACAAGCAAAACCGCAAATGATTCATTTCCCACTCAAGTCGAGTCAGGAGTGTGATATACAGCATGCGATAATAATGTAAGTGTTGTTTTAATGATGTGTGATCTGACATTATCAAGTAGGCTACATCACCACATCACACATAGTGTGCAAGCACGTTGATTTATTAGTCTATTCAAACTCAATTCCAAACATTCTGAATTTTAGATGTCAAAAATGCTTCTGTATGCTTTTTTATGTTTATATAATTTAATATAGTTAATCTGCATCACAAAAAGAGTACAGTTTTTCTGCAAATATCAGCATGAACACATTTAATAATCATTTTATACTAGTTAAGTAAAGAAATAAGTGACTTACATTTTAGACATAATATTGCTTTTTCTTGCTCAATTTTGCCAACAAAAATAGTTCCAAACAGATCACAGCACTGTTTTGCATCTCTGAGCAATGGACGGTGTTTACTTAATTAAATGGTTCAGCTTTTTGAATGAATCGGTTGAATAAATAATTCAGTGATTCACTCATTAGGCACGTTCGACTTGAAGCAGCTCTGCGCAGAATTATCGCTGTATGACATGAAAGTACCACGAGAGTGGTTAGACTGCATAGGATCCGTCTGCTCTCGTGTTAGTTTGATGTCATACAGTGATCATTCTGCGCAGCGATGCTTCAAGTCGTACGCGCCTATTAACACGGTCAAATGCTTTGTTTCTGAACGAATCAGCCGTTTGAAAATATTCTAAATGATGACTTCAACTTCTACCAAAGTCATTTCTGGTAAGATATCTGTATTTTTACTTGAGTATGGCTTTCAGGTAGCTACTTTGTACACTGGATCCAAGCTTTCATCTTGTTTATGCCAAATTCTGACCCTACCATCTGAATGCTGCAGCAGAAAATGAGACTCGTTTAGCCAATCTTCTATAGTCCAACTTTGGTGAGCCTGTGCAAATTGTAGTCTCCGTTTCCTGTTCTTAGCTAACAGGAGCGGCACCCGGTGTGGTCTTCTGCTGCTTTAGCCCATCTGCTTCAGGGTTAGACGTGTTGTGCGTTCAGAGATGGTATTCTGCATACCTTTGTAACAGGTGGTTATTTGAGTTACTATCATCTCTAACAAGTCTGCCCATTCTCCTCTGACCTCTGACAGCAACAAGGCATGCCTCTCACTGGATATTTTCTCTTTTTGGACCATTGTCTGTAAACCCTAGAGATGGTTGTGTGTGAAAATTCCAGTAGATCAGCAGTTTTTAAAATACTCAGACCAACCCATCTGGCACCAACAACCATTCCATGTTCAAAGTCACTTAAATCCCCTTGGTTCCCCATTCTGATGCTTGGCTTGAAATTCATCAAGTCGTCTTTACCACATCTACAGGTAGATGCCTAAATGCATTGAGTTGCTGCCATGTGATTGGCTGATTACCCATTTGTGTTACCAAGCAATTGAACAGGTGTACCTAATAAAGTGGGTGGTGCATGACACACACACACAGTCACACAAACACACATATATATAGTGCCACTTGAAATTGGGAACCCCTGCAGAATCTTTGAAAATGTGAGTAATTTTAACAAAATAAGAAAAATCATACAAAATGCATGTTATTTTTTATTTAGTACTGTCCTGATTTAGATATTTTACATAAAAGAGGTTTACATTTAGTCCACAAGACAAATAACCCCATTCGAAAAATTTTGAACACTTGGTTCCATAAGCGGAAATCGCGGGGGGGTCGGGGGGGTCCGGACCCCCCCTATCTGAGGGTTGTCAGCCCATAAAATATAATTGAAATATGTGTATTGTAAATAATATAATGATATATAGTTAAACTAATTGTGTAAGTAGTAAAACAATACAAATGCAAACGGAGCAACAACAACAAAAAAAGTTTTAAACATCTCGAGTTCTCCCTGCTTTGCCTCAAATTGCTTTGGTCCACTGCCTGCTCCCATTTTCATCTCACCTCACCACCGACATACACACAGTCTTGTACGTTAGATTAGATTAGCGCGGGTGCGCATTTAGATTTTCCCGCGTTCACTATGATTTAGTCGGTTTACTTCATTTAATATAGTCAATCTAATATAACATCACAATAAGAGTGCAGTTGTTCTCCAGATATTAGCATAACAAATGTGATTTAGATTTGTATAAAAATTGAATAAACAATAAGTTAATATTAAGTGCATTTTAGGCACCATATTGCCTGTTTTAGCTCTATTTCACCAACGAAAAAAGTTGAAAACTAATCTACAGCAGTAACAGCACTGATTTTGAGAAACACAATGAGGAGGTGTTTCCTAACTGAATGAATCCACTTTTTGAACAAATCAGTCATTGACGTAATAAATAATTATTTTTTGTTTTCTCCCCTCTCTTTTACTTCTATACCGATCTCACTATACAGTTGTGTGAGGATGTAGCCTATGTCTAAGAGTGTGTATGCCTTCAATTTGCTAGGCATGGCAAATGTTTTTATATATGCATGTTTTAATTATAACTGTGAAGCAACAACATTGCTATTAAATGTGCTATACAAATAAATAAAAGTTGAAGTTAAGTTCAAATTCCATTGTATTTTGGTGGCTTGATTTTGTAAACAACTTCAAAAACATTGCAAAAAAATAAAATGTTTTGCAGAATGTTTTGGTCAATTTAGTCAGCTTATTCATTGAACCAGAAAGAAACTTTGAGGAGAAGGATAATGGAATGGTCTCCATGCAATAGTAAGGCTTTCCTCTCTGTACACATATCCTTAAGTACAATCCTGCCTGTTTTATTGGTGTCCCCTTCAAAACTTGCTCGTGAGAAATGTTATGTTTATTGTCCCCCCCAACATTTAGATGAGATTTTCGCCCCTGCTTGGTTCTTAATACTGTATGGTTACCTGGATGATCCATGACTGTTTTTTGTTTTGTGATGATTGTTCATGAGTGTTTAAGCACTGATGTCCTGTGGAATGTTTAATTTTCCAGCATCTTTTGCATATTTAAACCCTTTCAAGCAGTGACTGTATGATTTTGAGATCCATCTTTTCACACTGAGGACAATTGAGGGACTCAAACACAAATATTAAAAAAAGGTACAAACATTCACTGATGCTCCAGACGGAAACACAATGCATTAAGAACCGGGGTTGAAAACTTTTTAACATGTTGAAAAACATATAATTTTTTCCATTTAGTTCTGCCCTTCGGAAGCAACAGAAGATACTTGCATGTTCTTCCCGGAAAACAAATTAAGTAAAATTTACCTTGATCTTCAAATTCAAAAAGTTTTCTTAATGCATCGTATTTCCTTCTGGAGCATCCATTCTGGAATCTGCAAGAGGTTTACAAACTTGACAACAACAAACAAAAACTTGACAACAAACAAGTGGCACTGAATATATATATATATATATATATATATATATATATATATATATATATATATATAGTTGTGGCCAAAAGTTTTGAGAATTACATAAATATTGGAAATTGGAAAAGTTGCTGCTTAAGTTTTTATAATAGCAATTTGCATATACTCCAGAATGTTATGAAGAGTGATCAGATGAATTGCATAGTCCTTCTTTGCCATGAAAATTAACTTAATCCCAAAAAAACCTTTCCAATGCATTTCATTGCTGTCATTAAAGGACCTGCTGAGATCATTTCAGTAATCGTCTTGTTAACTCAGGTGAGAATGTTGACGAGCACAAGGCTGGAGATCATTATGTCAGGCTGATTGGGTTAGAATGGCAGACTTGACATGTTAAAAGGAGGGTGATGCTTGCAATCATTGTTCTTTCATTGTTAACCATGGTGACCTGAAAAGAAACGCGTGCAGCCATCATTGCGTTGCATAAAAATGGCTTCACAGGCAAGGATATTGTGGCTACTAAGATTGCACCTAAATCAACAATTTATAGGATCATCAAGAACTTCAAGGAAAGAGGTTCAATTCTTGTAAAGAAGGCTTCAGGGCGTCCAAGAAAGTCCAGCAAGCGCCAGGATCGTCTCCTAAAGAGGATTCAGCTGCGGGATCAGAGTGCCACCAGTGCAGAGCTTGCTCAGGAATGGCAGCAGGCAGGTGTGAGCGCATCTGCACGCACAGTGAGGCGAAGACTTTTGGAAGATGGCCTGGTGTCAAGAAGGGCAGCAAAGAAGCCACTTCTCTCCAAAAAAAACATCAGGGATAGATTGATCTTCTGCAGAAAGTATAGTGAATGGACTGCTGAGGACTGGGGCAAAGTCATATTCTCCGATGAAGCCCCTTTCCGATTGTTTGGGGCATCTGGAAAAAGGCTTGTCCGGAGAAGAAAAGGTGAGCGCTACCATCAGTCCTGTGTCATACCAACAGTAAAGCATCCTGACACCATTCATGTGTGGGGTTGCTTCTCATCCAAGGGAGTGGGCTCACTCACAATTCTGCCCAAAAACACAGCCATGAACAAAGAATGGTACCAAAACACCCTCCAACAGCAACTTCTTCCAACAATCCAACAACAGTTTTGTGAAGAACAATGCATTTTCCAGCACGATGGAGCACCGTGCCATAAGGCAAAAGTGATAACTAAGTGGCTCGGGGACCAGAATGTTGAAATTTTGGGTCCATGGCCTGGAAACTCCCCAGATCTTAATCCCATTGAGAACTTGTGGTCAATCCTAAAGAGGCGGGTGGACAAACAAAAACCCACTAATTCTGACAAACTCCAAGAAGTGATTATGAAAGAATGGGTTGCTATCAGTCAGGATTTGGCCCAGAAGTTGATTGAGAGCATGCCCAGTCGAATTGCAGAGGTCCTGAAAAAGAAGGGCCAACACTGCAAATAGTGACTCTTTGCATAAATGTCATGTAATTGTCGATAAAAGCCTTTGAAACGTATGAAGTGCTTGTAATTATATTTCAGTACATCACAGAAACGACTGAAACAAAGATCTAAAAGCAGTTTAGCAGCAAACTTTTTGAAAACTAATATTTATGTAATTCTCAAAACTTTTGGCCACGACTGTACAGTACAGACCAAAAGTTTGGAAACATTACTATTTTTAATGTTTTTGAAAGAAGTTCTTCTGCTCATCAAGCCTGCATTTATTTGATAAAAAAATACAGCAAAGAAATGTAATATTGTGATATATTATTACAATTTAAAATAATTGTTTTTAAATTTATTATACTTTAAATTATCATTTATTTCTGTGATGCAAAGCTGAATTTTTAGGATCATTATCACATGATCCTTTAGAAATCATTCTAATATGATGATTCATTATCAAAGTTGGAAACAGTTCTGCTGCTTAATATTTTTTCAGAACATGTGATACTTTTTTAGGATACTCTGATGAATAAAAAGTAAAAAAAAAAAAAAAAGCTATGTTTTTAATATATAAATATTTGGTAATAGCAATATACACTACTGGTCAGTAATTTGGTTTTTTTTTTTTTTTCTTTCTTTTTTTTTATAAAATCAATACTTTTATTCAGCAAGGATGTGTTAAATTGATAAAAAAGTGTTAGTAAAGAAAATATATTATTAGAATATATTATTAGAATTTTTTTTTTTTTTTTTAATAAATGCAGTTCTTTTTAACCTTTTATTTTAACCTTTTATATATTCATCAAATATATTAGACAGCAGAACTGTTTTCAACGCTCATAATAAATCAGAATATTAGAATGATTTCTAGATGATCATGTGATAGACTGGATGTTACATGTGACACTGAAGGCTGGAGTAATGAAGCTGAAAATTCAGCTTTGCATCACAGGAATAAATTATTTTTTTTAAAGTATATTCAAATAGAAAACTATTATTTTAAGTTGTAATAATATTTCACAATATTACTGTTTTTCTGTATTTTTGATCAAATAAATGCAGGCTTGATGAGCAGAAGAAACTTCTTTCAAAAACATTAAAAATAGTAATGTTTCCAAACTTTTGGTCTGTACTGTATATATATATATATATATATATATATATATATATATATATATATATATATATATATACACACACATATATATACAGTCGTGGCCAAAAGTTTTGAGAATTACATAAATATTAGTTTTCAAAAAGTTTGCTGCTAAACTGCTTTTAGATCTTTGTTTCAGTTGTTTCTGTGATGTACTGAAATATAATTACAAGCACTTCATACGTTTCAAAGGCTTTTATCGACAATTACATGACATTTATGCAAAGAGTCAGTATTTGCAGTGTTGGCCCTTCTTTTTCAGGACCTCTGCAATTCGACTGGGCATGCTCTCAATCAACTTCTGGGCCAAATCCTGACTGATAGCAACCCATTCTTTCATAATCACTTCTTGGAGTTTGTCAGAATTAGTGGGTTTTTGTTTGTCCACCCGCCTCTTGAGGATTGACCACAAGTTCTCAATGGGATTAAGATCTGGGGAGTTTCCAGGCCATGGACCCAAAATTTCAACATTCTGGTCCCCGAGCCACTTAGTTATCACTTTTGCCTTATGGCACGGTGCTCCATCGTGCTGGAAAATGCATTGTTCTTCACCAAACTGTTGTTGGATTGTTGGAAGAAGTTGCTGTTGGAGGGTGTTTTGGTACCATTCTTTGTTCATGGCTGTGTTTTTGGGCAGAATTGTGAGTGAGCCCACTCCTTTGGATGAGAAGCAACCCCACACATGAATGGTGTCAGGATGCTTTACTGTTGGTATGACACAGGACTGATGGTAGCGCTCACCTTTTCTTCTCCGGACAAGCCTTTTTCCAGATGCTCCAAACAATCGGAAAGGGGCTTCATCGGAGAATATGACTTTGCCCCAGTCCTCAGCAGTCCATTCACTATACTTTCTGCAGAAGATCAATCTATCCCTGATGTTTTTTTTGGAGAGAAGTGGCTTCTTTGCTGCCCTTCTTGACACCAGGCCATCTTCCAAAAGTCTTCGCCTCACTGTGCGTGCAGATGCGCTCACACCTGCCTGCTGCCATTCCTGAGCAAGCTCTGCACTGGTGGCACTCCGATCCCGCAGCTGAATCCTCTTTAAGAGATGATCCTGGCGCTTGTTGGACTTTCTTGGACGCCCTGAAGCTTTCTTTACAAGAATTGAACCTCTTTCCTTGAAGTTCTTGATGATCCTATAAATTGTTGATTTAGGTGCAATCTTAGTAGCCACAATATCCTTGCCTGTGAAGCCATTTTTATGCAACGCAATGATGGCTGCACGCGTTTCTTTGCAGGTCACCATGGTTAACAATGGAAGAACAATGATTTCAAGCATCACCCTCCTTTTAACATGTCAAGTCTGCCATTCTAACCCAATCAGCCTGACATAATGATCTCCAGCCTTGTGCTCGTCAACATTCTCACCTGAGTTAACAAGACGATTACTGAAATGATCTCAGCAGGTCCTTTAATGACAGCAATGAAATGCAGTGGAAAGGTTTTTTTGGGATTAAGTTAATTTTCATGGCAAAGAAGGTCTATGCAATTCATCTGATCACTCTTCATAACATTCTGGAGTATATGCAAATTGCTATTATAAAAACTTAAATATTGGAAATTGGAAAAGTTGCTTATGTAATTCTCAAAACATTTGGCCACGACTGTATATATACAGTACAGACCAAAAGTTTGGACACACCTTCTCATTCAAAGAGTTTTCTTTATTTTCATGACTATGAAAATTGTAGATTCACACTGAAGGCATCAAAACTATGAATTAACACATGTGGAATTATATACATAACAAAAAAGTGTGAAACAACTGAAAATATGTCATATTCTAGGTTCTTCAAAGTAGCCACCTTTTGCTTTGATTACTGCTTTGCACACTCTTGGCATTCTCTTGATGAGCTTCAAGAGGTAGTCACCTGAAATGGTCTTCCAACAGTCTTGAAGGAGTTCCCTGAGAGATGCTTAGCACTTGTTGGCCCTTTTGCCTTCTGTCTGCGGTCCAGCTCACCCCTAAACCATCTTGATTGGGTTCAGGTCCAGTGACTGTGGAGGCCAGGTCATCTGGCGCAGCACCCCATCACTCTCCTTCTTGGTCAAATAGCCCTTGATGCCTTCAGTGTGACTCTACAATTTTCATAGTCATGAAAATAAAGAAAACTCTTTAAATGAGAAGGTGTGTCCAAACTTTTGGTCTGTACTATATATATATATATATATATATATATATATATATATATATATATATATATATATATATATATATATATATATATATATATATTTATATTTATATATATATATATATATAGACACACACACACACACACACACAGTACGAATGTAATCATAATAACAACAACAATGAAACCATCTACAAGAATTTTTCTAGGTTAAAAATAGCAATAATTTTTTTTTCTAAGAATAATTTCAGATTAAACATACTGTAATTTTTTTTTCTGTATGGATTTTATATGCCACTACACCATTTTAGGAAGTCATTCAGATAATTACCTTTTTGAATACTTAACCAGATATTTTAGGAAGTCATTCAGATAACTACCGTACCTTTTTGAATACTAAACCTAGATCTGGTTGCAGAAACAGAAACTGAGGGCTGGAAAACTCTTTTAAGCCTAAAATCCTCGTGTTCAGCCTCAAAGCCAAGCGGTCGACTTGTATTATTTGCTCTCACCAAACAGAGGCACCACACAGAGTCTTATTCCGTTCTTTTCATCTTCCACAGTTTTCTGTCTGCAGATGAGAAGTAGGCTGAGGCCTTGAAAAAGTCCCTGAAGCCTTTTGCATCAGCAGCGTGGCTAGAGACAAGAAAAGCTCTCAAGGACTGAGAGCTTTAATGATATGTTTGCCACTGCAACTGCTCCCAGAAAACTGACAGGGCCACCGATGGGGGAGTTTCACATTCTGTTAGAAGACGTATGAAATTTGCCTCATAATTTTTGTCACTTTTCATAAAAAAAAAACCTGTTATACTGAGCAACTGCTGAGCTTCCTGCAAATGCAAATATTCTCTTATTACTGGTTGGCAAACAACATGTCATTGAGGTGAGAGACCTGAAATAACATCTTCACAAATTTGAATTATAAATGTCATCAGTCATCTTCTTTAGCTATAGGAGTGTTGAAAGGAAGTGTAAAAATCTTTCAAGGTAACTACAGGAATGCTCTCCCCAGCTGATGTCTGTGGATAAGGTTTTCTATTATCATTACAAATTCACTTGTGATGAATGCAGCCACAATCTTGAGAATGTTGTGGAGGTGGATGGTTGTGACAAATGTCTACCTCAGGCTTTTGAAGCACACAACAATAAGCAGCATTCACTGGAGGACAGGAGTAAAATCAACTCTATCAATTCTAGAACAATGCTCCTCACATACTGTACACTCCAGGTGGTATGCAAAAGGCCTTCAGTAGTTTAAAGAACTAATATACACTACTGTTGAAAAGTTTGCATCTCTTTGGTCTCTCTTAGTTATTTTAGTCCATAACATAATAGAAAGTGGTCCATTTAGTCCTGGTTTGCTTAGATTCCACACTGTCTTTTTAACACTGTACCTAAAGATACAAAACAAAAGGCATAAGGATAAAGTAACAACCTGACTGGACAGCTTTTTTAATTTTTTTAATTTTTTATTCTGTGGTGTTTTGAAATGCCCCAGAAATTCAAAATAATAAAGAAAGAAAGAAAGAAAGAAGTTCTACTATAATAAACTACTTTTTATTTTTTATTTAAAAAACAAGGACACTAAAATAAAAAAATAAGAAGGAATAAATGCCTGTGAAAATCAGCTGTTAATAGTTATAAAAGAACAATGTTTCTGACCTATGTATAATTTAAAATTATATCTTTGTATGTCTACAACCTAGTGCTGCAACGACGCGTCGACGTCATCGATTACGTCGACTACAAAAATACGTCGACGTGCGTGAAATGCGTCGACGCGTCACACTGTTTACATCTCGCGTAATGGCATACTGGGAATGGAGAAAGTTGCATTCCATCACAAAAACAGAGACCACTGTTATCAAAAGTATGGGAATACTTTAAACAGAGGCCAAATAAAATCGCCCTTTGTTCCCTTTGCAAAACCGATATGGTGTATCACGGCAGCACAAATGCGATGCACGAGCACCTCAGAGGAAAACATCCTAGCGCTCTCCGGTGTTACAGTTAAACTGGTTACCGTGTGATCTGGTGACCAACTTCCTGGTTCAGGTCTCTGCTGCAGATGTGATGGAACGACCGCAGCAGATTCGGCGATTCTAAAAGCACAAACTGATGTGATATTATTAAGTGTCTAATAAACGCAGACTTGCTCATTGCATGATTCTGATATTCTTGTAAATATTACAAGTTATTGGTATGATCACCCTTAGCGGCTGAAGTAAGGATAAAATAAAAAATAAAGTAAGTCTGTGTTGGCGCGGGTTTCGAACACGCGTTAGTGGCGTTCACATATCGCACCTAAAAACGCATGGAAAACGCTAGTCGCGCCGCTTTCTCCTTCTGTCCAAAGCGCTCGGGCAGTTGCGCCCCTGAGGCGTCTGCCATTGCTAAGCAACCATGACGTGTTCTCTCCATGAAGACACGGAAATTCCAGCAAAGGATAAATGGATTTGCAGCTCAAAAAATCGCTTGCAGTAGCTCTGCTACTAAATTTATTTCAAAATGGCAATCCATATACAGCTATGATCAGCTGTTCCTTCATCTTGGCTGAGCTTTCAACATTGTTACGGGAAAGGATGAAGCTGATTAGTTAGTTCTTGTCACATGACCTGCGGTGCACTTCTGAAAAGTTGAGATGTTTTTAACTCGATGCGGTGCGGATGCGCCTGTTTTCGCTTGCGCGTCGCGACCGCGTCGCTTCCATTATGAGTGCGCATACCACACGCCTACATTGGAAGTAACGAACTTGTGAATATGTGAACGGCCCCTTAAAAGACAGCGCGCCGCGAGACAACAGTCACAAACCACCGAGCTACCTCGAATCAGCTCCAGATCTCTGGAAACCACGCTAAACATAGCAGAACCCTGACTACATTTTATGGTTTGTGATTCTAAAGAACATTTCAGACATCTCAGACAACTGTAAATTTGTGGCTACTGTGGTTTAATTATAAATGCTATCGTAAACTCATATTTACCATAGTAAAATAATTTTCTTTGCCTCTTTATTTTTGTATACTGTAAAAACTTCAACCACATTGGTTGAAAATGAATAAAGGTTGAAATATTATATTACAAGTTGTACTTATATTTTTTTGTAAAGTTATTCAAAGGATTCATTAGCTAATCAAAAAAGAACATTAGATTAATTATTTATTGTAATAAAAAGAATCGTTAGTGTAGTCGACTAATCGAAAAAATAATCGTTAGTTGCAGCTCTACTACAACCTTTATTCATGACCTACATTCTTAATATCGCAATGTCAGATGCGAATCGGCTTAACGTTGACTAATGTTCCAAAGCACACTTGATTGTGGTGCAATTAAATAGAAAATGAAAAACCTAATGTGTTACCTGGAGGTTCTGATTTGATCAAAGGTCAACACTTGACCTGCAAAGTTTGAGAGCCACTGTTGTAAAACGTAAGTAGGACTTGCAGTGTTCTAGAACACGCTCAAGTTCAAGAGAGGATGTAGAGCATATCAAATAAGCCACCATACTCAGATGTGTCATGCCTGGTCTGAACTTCCCTTAGTCGCCATCAGACCCGGTCTCACGGTGACCTTAGTTAAACGTCCTAACCTCACCTCCAGCTAATTTTCCCCCTCGCCCAAGGCTACTTGTATTCCCTCGGTTTAATCCTGCCACCAGCGGATGGTCTGAGCCCCAGTTAACTCTTGTATCCTATTCACTCACTCTCTCTCCCTTCCTCCCTCCCCTTCTCTTTCTCTCTCCGTCTGCAGTGTGTCTCTGAAGATTTAACCCAGCTCCCTGGTGTCTTCTCAGTACATTTTGCTGTCTCCCCTTTTCAAGGTGCTCCGCATTTGCCGAGACCTGACTCAGGCCGCGAGGAGCTCCAAGGTCGCCAACCTGCTCGGACCCCAGGGACTGTCCCGTGTACCCTTGAGGATAAACAGCCCTTCAGATATAAATAAAAATCATGATAGGCATCATTATAAATAGATGTCGCCCCACTGAAGACACATGCTAATCTATTCGCCACATCTCTTTGAAGTAGCAGACTGATCTCGGAGCAGATTATTTATAGAGCTAAAAATGATGCAGTTTTAATCCCTCCATCACTGGCTGGATCCAGCGGTTAGTATGAGGTCAGTCCAGTACTCACAGAACTAGCAAAGCTTGTGCTGCATGCTTCCTCGGGGTATTACTGGGTTTGATAGAAGTAAAGAAATCTGCCTCGGCTCCTCAAGAGATTCAGCAGAACTCTTCAAATAATCGGAGGGTTTTTAAATTTATGATGCGACACTCCGGCACAACGCCATGTCAATGGATATGCATATGTATAAGTATACAAATATACACAGCGCATTTCAAAGAAACAGAAACGAACGCCTTTGCACGTAGTTTCTTTAAAATAGGTCATTGTCATTCTGTGCTAAATAAGACGGTGGTACGTCTTTGCCCCCCAGTGGATCGTAAGTAAACTGCATTGTCTCGTTTGTCTAGTCTGCAGGCAGAGATGTGCTTCTACAATGCTGAAAAAGCAAAAATCGGATGTTTGCTTTTCCAAGATGTGTTTTGAAAGAGTTGCTAATTGAATAATGCATGATTGTTTGGAATCAGTATACACAAGAGTAATGTTATTCTAACAGTCAAGTACAGAATGAAGAGAAGTGCTGTATAACAAGTGGGACTTCTGGGCTGTCTGTCAGAGATGCTGATATGTAAATTAATATTGAAAGATTATGGATGTTTTTGTTGACATGTTTTATTATTATTTTTTAATAATTTATATATATATATATCTTAATATTATTTAAAATGTCGTCAGATTATAAGATTAGTCCTAATTTGTCCTGTTTACTATAGTGACATACAGACCATGACCAAAATAAAATATATAAATTAATAGAGAGGCACTTGACCTCAAACATCACTCAATATAGAAGAATTTCATCCACCATTTCTTCTTTATGTAAAATAAATAAAATTATAAATTTGGGGGAAAAACATCTGAAATTAAGATACAAAAATATACTAAATAACATTTAGTAATTGTTGCTGACAAAAAGCATTGCCAATGGCATAAGGCAAAATAAACCTAATTTAAGATAATTTATTATTATTATTATTATTATCTTACACACAAAGCTTTTATAGCACATGACAAAAAAAATCATGTTTAATTCAGTGTGTAATTTTTTTTTATTATTATTGTTTGTGAAATTTACTAGCAATTTCTGAAGGAAAACTGTTTCTACACTAAATTCTTTCAGTGCAAGTAATAAGTTCTCTTCTGAATTTAAAAGTCTGTTGCACAAACCACTGCAAATTTTTCCATTTAAATACCCATTTGATTGGTCAGTTTATTTACAACATGAGCCTTTATCTTATCAGCCTCACCCTGGCTATTAAATTATTCAAATTAATTGGTATACTGATTAAAAGTAGCTCATTCCATAACACTTCTTTTGTCCGACAGACCACCACTGATCAAAGTTACCAGTATGGCCAATGGCCACTCTGACGTAACTCCTACTGTTACTTTTAATGAATATTTTTATGCAATCAAAAAAATTTAAGTAAGAAACATCATATTTCAGAATCATATCCATGAAGACCTCATGCAGACTTTGCTCGTTACCACCGATTAGAGCGTGTAATGTCTAGATTGATTTTTATCTGCAGGAGTATCATTCATGAAGCGATGCGCGATGTGATATACGACCAAAGGTACACCAGCATTTTTAGTCAAAGAAATTAATCTGCACGCTGCTCTCCAGCATATCTATCACACCGAGTCTAATAATTCACAGCAAAGGCGTGGCCGTCACACACTCAGTAGTTATGTAGCATCTCAAATTAGGCGAGGGATCGCACCCTTGACTCACAACTGACAATTAGTTCATTCTGCTTCTCCATTAAGGCCGGATGAATGACGGGGATGAAATTCAAATGGCCCACTCCTCTAGTTAGCGGTGCTGTCTGGCAATCTCACAGTGGGTGATTTACATGGAATTATCCCACAGCTGGCCTAATCGGGTCAAAGACCTGTAGGCTGTAACAGTTCCCCACATACCTCAATGCATTAACACACTGCTAAACGATATTCATGCTTGAGCGATAGCAGCGATCGGGTGGTGGGACTGCAATGAATTCTTTGATAAGAGGTCTGTGCATTTGTGATTTAATGAGATCGCTCTTTGCTTTGGAAAGTGGCAGTTTAATGTTTACTTTTGCACACCTCAGTACACAATAATACTTTGTGTACAAACATGCCACAGTCTGGGACTGGTAGGAATGCAACAGCATATAACAACAGGCAATGATTTGCACAGTGCCATGCACCTGTGTCTTAAATGAATAGGGAAAAAATCCAAAATACAGTTTGGTCACAGGCTTGATTGAAATTACTGCTGGTTCCTGGTATTTGACATTTCTATCAGACAAATTGTTGAACTGTGTTCCAAGAGAGCATGCATGTTTCACGCCATAAAGAAAATGACAAGGTTCCAGGGAGGGAAATAATAATATTAATAGACAACAGACGTATACAGTATCCTTTTCATGCATAAACATCCAAACTTCCTTGAAATACACCATTAAGATGTATGTAACCATACACTCATGTTCTCATTCAGCTACACAGCAAACATGGCAGATTACAAATCTCAAGAAGGCATCTAAAATTTACCATTTCTAGAGTTAAGAGGACAAAATAGCAACACGAACAGGGAAGGTTTGATTCCCGAGCAGCAAAATGATGAGTTTTTCTGTGTACATCTCATAGAGATAATAGCATTGCAGTGGAAAGTAAATGGAGTTTGTTAAAGCAGGTGACAGCGTAGGCTGACCTTATCAAAGAGTGATAAAGAGGAAATGGGGACAGAAATCAAAATAGCAGTGGAGAAGCGGCCCACCACAGCTGTTGCTCTCTGCGCTGAATGTGGAGATGGCTTGGGGTTTCTTTTTGGGGTTTTGGTGGAAAGAAGGGTTGTTATTTGTTACTGAGTAGAATTAATAGCTCTGTTGAAAAGTGCTAAAGATAATGACACACACAACAACACATGGATGTGCAGTTTTCTTTCTGTAACTTTGTACATGCCATAATCAACAACGAATTGCATACAATTAATTTGTAGTACCACTTTACAATAAGGTCTTGTATGTTAACAATGCATTCATAAACATAAACAAACAATGATCAAAATATTTTTACAGCATTTATAAACCTTTGTTAATTTCAGTTAATAAAATCCTCATGTTCATGTTAGTTCTCAATTAATGTTTAGATACGACTTTTGATTTTAATAATTTATTTGAATTTATTTTATTCATGAAGAATTGTTATAATTCATTAATAAAATAATAATTCTAATATATTTTATTTTATTTTTCTGATAAATTATAATATAATCAATGTATCTGTAACACATTGCGAGGATATGTAATTATATTTTTAATTTATTTCTATTTTATTTAAATAAATTATGAAAAATACATTGATTATATTAAATTTTTAAATGTTAAATAAAAAGTTAATCAATACAATATTTATTATAAATATTGTATTGTATATTCATTTTATTACTATTAAAATAAAAATAAGTGCAAATAAGAACAAATAATTATGTATTATTATGAAATTATATTGAAATAACAAATAAAAAAATATATATATTTTCTTTTCCTCATAAGTTATAATATCATCAATGTACTGTTTGTTTATTATTACTTTGTTAAAATAGAACGGGGGGGGGGGGGGGGGGATAATAATTAAAGGTGTTCATAAATGGCATGTATTCCAATGAAATGTCAAATCTAACCATTTGAAGACTTGTCATAGAGTTCTAAGCATCCAGTGCCTTAAGGACAATCCCCGGGCTGTAAGTAACACAAAGTAAGTTGCCAGCTAGAAGAAAGTTTGAGGAACATAGTCTCTTCTCCCTCACCTCTCACGGTGCACAGTGGGGTTAGATCTGCAGGCACCGGGGGATCAGCGTGACATAGACAGTAAACCAGTAGGAAGGAAGTATCACAGGGAAGAACTTCTAAAAAGAGGTGATAGAATTTAGAGCCCCCTCCGTAGTTAGGATGTTTTGAGAGATACGCCTTCTGCTTGGTTGCTCAAACCAGACTTTAGCTTGTATACTCATATATAAATGATGGGAGACGACAGGGGACGTGACTTGGTGATCTATGTACATGTCCATAACAGACAGACAGCATCCATAGTCAGAAGAAAATGAGCGTGACCCTCTCAGTTTATGATTGATGGGTTCATTTTGCCTGTTGCCTGTGGTCAATTTTATCACTATAATTTTTTTTTTTTTTTTAAACGTTACAAAATCCAAGTGTCTCTTAGCAAATACTGAATCCAACAACATTGACCTGCAAAAATAACCTTTCAGCTTTTATTGTCTATTGTTTTATCAACATGTTTTTGAGTTTGCATCTCCCATCATATATAGATCATATACAGTAAAAAAATTACCAAACTTAAATAGAAATAATTCAAAAGGAATTAAAGAAAACAATGAATAAGATTTAATACGATTTGAATGTCATAGGGAACAAGACAAGTCCAGACACAAGCACACATTTCAAAGAAGACACTTCCGTCACAGCCCTTAGGTGTCAGTTAAGGTCAAAAAAAGCCTGAGTCTGAGTCATTGCCTCGTCTTTATTACTATTTTAGCAAGAGAAACACATCGACTATAAAAAAATGAGGACAGAAGCTGATGCTTTGCTTCAATATAAGATGTTATTACAAGGCCCAGACTGACTTTCACCACATTTCTGCGTTGATTTTAAAGAAGAATCCAAGAAATGGAGAGTAAATGTTTGGTAATACTTCAGATTAGGGAACACATATTTACTATTAACTATTACTATATCCCGGACGAGCCCCCAAATTATGTTACTACTGTCTAGGGTCTACAAACAACCAAGAGATAAAGTGATCTACTTGAGTAGACCAGGCCAAAATAACAAAAAATAAAAATGGCTAATTTGATACCCTATAAATAACCTGAACGAAAGAAAATACATCAAAAGAAAATAACGAAACCTCCCTAAGTCCTTAACCCAGAAATATAGATCAAACAATGTACAAAAGAAATGGCACTGCACTCCCTTCCTCCCTTAATATTTACAAGTGGTATTTACAAAATATTTACAATCGGGAGCAAACAAACCCTAATCATAGAGTTAAGGGATCTAGAATACGGTCATGCAGAATAAGCCATATGTGCTTTATAAGTACTACTACACAGCAAATATGCCAATATGCATGCTAATAAGCAACAAGTAAATAGTACTCCTTAATCTAAAGTGTTACCAAATGTTTAAATAAAGCTGAGATTACTACAGTCTTACTGGAAGCTGAAAGTGCAATCAAATTATGCAATATTGTGTTAAAAAATATTAAATTTATGACATGTAAGGAGGGGGCGATTAATTTATCTTATGATTTTATTCATCAATTTTTGTTGCTCAAGTTCTGCAGGCACAGAAATCTCTGGGCAAGTATGGCAGCTTATAACAGACTAACAGCAAGACAAGTAGGAGGTTTGATGCAATTCCAAGACAAACAAAGAATGAAATCATCAAACTATTGCATTACAAAAAGCAATCGCCCTATTTGCACAACAAACAGAAGAGGGACAAGGGCCTACAGCACCCAAAAAAAAGGAAAAACATGAGAACACATGCCAGAAGATGTCAGTGTAGTTCAAGATAAACGGTCATGAAGAAACCATCAGGAATACAAATGGAAAATTAAAACCTCAGTGTATCATTCTCGTATTATTCATCTCTAAACCCCAGTATGTCAAGATTTGTATTTCTGATTATCTCAACCCCCTTCTGCTAACTCTCCCCTCTCCTCGGAGAACCATCAGAGGCAGCTTCTTTGGCAAGCTGCTCACAATTGATTATGTGTCTGCTTTTAATGAATATGGGGATGATTAACAGTCCCCTATCTCCTGCATTAAAAGGGAAGCTTGGTGTACACTGATAGATGAGAAGTTAAGTGCAAGAGAGAAACCAAAAGTAGCTCACTGCTGTCATTGCCTCTGCCAACAGATTTCCACATAAACCTGCACTGGGTTGCCAAAACAAGCTTGCTTCATTCATCAACAACTCTAATTAGGTTGTCGAAAGCACAAATTACATTGAGAGCACAAACCGTTCAATCCTAATGGGAGTGAAAGCTATTGATGGTAGCTAATACAGATTCAGAATTATTAGAACTACAGGAACGCCAAATTAATTTGAATTTAACAAACCTGGCAACACGTCTGGCACATAATTGTTAGCGCTGTGCAAGAAGAGTTTTAAAAATCTGATATGGTGTTTAATCTTGTTATTAAAATGTAGTGAGATATTATATCACGCTATCTGATGCACTTAGGTTTTATGCACTCAAACAGTGTATTTTTGTTCATGCAATTCCATTATTTCACAAGTGTGTGCACTGTGATTCAAAATTGTAAATCTATTTTATGCGAGGCAAAAAAATCAACACTCAAAAAAAAAAAGTTAAAAGGTCTAACTGAAAATATGCTAAATACTAATTCAATAAATAATATTCAAATTTTAAGACACATTTCGAAACAGTTAAGATTATTTGAATGTAAACTCTGCGGATCTCCAACAAAACTAACAATTTGTACCCCTCACTCAAAAATCACATGCAATCAGATTTAGGGCCCTATTTTAATGATCTAAATGCAAAGTGTAAAGCGCAAGGTGCAGGTGCACTCAGGGGGTGTCCAAATCCACTTTTGCTATTTTAATGACGGAAAAACTTATGAATTGCAATCCTTAAATTTTTTATATTTGGCATGTTTGTGTGCTGCTGTGTGTCCCTGTGTTTAATAAGCAGCGTGTACGCGCCTTGAGGACCCGCCTACACTAACATGCTCTTTAAATAACAAAGAAAAAACATTGCGCCAGACTTTAGACCAGGTTTGAGTTGGTCTATGGCACAGTCTATTTTCAGCTCCTTAAAATAGCATTACGATAGCAATGCACCTGAACACACCTCTTTTTTAGACCAGCAGGCCGATGGGCGCACTAATGAGCGCAAATGCATTTGCTAATTAAACGGCATGGCACTGGATGGGAAAATGCGAACGTTGCTGGACTGAAACAAGCGAACACACTTGCGCTGCACCTGGGTGTATTATAGGGCCCTTACTCTTCTGTCCCAAGTAAAATATTTTTTGAACTAGACATCTGCTGTTTCAGATAATGACACTTTTTTTTTTTTAAGAATTTAGCACAAAAGGGTTAACTTCCAAGTGAAATTAATGTAATTAAGGTAAGTTGTGACAAAAAGTAGCAGTTACAAAAGAAAAAAAAACAAAGAAAATTTTTCAAAAACAGCCAACTTGTTGCACAGGATGACATTATTGTCTTTTGCAGTACCCTTTTTTTTTTTGCAACTATTTGCATTATCATTTTGACTCAATACATTCTGATGACATTTAACCAGTTCAGACATTAAACGACACACAGACAATGGTGAGGACATCTAAATAATTATTATTTAGAATCAACAGTCACTAGCTCTATCGTTTTGTTAAAATTATAATTTCCTTTGAAGCCACCATTATTGTGATCAATGACAATTGGGAACCTAATGTACCCTGCTCTTAAAAAATTAAAATCTCTTTGAAGAAGAGCAGACTTTGTTCTAAAAAACAATGTAATAATTCAATTGCATAGTCAAAATAATGGGTCAAAATATGATCTTTCTTTGAACTTATAGAGCAGTTTTGGCTAATAACAGCTTGTTTCTGACCTAACCACACACTCCACTCGTCACCACAATGAAAGCCCCCATTACCATTCTGTGAAACTGCTTAATTACTGTGAGGCAATAAATTTACTCAAATTCTGAACTCGTCAGGGTTTACACTGAAGGTGTGAGTTCAGACTCAATTATACAGCAGTTCTCGGAGATGAACCTGCTTCAACTCTACTGTACAACCGATCCCAGAAAGCACCAAACACCCAGATGAATGACACGGAGGTTCTCATATTCTCACCTGTCTCCAGCCTGACATTATCTTCATGATAAAGAACTACTTTGATGTTATCAGCCATGACCATATGGGTGTGAATTTAATCCAAGCAGAGATTAGACCCACCTGTCTCAATTCTTGTTCTGCCCTTAAACCAACTTCTGCCTTTACCACTTCATTTTGCTTCTGTACCTATTGTCAAGGAAATTCTAGGAGGAAAAACTACATTTTCTGAAGTTTGCTTTTGGAAAACTCATCACTACAATTTGATATTTGTGATATGCATTGCTATGTGGTTACTTAGATGTTCAAGAATTGATTTTATCCAATCAAATCCAATTACATTTCTGAATTTTAATTAAAACATGTGGTAATGAGTTAACATGATGCAAAACTTCAATTCAAATCTGAACATAAGGAAGGAGTTAAAATAAGAAAATTAGATAGATAGACAGATAGATAGATAGACAGATAGATAGACAGATAGATAGATCCAATAAGTATTAATCCACAAATTACTTAAGATGTTAACTTTTTTTACGTGACTGACACTCCCTCTGAGTCAGAATAAACCAATATCCCGGAGTAATTCATTTACTCAAACGGTACACTGACTGAACTGCTGTGAAGACCGAACTGAAGGTTCGAGATTTGAGAACCGATGAGCTGATTCTCGTTCTCGAGTCAAGAACCGGTTGCATCGGGTTTCGGATCACCAGTACACTGAATCGAAAACCGTTTCTTTCGGACGTGTCCGGTTTGAGAACTGATGAACTGATGATACTGCGCATGCGTGTACTTTTTCAAGTATTTTGTTTAACATTGGAAACTGTGATAAAATAACTATATTTTATTTTTCTTTTTTCTTTTTTTTTTAAGATGAATGTTTCTAATCAGTATATTGTAGATTATGTATAGGCCAGAGGGGTTTTCAGGGAAGTTGGACAATAATTAAGACTAATCTAAAGACTCTATGTGTAATAGGAATAAGTGATGATTTATGAAATATCTGTACTGTATTTATAGTTAATGATAACACATTCACAAATTGAGTTTGTAGTAAACAGAACATGAACACGAGTAGAGCAGCTGATGACACTGAACTGCAGCACGTGCCGGTTAGAGCGATTCTCGTTCTCGAGTCAAGAACCGGTTGCATCGGTTTTTGGATCATCAGTACACTGAACCGAAAACCGTTTCTTTCAGACGCGTCTGATTCGAGAACAGAGGAGCTGATGATACTGCGCATGCGTGATTCAGCGTGAAGCTGACTGACTCACAGCGCGTCTGAACCGAACTGATTCTTTTGGTGATTGATTCTGAACTGATTCAGTGTTAATGTTATGAGCGCAGGTAAACGGAGGTCTTGGATGAAGGGCAATCTGGCGAAATGTAGGTTCATTTAATAATGAATACATCGCAATGGATTATGTTTAGTAAGTGGATCATGGTTTCTGTGCTGATGACACCTAATTTATTTACTTTATATCTTCAAGACTTAAATCCTCATATGCACATTATTGCTGTTACTGTATTTGGGTGCGTTGTTGCAAAACTTAATTGTAAACTTTTCATGATTATGAGGTTTTTAACTGACTAAATTACTAGATTACTGACTTTATATATTTGGATGTTTGATAGACTTGACGCCATTACGTCATCGCTAATGACGTCATTACGTCGAGCGTAAAAGAACCGGTGAACCGTTTTTTTCAACCAGTTTATTGAATCGAACCGTCCAAAAGAACCAGTTCGTGGAAAAGAATTGAACTTCTCATCACTAATAGATAGATAGCACAGACAGTAGCAAGAACATCTAAACTGGAGGAAACGGGGGCGGAACCTTGGTAGACTGAAAAGAACATATTTTCCAATATGTAGTAAACTGCAGAAACACCTGACCTCTCAACCTTCTGTTAGCCTTAGTTGGAAATCGCCCCATAATTTCAGGTTGGGTAATATGTCATATTCAAGGATACAGCACTAATGCTGCTGAAAGGTATGCTTACTGGCAATTACATCTGAGTCCTGGATCCTCCCAAGGTTTCTTCTTCATTCTACTAAAAAATCTACAGGCGTTTTTCCTTGTCATTGTCACCAGCTCACTGGGGCTTGTATGGCACCAGTTTTCGTAAAGCTGTTTTGGTACCATTTGTATTGGAAAAAAGTGCTCTACAAATAAATTGAACTGAACCGAATTTACCCTTCTTCATTTCAAAATACCTGCACACATGAGCACACACAATATCCCATAAGACAATTTAACAGTATTATTCACAGTACATTTGTTTTTCGTAAGTCAATATCGTCTCTCTCTGCGCGGAATGTGATATAAACCTACTACGCAAACACAGCTGTGTGTCATCATCCATTTGAGTCTGATTAGATTTCTGATTTCATTCAAATTAGAATTATTAGAGGTAACAAATTATGTATCGTGAGAATGTAAAATGAAATGCACAATCAGGATAATTTCCTTGAGAACGACACAGTCTTCTGAAGAATGCCTCAATTACAGCTGATTGCTGGGAGCTGGGAGATCCACACTGATTACTGACAGTGGCTGCAGATGCAAGCCTTACCTCACATGACTGACCACTGCTGGCACATTTGAGAGGGAGACTGAAGCCAACTGACAATGCAAAACCCACAGCAATCTTTTCACTGCTTATATTTGCTTTAATAAACGAACAGAGGCCAGACATTAAGAGGAAAGCTTAAAAGGAAGATTACAAAAACTCTCATATACACAGCATACTGATATAGTGAATTTACCTATTGATGAAATTACCATGACATCACACAACAAGCATCACAGGGATTTATAGGGAAGATTAATTTACTGTGGTTTCTCACACAGCCACTTTATTGATGAATAAACATGTGTCTTTAAACAACAGACAAAGCCAATGACAGTTTTATGCAATATTAGTATTTTACATATGTGTTCATATTGTTTCCTAAAACTAAAATTAAAACAATGAAAAAAAAGAACAATAAATAAAAATACTATCATTAGTAGTAGTAGTAGTAGTTGTAGTAGTAGTAGTAGTAGTAGTAATTTAAATAAAATAAACCTACAATAAAATAAAATGTACATTTTAGATGAAAAACTTACAAAAATTAGAAAAAGTTACCTTGATTTGATTTCATGGTTCAGTAAGGTTTCAGTACAGCGGGGTAAAAACTAAACATAAAATTGGTTTACTGAAACTCCTCTTTCCTTAAATTCAATTATAATTTTTTTTTTTTTTACTAGGGATAAAAATCTAATTCAGCTTATGTTCTAAACTATAGGGAGCCCTTTTACATTACTAAGGTTACAATTAACAACAGAGCCCAAACTAAAATTTTATTACTAATTATTTTTGACAGTTTGTTTACAAGCTGTATTATTGACTTTTTTTCACAGTTGAAACACTGATTGAGCGATCCTGTGAAGCATGAAATCGTTCAATCATGTATATTTCACATTAAATCTATAGTAAAAAAGGAAGGGATGATCACGCTCTACTTGAACATTTTAACTGAGGCACCTATAACGCGATTTGTCACGACTCGCGCCACATCAAAAGCAGTCAATTTATTGTTTGAATTTCCTGAAAAATTGACATACTTTGTAAGATGAGACTTTGCTTCTTATTAAAAGTAACGATGTATAAAAGTATATGAAGTTTCACTAATGCAGTGGTTAAAACAATATTGCATTTGTTCAGTAGGCATGCGTTACCAACCAAAAACCCATACCGAAATTTTTCAGTATGAATACATTTACTGTTATACTCCTAACATATACAGTTTTAGTATATAAACAATACTAAAATTACACTGCAGTGAATGCACTATTTTCAGTAAAATGTGCTTATAAGTGGTAACAAATGGTTGTAATTATTTTTTCTGGAATGGATAATGTGGATGGAATGTGACTTTGCAGAGGATTTGAATCTACCATTAATTTTTAAAGAAATAGTTCGATTAAGTAGCAACATGATTAGAAACTGCAGAGACGACACATACTTGAATCAATAAAACCAATCAATCAGTCTTTGAATTACATATGTTACGTATTATAGGTAGAATTGTCTTTCAAACTATTCAAACACACAGATCCTGCAAACATTTATATTTAATAAAAGCAAAAGTTTAGAAAATAACTGCAAATCTACTGAAAGAAACAATAAACCATTGTTTGAACTACATAAGGACTCATTTCAGCCCATGATTTTGAGTGACGCAGATTTGTGATCAATGTGTTATATTCTATTTGTGAATCTCATCAGAACACATTGGGTTGTAAGGAGCAATCACACCAACTTATCTTTAATGAATGTGCTGGTGTCTACCAGCATTACCTGCATTACTATCTAACAGACCGGGACTCCTTTGAGAAATTAAATAAGCTCCTGCAGGACCCAAAAAGCATATTAATAATGTATCACTCTTAGTAAACATGAGTTGAGTTTGACTGCAGAGCACTGCAGAATTCAGCTGTACATTCATTTATATTCCTTTACAGTTCACCAGTCTTGCTAAAGTGCCTTTTAGCATCCCTAAAGAAATGGGATGTCAGCACTGAAAAGACTGCATTCGTGACAGAGGTTTAAGAAGTGTTCCTTAGTGTTCCCAGTTCTTGGAGATGACAGGGCCACTTCACCCATGAACTTCGCCCTTTTATTATGGACGACTGTGACAGGAAAGTTTTTCCACAGATCCAGTGTCCAGATAGTATCTGGAACATTATGTCAGATTCTAATTTCATGAAAATTAGCTTCGACTTCAATGTTTGATTATATCAAATTAAATTTATGATCAGAATATCCCACATGCCCTAGGACAAAAATGTATTAATAAATAAACAAATATTAAACTAGGACTTCCTTAATGTATTATACATCGAAGTTTAGCATCAAACATGCTCTACTGTACTGAAATGGTAATGCAAATTGTTTCTTTTGCTCAGTCCTATGTATTTTGCAGTAAAATAATTTGTAAATTTTTAAACAGTAAAAATTTTAATAAATAAAAATACAATTACATAAATTAGTATTCTTGTCGTGTTTTTCCATTAACTATGTAAACATCGAAATAGATGAATTTATTAAAATAATTTATTATTCATTTATAGTGAGTCTTAAGATTCTATCTTAAGATTAGGTTTAATTTTCCTACCCTAAAGCAAACTGATTTTCCTTGTTGTCAGCATTAAAGGTGCAGTGTGTAAATTTTAGCAGCATCTAGTGGTGAGGTTGCGAATTGCAAACAACGGCTCAGTTCCTCGCTCACCACTCCCTTTAGAGAAGCTATGGTTGCCGACGCAGGTAAAGATGTCGTCGGTAAAGACAATTCTTTATAAAGCTGAATCAAGGAATTTTATTTACTCAATTATTTAAAAAAAATAGATGGTATTGCGAATGTGTGTCAATGTTTTATTCGCAAGAACAACATTGTGACAAAACATGCTCTGTAGAGCAGTTTGAATGTTTAGGGCTACTGTAGAAACAAGGTGGAGACTTCCCAAAGGGGACCCGCGATGTATGTAGCTAGAAATTGCTCAATCTAAAACATAACTAATCATTGAGAAAGGTCTTTATACACCATACATAATTATGTATATTTATTGCATTTCTGTCAATAGACTGTTCTAAATATTACACATTGCAACTTTTAATATAAAAAATGAGTAAAGTTACATAAAAAATATCTGTGCATTTGGTTCAAGTAAGTTTAGAAAAGAAGGTTCTTTTTAATATTTTAATATTTACATTCAATATGCACACAAAGCTTGCTTGCCATATTGAATGATCACATTTGTTTTCTAAATGAAAAAAAAAAAAATTAAACAAAAAATAAAAACAGTCCTGTAGTTAAAATAGGAGACATCAACCAACACTGTAATGTGTGTTAAAAAGACAGCGCAAGAGGAATATATTTCACACAAAGGACGTATAAGTATAGGCCAGCTTCTCACAGCACTTGCAAATATTTAAAAGGATAGATAATTTTGCATATTTACATTAATTACATATTATTTGGGTAAAAACAGATCAGAGACAGTGACGAGTCTTACACAGAAAGAGTGCAGTGACTTGTACCTAATCTTGACAACACACTGAGGTGGTCTGTGTCTACAGGGAGAAAAAAGATGCCGCCTGAAGAAATGATTGTGTGTCATCCTCCAATCAAGTAAAATTCCTCACTGTGAGGTCAGGAGTTAAATGTGTCATTTTCTAACTACCTCTTGGTTTAGGTAGTTATGCTCTGCCTTCTGTCTGCAGGCTGTTTGGAGAACAACATTGTGCCCCTTTCACAGCCCCCTCTCTACAGGCCCATCTGCTCTGGCATGCCATGTTCAGCTTGAAAAAATACTCAATCTAAGGTTGTTCTTTTTTCCTCCAGAAATTTGTCTTTTTGCCATGTCTCTGGAGGGTTGAAAAGGGTGGTGGGTAGACCAACATAAAACAGCAGACAACATCAAAACTTCTCTAGTGGTATAAAGATTCTTCTATCTATGTGTTCAGATCAATGGTTCTCAAATCTCAACACCTCTTGTATGTTCTGATAGGGGCGCAGAAAGCAGGGAAAACAATTTTGAATGCAAATAATGAACCACGAAATGTGCACAGTTAGAAGAGCAAAACAAATAAGCTTATCAACTTTAAAGAGTAGGGGAAAAAGCTTTGCTTTGTAGATGGTCAAAGTAAGCCCAGTTCAGTTCAAATAGTATCTGTGCAATCAAGTCCAAATATCACCGGAAATTAAGTATCCACAACTGAGCAAGCTAGAGGTGACAGCGGTAAATGTAGAAAAAAAACCTTGGGAGAAACCAGAGTCAGTAAAAAAGTAAATATAATAAAAAGTAATATATTTAATTACATTTACTTCATACTAAGTATAGTTCAAATCTATTAATATATATTCATGTTTCACTAGGGATGACATACTCTCATCTTGGAAAAACATGTTTCACAAATCTCAAAACACATAATATTATAATGTTGTAACATTTAAATTCATTTGTAGCATTTAAAGCGATTAAAAATATTTTTTGTGTTTTATTTTAATTGTAAATAAACAAGATAGTTTGGGATTTCAATATTGGCAATTTATATATATATTGGCCGTTTTGAGACATAAACATTACATTTATGCATTTATGGTATACATACGGTTTATAAGTCCATGCTTTCCTTAAGCATAACCATCACATTGCTAACACCATGCTCTACTTTTTGAGATAAAGACCTTATAAAACAAAAATAACCATTTAAATAATTTCATTTAACATCAATGCATCCTAAATACAAGGTAAAAGAAAATTAGATCCATTAAATATGATTTGTGACTGATTAAATATGGATTTGTGTATTTGTATTCGGAAAAAAACAAAGGTTGAGTATAGATCACATTAGCATACAGTGATTAAAGACAGAGATCCAAGCTCAGCCAGATGAGACACATTCCACTCTCCTGGCAACAGAAGCATGTGGTCACTTAAAGCATGGTGCCATCAAGGGTGATGAGAAAAGATAACTTTATTATTTGAATGGCACAAAACATCCAAGCCACCTGGAGTGAAATGGTCCTCATTGATGCCACACGGTGGGTGGGTACCGTGTGAATGTGTGCAGTGGTCCATGATTTAGCCACTCATTAGATGGGTGGTTTGGCAGGCAGAGGTATTTGCATGCACTCTGTCCCGCTGTGTAATTCGAGGATGTAATTGGTGCTGGGTTCTCTGGCCTCTATCCTGAGAAGCCATCTCTTCCACTAGGTTACAATCAAGCATCTATAACGATCGTTCACCACAGCTGAGAGCATCTGCTTCAAACAAAAAACACAAAAAGTTTGCACTGAGTGAAAATGGGTAGGAATCAAATATCATACAATGGCTAGGTGTTGTTGTTTTAGACTGGAGTTAAGTGCCTCGCTCAAGGTCACAACCTTTCAGTGACCAGCCCAGGCCTTGAACCTGCCCTGCATGGGATTTTCCTCCTGGTGTTATTCATATTCTCAGTCTCCACAAGACGTGTGGCAACATCTTGTATTCTGTCAGACTTGAGCTCAGCTATCAAAACAGAACATAACTGATAGACTCAAGGACATAATTTTTTTTTCCACATGATACATACTGGAGCAGTGCTCACGAAAGCACACCTTTGTTCCCTAATCTAAGCCTAAAGGATTTATATGACAAAGTCAGTTAATAAAAATATGCTACTTTTACTCTTAACCTTTACCTTTACCCCCTTCACCCTTTCAAAACATACACTTTAGGTATTAATATGTACTTTTAAAGTATTAATATGAACATTTAAGCTACAATACGTACCATTTAAGAGTAAATAAGATACAAAGATGCACCTTTTAGCTTTTGTACCTTAGTATACCACCCCAGTGACATATTTGTCACTTTATTTTAAGGTCTGATTCTCACTATTAACAAATCATTAACTACGACTTTTACCTCAATAAACTCCTCATTTGCTGCTTCTTAATATTAGTAAGGTAGTTGTTAAGTTTATATATCGCGTAGGGTTAGGAATGTAGAATATGGTCATACAGAATATATGATTTATAACTACTACTAATAAACAGTCAATATGGTAGTTATATACATGCTACAAAAAAACAACTAGTTAAGAGTGATATCTGATCCCTATACTAACGTGTTACCCCTTATATTACCCAGTATATTCTTAGGTAAGTTCTCATTAGTTTATACTGTAAAAGTATTGCAATCAAATAAACTACAGTTAAATGAAGTACATCATGGTTTACTGTTGCACAATTATGAGACTGTTGCGTTACAATTTGTTGTCCACTAGAAGTAAAATATGGAGAGCTCTCTCATCACAGAACACAACGCTGTATACTGGACAATAGTGGTTATATTAGATAAAGCATGCATTCTTAATTAGCTAGAGAGACAGAGGTTAACTAAAGACGACATATGTACAGTAGGTGGAAGAAGCAACCAATGAAACTGTAACATGAATTCTCAACATAAGTCTATATGGTACTCCAGACAGTCTATTTGACTAACATTACAGTTCCCATAACACCCAAAAGCTGTGCACATTTAAAATTCCACAGATTCTGGATGCTCTGTGCCTCCCATGCACTCATATTACATTCTTTTTGAGTCATATTCTTTTTCTGTTACATCTCGCTATAGCTCAGAGAAAGAAACAGCTGTGAACATGAAGGCAGAGGTCGCGCAGACCTTCCTCACAGCCATTTTGCTTGTTCTAACCGAGTTACTGTCTTGAGGCAATTTCAGTTCAGTTGAAGGTCCCTCTTTATTTGTCCAGCATAATGAATCAATGCTAGAGCTGGCAGTGCAATACCAGTGACCCTGACGTGAGTATGGGGCAAGGTCTTCAGTCAGAGGTCTTTGCAGGTATCTGTCCAACATAATTAATCAAACCGTTCCCAACAAACCTTGATACAACCAGGGTAACAACATAATATGTAATTCGAAAGATTAAACATTCCATTAAAACAACCCAGCCTGCACTAAAAAGCTTTTGGAGTTGCAGTTGAGGTGTTAAAATCAAACATTCGTGGCCTCATTATGTCACAGAAACTCACTTTTCCAATTCACATTAATTAAAAGGAAAATTTGGATTCAGAGCAAGTAGCATGCCCTAGCTATGCCGCATGTTCATTCCCCGAGGGGACGAGGTGCAAAGAGAACTGACTGACATGGTGCATGTTTTCCAGTTGCTTGAAATGAACAAGGCCACAGCTTTAGATTCAGAAAATACAGATCACTTTGCACTTACTAGAAGATTGCATATTAAAATGCATTTTTACCTCACTTCAGTGAGCATTTGAGAGTAGGCAAAATGTGTTTCCTTTTGCTTGAGCACGGCTGCCTCGTTACACATTCATGAGGCGTATTGAGCTATGGAAATAATAAAGGAGATTTGAAGACCCTTAGTTGAACACTTTGTGTGTCTAAAATTCGAATTCCAAAACAGATTACTTGAACGTTTCTCTTTCACATGCTTACGCCAGCCATATAAAAGAGTAAATGCTTTCAAGGTTGGTTAAAGGTGAACGACACTGATATTTATGTTTGCGTTACTTTGCATGGATGCATTCACTAACAAACAGAGCATTTGGTGAATAGAATCAGCTATTCTGCAACAGCCGTTGGGCAGACAGGGGTCATGCACTTTGTTGAAGACAGAAGACTAGTAGGAGGACTTTTTTTTACTGTCTGACTTAAACAGTGTCAGCACTCCAGCGCTGAAGATCAAATCAATGACCTTCTGAGTGCTGGGCTCCATCTTCACAGTGATTCTACAGTAGACACTGATCATGTGACCCTAATAGCTCATTCCCCTTCAACCCTCCCTGCAGACAAAAGACAGTTTGTCGATCAATAGAAGTGTGTTTCTATGTGTATTTATGTTGTTCTGTACTGCAGCAGCATTTGTCATGAAATAAAACTCACCATTATTTATATGAGTACAAACAGTTTGAGAGTTAGGTGAACATCTGGATGCTCCATATCTGGAACTAGAAATCCTTCCCTCACTGGGCAGTTACCAAATGAGACATTACAGATTGAGAGGTTGGTGGGAAAATGACAGCATCCGCCTGTGACTTAGGGACTTGTATAGTTTCGTCACTGCGTACAGATGGTGCTAACATGAATATCCTAGTCTAATTATCATATGGTGGGTTTGGGAGTTTGGAGAATGTTTTATTCTGTACTCCAGTGTAGCAAAACAAAATCAATCCGCATATACTCTTGATCAGATAGAAAAAAAAGAAAGAAACAAAATGGAAAAGGAAAAATGACAGGAAATAGGAAAGGAAGAGGTGAAGTGAAGAGAAAGGAAAATAGAAAAGGAATAAACAAAAACACAAAATAAGACAGTGACAAGAAAATGACAAAAAATTATCACAGGTAAAGAAAATGTAAGACATGTCAATAAGACAAAGGAAAGAAAAGAAATGAGTGAAAAAATCAGATAGAAAATAAAATGTAAGACAAGGAAAAGGCACAAAAGATATGGAAAAAGGCAAGTGAGAAAGGAAATCAAAAAAGAAAGAGCAAAGAAAAAATATAGCGAATCAAAAAACAAAACAAAAAGGAAAGGAAAGGAAAGGAAAAGAAAAGAAAAGAAAAGAAAAGAAAAGAAATAATCCTTGAATGATTTTCAAGGACTTGAAACATGCTTTGAAATGAGAGGATGACTGTTCATTATTTCTAATACATTATTGTGTTTTGAAAGAAAAAACGCATTAAAATTTGTGGGCAACAAACTGACCTACATCCCTTGTGATTAGACTGTGAAATCAAGCAATGAACGAGTTGAATCTTAATTAAGTGGAGGGAATTAGGAGTAGCATTTAACATGATGTATTTCATAAACAAGACAAAGGATAACAGCATTATGTTCACTGCAATCCCCTGACAACGCAACAGATGACATGGTTCCATTTGTCCCTAATTATATAGTGACTGTTTAGGGTTAAAACAAAACCAAACAAAAAGGAGCCAATGACATTGCCTGCTGGAAGATGTTCCTTTTTAGAGCAATGACATCAAATGTTGTGCCGATTGCCCTGGAAAAATAGCTTTCGTCCAGTCACAGTGGCCGTTTGTGTCTCTCTGACAGAATACCCAAGAGCCATAAAACACTAAATGCAAACTGACAGCTGTAGGAATAAGGGATCAGCTGCACTCACAGATTGGCCTAAAACTGACCTCTCTTTTTATTTTATTCATTTAACAGTGCATTTAATAGCAAGACTAGAAACATGTTTTTTCCATGCACCTAATGAGAAAAAAGCTTTGGTTGATGCTTGTCAGGTCTCATCTTCCTAGTGACTGCGGTGCACATACCGTTCAGTTATTTTAGATGTTAAATAGTACAAACCTAGTTAAAAATTCCACAAAAGATGTTTGTTGCTTAATAAAGAGAAAATTATTAACAATCTAAAGACAATCTGCTTCAATTCTACATAGAGGGCAAGGAGTGTCAATAACAAACAAGGAGAAAATAAACAGATATTTAAAATACCAACAGTTTGTACCATTTTCAATAAAAATTTACTTAATGACTCAATTTATTTATAATAAATCTCAATTATAATTTTTTTTTATTTCTCAGTTTTTTTATCTAATGTTGTGCAATTGACTGACTTGGTCTTTTATTATAGTTATTATAATAATAATAATTATTATTATTATTAAAACCATTGTAGAACAAAGTAGCATATTCTAAAATAAATAAAACTAAAAGATCTTTCCAAACTATTCAAAAATGTATCAATGTCAAATGATTTAATTCAAAAACTTGTTAATCATGGATGAGTTGTATTCAAGTCTGTATAAAACTTCTTTCTACTAAACAGAGCAAATTGGCATCGTACACAGTAAAAAACGTTGGGTTGTTTTTTTAACCCAACCATTGGGTTACACATATTGGGTCAATGTGTTGGGTTATCTTAAAATTTGTTGGGTCATTTTTTTTTCGTTGTTGGGTTATTTTTAGTTATATCCCAACTGTTGGGTTAAATATGTTTCCCGCTTCACTCCGTTCAAATTTTAGCAGGTCCAGTCAGAGATTCAGCGCGGACATCAGCGGCAGCAAAAGGGTAAGTAACTGTTAATATAATTGTATGATGTATATAACTGTTATAACATTAAGTAATGTGTCTGATACGTTAATTATTTTTTTTTATATGTTAAAGTTTTAATTCCCTTGAGTCCGTTTGTTTCCCCCAGAGAATCAGATCGATTGTAAATGAATGCTATTCCTGTTTGTTCGCGAGCATTAATACATTAAAAGATTAGCTGCAAAACTTTTCAGACAAGTATTACTTAAAGTTAATAAAAATGTCTGGTGAAATGTGAAAGTTTGACGAAATCATTAGCTATAAAAGCCGCACGGACCATTTATCGGATCGGACCAGTGAATGAAGCTGCTCGAGCGAGCTCTGAGCTCACACACATCAGTCATGCGACAGTCAACAGACTCCGTGAGAATCGTTTGAATGAACCTGCAATTTTCTGTTATAAAAGTTCAAAACCCAGACGAAAGAAAAGCGCGCAGTCGTGAGGCAATCCGCTGCTTCAGCGAAAATTTATACCAGTGCCCCAAATTTACATAACATTACTCCTACAGCCAACCTTTAAGAGGGGAGTGTAAAACAGCAGTCATATCCGTCTTAGCGCACCAGCACTAATTAATTGTACAGTAAAAGTGTTTTAATGGTTTATTCATACTGAATATTGTTATGCATTTATTAGAATACCCTATAATTACAGCAATTTCTCTTATGAAGCTAGATTGATTGACATGTATTGTACTAAATGTGTTTATACTTATGTTTTAGACAATGGACATTTCCGTGAAAGAAAAATTGCAACAATAGAATTTCTGCCTGTTAACTGAAACATTTCAAGGTAAGTAACCTATTTAAATTAATGATACATAAGTTTTCAATTTTACTTAGACCTATGACTTCCAAAAATTATGAAAAAAGACAAATGAGGTGAAATAATTGTATTGCCGCATTACGTCCAACAAAGCTTCCTTTCATTTTCAGTGTACTTTTGTTCCTCCCTACAAGTCCAAATCAGTCAAAGGGTAAAGGGTGGTAAAATTTACTCACATTAGCTGCAAATATTGCCACAAATTGAGTGAAAACTGGTTTAGTCTGTCTCTTAGTGCAAATGATAGATCCCCACAAAGACTGTAAAGATTTAAACTGTGAGCTTAGTTTTTTTATGTTAACTTGTGCTTTCTCTGTACTTTTGTCATTTAAAGGCCTTCGTGCAGAAATTGTCTTTAAAACCCTTCCTGCCATCTGCACCATACCACACAAATGGAAAACTGGTGTGCACATCATACACGGAAATGAAGCGGTCCTTCATTGACATTCAACCTGTTAGTAAAAGCAACACTTAAAATTACAGTGCCCTGTGTCGTCAAGTCACCTTTATTTATTTTGTATAAGACACACATTGTACAATACAAATCGTTCCAAAAAGATATTTTGAAACAAAAAAAGATGACAGAATTAAAATTTTTGCACCATCTATATGGTTTGGGTTTAATAAGATTTTTACAGAATTAAGTAAGAGACTTTTGCATGTCTTTGTGGATGAAAAATCAGTCGACAAAACTGGCAATGTATTTGCATGCTGCATGCAAGTATTTAATCTGGCAACCGCTGGTTTCTTTATTCCAGTGCCAGTGACCAGTAACATCTGAATCTGTTATTGCCCTCCTTAAATTTTGACCTATATAGGAGATATGTATTGTATAAAGCAACATACTGTATAATCTCTGAAAAAAAGAACAAAGTCTTATAAAATTATGCTTCTCAAGTAAGATCACTTGGTTTAAAAATGTTAAGACATTTTATGGGCAATTAAAAAAAATGTTTTGCAGTGGAGAGCTCATTGTTTTAAAGGTTTTTTTTTCAGAATAGTTTGCTTTTTAGCTATGACTCGAGTATCAACAGAATATGTTATTAAATATTAAAAATAATAATGACATACAGTGGCAGGCCGTGTCTACCTCGATGAAGCCTGCTTCCTTCTGTTGAATGGGCTTATCTGCATGGAGCTAAACTTGTGAAAATCTGGACAGCTAGAGAGCAGACAACAGGAAGCCACATGCTGGGCGCATTATCTGCAAACAATCCTTCAAAATTGCTTTAACCTCCACAAGAGCAGAAACTGTCCAGCCCAAGCTGTGTCCAACCAAGTAGATTGGGCACCAAATGACCAGAGCTCAACAAACCATGCCACTCTTGAAGGGTACGGGGCTCTCATGATGGCATATGGACACCAGGCTCTGCGGCAAGCCAGTCTGCCTCGCCTGCATCCCCCTCCCCTCCAGGCATGGACTGTGCAAGGATGAGTGAACAAATGTTTATCTGTCTGTAGTAGGTATGAGGCTGGGGCAATGTTATTTGCTATTTTCTTTTTCTTTTTTGCTGAGCTTTCTGAATTGCCACTTATGTGCACATAAAACATATATGCACATGCTCAGTTGAGTCAGATGAAAGGAAGGGATGAATCTGTCATGGGGCACTCACCACCTCTGGCAAGGTCACACAAACATTATTTTAAATGACAGCCCAGTAGAACAGGGGCATTAGACAACACTCTCAGAGCATACCAACTACCCCAGAGGATGTCCTCGCATGATGTTCCGAGCATAGGTTTGGGACACATATGAAAGAAAAATATGTTTTGTTAAAAATGCTGCTGCAAGATTAATCTTTAATGAGCCAAAAAGAAAACACGTCACACCTCTGTTCATCAATTTGCACTGGCTACCAGTAGCTGCTCACATAAAATTCAAGGCATTAATGTTTGTCTACAAAACCATCACTGGTTCTGCACCCCTTTACCTAAATTCATTTATTCAGATATGTGCCTTCTAGAAGTAGCTTTCTATTTTTTCTATTCTATCTACTTGTTTTTCTTTGTGTGTGTGAGTACACAGTATGTGTATACATGCATATACACACACACACACACACACACACACACACACTTTGTTACATGTACTGTGTTAGGCTAAACGAGACTTGTCATTTGCACTTACATGCTGTTGCTCTTTTGTTGTTTAGACTCCTATTGTCCTCATTTGTAAGTCAATCTGGATAAAAGCGTCTGCTAAATAACTAAATGTAAATGTAAAAAAGACTATTTAAAATTTTAATAAACATGAAAAAAATTGTTTCAGTAGTTTTTAATGTTAGAAAGTTCATAGTCATTCAAAGAAAAACAAAATAAAATAAAACCTTATTTACAGTGACACCATAAATTCTGTACTCTATACAGCTTATGTACTGTATACATACAGTATTATATATGTATGTACTGTATGTATAACATGTATTTCTAAATCCATTTATCTCAGGGTCATGAAGATGTCAACTGGCTATAACAACAAATGCCCTTTGGTCCATAGTTCTTTGAATATGAATATTCAGCAAAAATTTAGTATAGGGATCAATACTTACTAACTAGTTGCATATTAGCATATCATTAACATATTGGCTGTTTATTAGTACCTATAAAGCACCTATCCTGCATGACCATATTTTACACCCCTAATCCTACCCAATACCTAAACTTAACAACTACCTAACTATTAATAAGCAGTAAATTGGGTGTTTATTGAGGCAAAAGTCATAGTTTGTATTTTGTTAATAGTGAGAATTGGACGTTAAAATAAAGTTTGACTGAATATTCTTAGTCTTTTATCCCAAGTGATCACGGCTTTTTGTGCATAACTCTCACATACTTTCTTACACTTATTCACTTCGCTGTTGCTGATGAACAAAACTCATGAAACCAAGTGAAAACTGGAATGGTGAGAACGCATATGTCCTTTAGCTGCCAGTTTGATTAATAGATCCATTAATACAGAATCAAAAACTGTAAAGTGAAGCCCTGCAACAGCTGCAAAATATTTAGCACAGTGTACAGTGTCATTGAAAAGTCATTCGATCCATCAGTACCATTGATTTTTGAGAAAGTTTTGACCAGATGACTCTGGATCAAGTCTGGGCCAGCTACAGAACCATGTGTGGAAACTAGCATGCCAAGTACATCACATTTTATTTGAAGTTTGGATCGAGGTCTTGTCATCTGCACTATCTTAGACTTTGATATTGTTGAGAAGCAGTAATCTGCATTTTGTTTACTCCATAAATATATTACCATCAGCCTCTGTCAGAGTGATTCTGTAAGATGTTTCTGAGTGCCTGAAAGATGTTATTTCAAGGCTCATTATGCCTCCAAAGGCTGAGGGAGCAAACACACGTCTTCAGAAGCACTGAGCTGTCAATCATAATGAATTACTTATATTGTTTACAGCTGACAATAAGGCTATTGTTTCTGTGGGTGGAACAATCTCACTGGCCTGAAAGTTACAACAGGGATGATTGTACCACTATCAAAATTACACTTTAATGGGGGCCTTCAAAGTTTACTGCTCAAAAGTATGTTGAGACTTTAAAAATAACATGCTTTAAGTGGCAAAACTTCTTTAAGCAAATACTGGTTTTCAGATGGTCAACATTTTATTCAGGAATGTACACTGGTATACAAGTATCAGTTTAGTCAAAGTTTTACAATACCACAGATCTGACTAGACTAATCATGGTTGCATAACTTAAACTGATTACACAATGACGCAGACAGAGCAGACAATTCTAATCTTCAGATGCAAAGCGGTTTGTTAGGAAAGTGTGGATTGGGGTGGAAAAAATACAATCTTATGATGTCACTAAAAATGTCTTCTATATAGTGTGAGGAGACCACGATAATACTGGAGAGGGATCAGTTAGCATTCACATTTATCTCACTTGCTTTTGCATGACAGGGGTAGGAAACCTCGGAACAGAACTTTGAGCCAATTGTCTGCTTTATAAGTAAATAAATAAATACATACATAACTAAACATCCTACACTAGTGACCCACTGAACTGTGACATCAACGGTAACGACAGGGAAATGCATACGATTTGAACCTTTTAAGATCCTTTCTGAAGGAAAAAAATCAATAAATAAATAAATAAAATGTAATTATTACATACTATCTTACATACTATTATTATTATTTACACATACAGTATATAACCCCGTATTAAAGACCTGTTGAATCAAGATCTGGATTTTTTTTTTTTAAGTCAAGCTAGTCCAGAATCGATATTAAGACTTGATTTTTATATGTAAAGCAATGATCCAAGTGTTTTCTTTTCCACAGTTATTTATATAATTTCTTTGGTTACCGTTGATTATGAAATTAAATAACAGCTCAAGGCCTAACTGTGATCAAACAGGGGCTGCCGTTTGATGGCTAGCCAACACATTTTGGCAGTTTGCTAATTAAGTCAAAGCAAACAACCACCTGTGATTAAAAGTATCAAACCGGGTGGCTCCAGTCCTGAGGTATTTACCCCTCTAAGCCACTAGCTGAGTCTATTAATTAGGCAACTTGGAAGGAAGAGGTAATTTATTAAATCATATGACGCAGCACATAAAGAGACCTTTGTGAATGGAGCATAATGACCCTGATAGTAGGACTTTTTTCTACTATCTGCTTTTATTTGTTAGTTTTCTACTTTTGCAATCATTACAGCAATTCTCAAAGAGGTTACTGCAATGAGAGAAACCTTACTTCTTTTCAAATTGAATATTGATCTGTGCATGCGTTTCTGTGTGAATGCGGTGTCACAGAGAAATTTAAGTTCAAATTTCAATTATTGTGACATGCCTTTTTCTTCTTTTTTAAATCTCTTTTAAAATGCTTCAAATGTCCCTGTAGCAAAAATCCCGATATTTTGCCTGAGGTAATCTGTAGATAACAACCTAGTTTTTTGTTACCTTCAAAAACACTTGCACATAAACTCAGACAACCATTACAATGACTTTAAAATGTAAAGGATGCAATATGCCCTGACATCACTCCTAAATAAATCCTCCATATAAAAAGTACTTTCCTTTAAATCAAAAGTACAGATAGCAAAAAAAAAAGACATTTAAATTTCCGCCTTTACTTGAAAACCTGTAAATATAAGCTTATCGAAATGCCAAAAGAGCACTCCTTGTCCTCTGATGTGACTCATGGAAGTGAGTAAACGGGGACTGCGTGCTGGCTTGTGCTTGATCCGTTCAGTTTGTCTCCACTGCCATTCTCGATTAGCCTACCTGAAGTGAGTTTCGACATTCCTCTGGGATGTCCCTCGGGTAAAATTCTCCCTCACGCTGCATGCAACCTCTAAAGCATCCCACCTGGCAGGAATCCACTTCTTGCAACTTTGATCACATTTGAAATGCACCATGCTTAAATAAGACTTGCTTACTTCCTAAAATACATCCACCCTCCCCGATATCCCAGTTTAAGTTTAAGCAAATATCGTCTACCCAGCTTGAGCATGCACAAAGCAGATGATAACAGTACCTGGATAGACAAGCAGAGCAATCAGCCACACCGTGAAGATAAAGCAGGCAGGATTGCACATTCTTCAAACTGTTCTCTGGATGCAGCAGCTGGTATTTCTTCCTTTTCCTTTGCTCTTCTGCACAGAAACACAACCACCTGTGTTCTGTTTGCTGTTTCTTTGATCACCGGGTAATTACAGCAGAAAACGGCTTATTTTCACCCTTGGATAGACATGGAGTGGAGTGGAGGCAATTTAAATCCAGCACAAGTTAAAGCAGCAGAGAGACTGAGTTCCCATTGATTATTTTCATAAGCGGAGCGCGCTCAGCGGGCTGGCAGAAGGGAACAGCCCGCCCCCTCAGAGCTCTGATTGGATGAGACTCTTGGCTGTGTTTCTGCAAGGGATGCCTCTCTTTTTCATGATTTGACTTGACCACTAATGCAAAGCTCTGCAAGATGAGAGAATGAGCCGAGCAGCATCTTCAATAAAACTGGCGGCCAGCCTCCTAATATTTGGTCTGTCACCACAAACTGACAGACACATCTAGAATTGCTCTGTTCCCTTATATTACATTGGTTCTATTTAAAGATCATGACTTTCTTATTTGTGTAATTGCCTGCTGTCAACACTGAGTACTGGGTCCATGCCAAGACGCTGAAGTCCCTTCGCTCTGATAGTCATCACTAGTCTGACAAAACTCTCAAGGTGACCTTGGGCTGCTTCTGTAAATCTCTGGCTGCAAAGATTAACAATGTGCATCTCAATGCATCTGAATAAACAAAAACAGATCTAATTATTGTTCAATTATGTTGTGATGTAAAAAATGTCTCCCAGAACCATTTATCATCATTTCAAATGACATCAATCACTATATCTGTCTGAATAAACTCTCTAGACCACCAAAAGATCAACGTCAATGAAAAGCCAATGACATTGTCTAAAATATGCTTTATAATGAGATTTTAATTAGTCTTTTTGTTATTTGTTTTTAAGAATACAAATATGTAAATAATAATAATAATAATAAATAAATAAACAAATAAGACAAATAGGCTTGAGACAAAGTATATTAATATACTAAATATAAGTGTATTACGTTTGACTGCACTAGACATTTTGGTAACACTTTAGTATAGGGGCCAGTTCTCAGTATTAACTAGTTACTTATTAGCATGTCTGTTATTAACATATTGGCTGTTTATTCGTGCTAATAAAGCACATATTCTGCATGACCATATTCTACTTCCTTTATCCTATCCAATACCTAAATTTAACAACTACCTTCCTAACTATTAAGAATCAACCAATTAGGAGTTTGAGGCAAAAGTTGTAGTTGGTAAGAACTGGACATTAAAATTTAAAACTGTATTTTTTTTTTAATTATTTATTTATTTATTTTAAGATTTAACATTTAAAGCTCTGAACATCTCTGCCAGTATTTACAAGACAATACATATTTACAAGATACATACATAAATAAATACATAGATGAATATATTTAAATTATACAGGGGGTTTAATTAGTTAATTGAGATAATTTGTGTTGTATGATAAAAAAAATGCTGTAACTTTATTAAATGGTTTCATTTGTTAAAATTAGTTAACTATAGTACATTAGTTTACATGAACTAACAATGGAAAACAAATGTAAAGCATTTATTAATCTTATTTAATGATTTTACTAATACATTACAAAAATTAAAAGTTTCTGTAAACATTATTTTAAGGACCTGAACTAACATGAACTAACAATGAACGGTTAGCCAGTTTTTAGAATGATAAATACTATAACAAATTAATTGGTGCTTAGTTAATTTTAGTTATGAACTAACGTTAACTAATAGAACCTTATTTTTAATGCATAGCTTTAAAAAAAACATTCAGCATTGTAAATTGTTTAAATATCGTTATTTTTTGCATACAAACATATTGTGAAAGATACTATACAGTAACTTAAAAATGCAGGTAGCACTTTAAGTAAATAATTTAAGTCACAGAGGTTCAGCTGACGAAACAAGCTGGGACCTCCTGCTTTAAAGCAGCAGCCAAAATGAGAGAGGGGGAAATGCAATCAGGACTTCAAACTTGTGTTCCCATGAGAGCCCAGCAGCTCTTTTATGTGACACAAACACGTGGACTATCCACAGTGGCACAGCTCTGACAACTCAAAAAGAGTTTTGTGTTTAGATCGCAGTCCAGGATATAACTCAATCACACCGTCTTCATACACAAATATTTGATGTACTTTTTAGCCATGTGGGGCTAGATTATATAAGACACACTGGCACAGATCCAGATGAGTGAGTTTGTCATAAAACTTCTGAAAAAGACTGCAGCAACAACTATAATTTCAAATATAGCAAATATTGAGTTTATTGATGACAAAATTTTTGCTGAATTGTTATCATCTGCCTTCTGCAATTACATTTAAGTGGAAGCACTTTAAATTAACAACTAACCTCACTTGAAACCACTTTGAAAAACAACCTCGGTGCACGTTACTATGAATTGCAAATATGGTAATCAATCAAGTACCATGGTATTGCACCATAGTACTTCCACAGTACATTTTGTTAAAGACCTTACCTCACAAACAACCTTGATTTACTGTATTCTAAGCTGGCATATCTAACAGGACAAGATTATTTAATTACAAATAGTTTGTTGTTGTGCCTCAGGGTTCATGGTTTGTCAGTGGAAAATCTGCATCACTTATGCCTTTAGACTCCTATGCTCACTTCCACCCTGCTCTGCTCAAGTGTGATTTCACTTCCAGAGAATGTTGTGAATTCTCTGAATATTAATTGCCCTGGCATGCTATGAATTAAAAATGAGAAAAAGCAGAGGGTTTAATCGAAATGTTACCCGAGCTCTTAACAAGTCTGAATTGCACTGCAAGTACTATTAACCAAACACTAAATCAAATCCGGCAAGGTCACCCTATTGCACATTTTTAATGGTGCAACTGTCTGGCTAATTCAAAATCTGCCCTACCTGTGCAGTGTCCCGAAGAAGCTAACTGCAATAGTGCATTCGCAAGCCACCCCATGACAATAACTCACTCTGGAAATATGGTCCATATTTCATACTGTAAATAGCTTATCAAATTGATGTACATCAAAATGTGATGCCAACAAACCTTTCCATTCTTTAAGGGAAGAGTGTATTTCCGTGAGTAACAGCACCAAGCAAACTTCGCAGATAAACTAGATAGTAATTTCACAGTGTCCCATTTGCGGTCCTGATATGAATCATAATTGATGTTCGTGCTACTAACATTTGACAAGGACATATTCTTTGAGGGTTTTAGACAAGCCTTTTTGAATGATTAATACTGCTCAATAATCAGAATACTGATGACACATAATTAGGCTTATGATTGATTTATTTGAGATAACAATACAATTATGAACTAACTTGCCCTTCAAATAACTTAAAGTAACCAAAGTAATCCACAGTAGACCGAAAATGTCCCTAAATTCTTCTAATAATTCTTAACATAATAATAAGTGAATTAATTAGAAATCAATTAGAAATTTCATGGTTCTTTTGGGGCCCTGAGAAGTTCATCCTTACATTTGGACTACTGACACATTCCCCCAGTCATGAAATAATTGATCTAACTGAACCTGACACTTAAACTAGGGATGTGCACGGATAGTCGACCATTCGAATATTCGTTCTGCTCTAATTATTCGATAAATAAAAATGATATTCGAATTTCGCAAAAAAAAAAAAAAAAAAAGTTCACAATAAAACCTAATTTGGTCACTTTCTGTGATTCTCCACGGCATATTTGAAGGTGTATGCAAGCAAAAAATAATTAATGAATGATTAAGGGGCCATTCACATATCGCGCCTAATAAGGCGTGGAAAAGGCTATGCGCGCCGCTTTCTCCTCCTTTCCAAAGCGCTCGGGCAGAAGAGCTCCTGAGGCGACGCGTTCTCTCCATGAAGACGGAAATTTCAGCAAAGGATAAATGGATTTGCAGCACAAAAAAATCGCTTTCAGTAGCTCTGCTACTAAATTTATTTCAAAATGGCAATCCATATACAGCTATGATCAGCTGTTCCTTCATCTTGGCTGAGCTTTCAACGTTGTTACAGGAAAGGATGAAGCTGAATGTTTAGTTCTTGTCACATGACCTGCGGTGCGCTTGTAGCATTCTGAAAGTTGAGATGTTTTTAACTCGATGCTGTGCGGACGCGCCTGGAAAAAAACGGGACCGCGTCGCACCGCGTGCGCATCGCGACCGCGTCGCTTCCATTATGAGATTATTACGCGCCTACATTGGAAATAACGAACTTGAGCATGCAAAAGACGCGATATGTGAACGCCCCCTAAAAGAACTGCGGTCTTCTACAGTACTTCAAATATGCTGTGGAGAATCACAGAAAGTGATCCAAGAACATTGTTGCAGCATCTCTCAAGCAACGAATAAACACCGCTAACTTGGAGAATGCAGTGAAAACTCCTCTTCTCGCGTCTGCCCTAGACCCTCGGCACAAACATCTCAGGTTTCTCGATGAAAACATGAGAGAAGTAAGAAAAAAAATCTTTTTTGAACATTATCAGAACATTTTCCTTGATGCGAGTGGTGCGGATGCAGTCGCCACGATGAAGCGGATGCAATGCCCACTCGTCGGAAAAGGCTGAGCCAGTTCTCCAGCGATGATTACAGAGAGTCCAGCCGATACGAGTGGGAACAGTTCTTGCTGGAGCCATGTATTCCACCAGATGAGGATCCCATTCAGTGGTAAACGAAAACACTAAGCGCTTCACAAAACTGATTCGCTTAGCAGACCCTTATTTGTGAGTCCCGCCAACGTCTGTGTCGTCAGAGCGCGTTTTCTCCACGGCCGGCCTTATTGTTAACAGACTAAGGAGCCGACTTTCCCCCAATCATGTTTACATGCCCGTATTTCTAACGCATTCTCATCCCAAGGCGTCATATAATGACACTCTTGACATTTCGTCAACATCCTACGCATATGGCACCCTCTAGCGTCAATATGAGACACAGATTATGGGTTAAGGTTAGGGTTAGGGTTAGGGTTAGACCGCTAGGAGGCTTTTAATCTGTACTTTTGTTTGTTTGCACACATTGTTAAAGGTTTTCAGCTACAAAACACGATGTGTAATGTTCAAGCTTATTGTAAGCTTGTTCAAAATGACGAAAACAAATGTTGCTGAAAAATAACGTCTGACTCATTAAACTTAATTTAAATAAACGAATATTCGAATATTCGTTTTTTTGTGAGCTCAAATATTCGAATGTGAAATTTGTTGAAAACGCCCATCCCTAACTTAAACCCTCGAGTAACCCCAAATATTTTAATAATATCCCAGACATGAAAGCCTAAAGAGTGAAGATCTCAGTTAAAAGTGTTTGATCTTTGAAATCCTTTGAAAGTCTACTACCAAAAGATGCTGCATTCAATAGATTTCTGCCATCTCAGTCAAAACACTGGCGTATCAAAGAGGAGATCACTTGTTGTTGTTTAATAAATGCCACACCCATTACAGACATCTGTGGGATGAGAAAGGTTTGATTTAAAAATAAACTCTGTGTTGACCAAACACACACACAGCGGTTTACCTGCTGTGACCTTGGCTATATGACACTTGTGTCCATAATCCAGCAGCTGTTTTATTTTAACAGATATCAAATACTCTGATAACATGACTCCACCCTCACTGGAGTAACGTACTAGACTCTAAAATAAGCAACTGCATATTTTCCAGTTTACAGGACATTTTGTGTCACAAATACTAATAAATGTAAATCATTTGAAGCTATAAACCAAAGTCAAACAGAACTAGTTTGAACAAAGGTTTGTGAGTTCCCAACATGCATCAGAAATAAAATGCAGCATGAATAAATTATGCAGGTACTTTTATAGGTTTGGTTCACTGTTTGCTGACTTTTTGTTTTGTCTTTATTTTTAGCTGTTGTTGACGTAACCATTTCTTTGTGTGTCAAATGTTAAGGTCTACATGCAACCTTCTAAAAATAAATCCCAGATATCTTTACTTTGTGACTTCATCATTATGAATAAAAGCATCATCAAAACTACAAACAGTAATGTTTTGCATCGTATGCAATCGTGAAATCATGGAGTTACATTACAGCTGTTTAATTTACATTGAAAAATAATTTATCTTTTTTTTTTAATTCACACAATCTAATTAATAGTAAAATTTCATTAGATTGAATTGATTATTTGAATTTAAAATAATTGTTCTATTAATTCAACTGTATAAATCTTTCAAAAAAGGCTTAATTTTTTTAAGTGTACAGTTTGTTGCAGTTTTTCTGTATGTAGGAGATAAAAGGATTAAAATAAATATTTCTAGTAAATAAAAAGGTTACTGTGGAGTCATCTATAAATCAAACTTTTTAATTATATGTGAATTTGTTTACATATTCTTATTTAGAAGTTAGTCATCTAAATAAATGCAAACTGGAACCAGCATTTTTCAATTTGGCTAGAGCAAGAAAGACAATATTACCGCTTCCATGAAGTTCCGTACTGGGAACTCAAGCGTATAACACAATGTGTATTACATTGTGAGTTAGTTGGTGAACTAGGGTTAGTCATGCTGTGCATCTTGTGCTTAAGTTAATAGCCACAAATTGACCAGCATCCGTCAAAGCAAAGCAGCATTGCATTTGTATATTTGTGTGCATCTGAGAATATGTGGACATGGCTCCGTGCAGAAGCTCTTCGAGCTGACTTCAGGGCTGTGCGTTTGATCTATCCTCAACAGTGTTTTTTTTTAAGGGTATGGGATACTTGTATTTTGTAGAGTTTATAAACTTGGCAAATAAATTTCAATTCAGTTCAATCTACTATGGGGCTATTAACTCTACACTCCAGCAGTAACACAGATGGCACCAGCCTCTCCAACCTGATTATGATAAGAACATGCATACAAAAAGAGACTGACAGAATGACCAGCACAAACTGACTCTAATAATTGGAACAAAAGTTAAAGAAATAATTCAATCAACAAATGACATATTGTTAACATTTACAGCCCATTCACACCAAAGACAATAGCTATAACAATCATCATAAAGATATAGTTTTAAAAATCTATTTAAATTTAAAAGAATAGAGTCCATAAATAAATAAATAAATAGTGTACAGTATATGATGCATGTGCAGTATTTCCAAGTCTTTTGAACCCATAGCTTTGAAAAAATAAAAATAAAAAAATAAGAAAAAAATCACAAAACTACTGTATGACTACTGTATGAAAAAAGTGAAATACAAGAAAGAAAGAAAGAAAGAAAGAATGAAAGAAAGAAAGAAAGAATTAATGAACATTTATTTTAAATAAATACAGTTTCTTTTTTGGGCTTGACAGATGTGTTCAGTACATGTGTAAAGATCTTTGAAATGTTAACTTTAAGTTCTGATCAACTATTCCATTAAAATAAAATCGAAAGCCTCATGCTTTTACATATCCAGTACACATTTGTATAATTAAAAAATAAATAAAAATACATAATTTTGGAAATAATGATCCATCTGGCATGTTAATAGTGAAATAGTAAAATGCTCAAATAACAGGTTCAGTTGTCGTCAGAATGATTAAGATTTAGCATCTGAATTGAAAATCCTTGTCTGGAGTTACACAAACAGTCTCATCAAGGTTGAATTTAAGGCAAGCTCTGGGTCTGCCTTTATTTCCTCTTTCCTGCAGCCTCTACCTGCTGCTTATGCTGCCAGTTTGTCATCTGAATGCCCGGGCATTAGCAAAAGTGGCCTAAATTAATTTGGCAAGAGGAAGAGGCAGATGGAACATGTAATTGTAAAGGCACAGTTTTGGCAGCCTAATAAGACATCTTAGAAGAATTAATATTTTCCCATGGTTAATAAATCCTTTTTTTTCACATTCTTCCCCTCCTTGATTCATTTCAAAACAGTTATCTCATCTTAACAGTGCAAAACAAGCATTGTGAAACCTTAGTCATACAGTGCACATGATAATGGCAATTGTTTGAATATAAATTTTAAAGTATGTTAACAATAAGTTGTCACTCTAAATCCCTAACATAGATTAAAGTATTGTCAGCTGTCAGTAATCCTTCTACACAACGTGAACTATTCACTTTATTTAAATAAATCATTCAGACATGGAAATAATTTTAGTGTTGACTGCTTGGATGCCACCAATACCAAAATGAATCCACATGGGGAGACAGAATGAAAAAGACGAACCTTATAGAAAGTAGAAAAACATCATCCCAGGATCGTAAAACATCATCTTATTTACAGAAAAAGTAACTTGTGTACTTGAACCCGGTTGTTTGAAATGACGTAGCCTGACATGTTACTTATGTTTAAATGCTTTTATGTGGTGGTTGCAGTGACAGTGTGTGATTCCTTCCTTAAGGGTTCACACTGATGGTGGAGTCAAATAATTTACATTTTCCGCTCTGGATTTCTTTACAACTCTCATTTACATTTATGCTTACAGGAAACGATTTTTTTTCTAAAGCGATTTATAAAGAATAGAGGAGCTGAGGTGTTAACCTCCAAAAATGAAAAACAAAATAAAATAAATGAAATAAAGTAATAGCTTTGTGTGAAGAACACTTCAATTCGATAATGTGAGCAGATTGTTAAAGAAATAGTTCACCCCAAAATGAAAATGTAATCACCCTCAGGCAAACAAAGATGTAAATTGGTTTGTTTCTTCATTAGAACAGTTTTTTAAACATATGTTTTTAGCAGCTGTTTGGACTGTGATTCTGATGGCACCCATTCACTACTGAGAATCCACTAATGAGCAAGTTATGTAATGTTAAATTTCTCCACATCTGTTCAGATAAAGAAACAAACTCATCTACATCTTGGAAAGCCTGAGCATATTTTAATTTTAGGTGAATTCACTCTAATTTGGAAACTCACTGGTTCACCCAATAGGTATTTGTTCAGTGTCTGTCATAATCTGAATTTTGCTTAAAGGGATAGTTCACCCAAAAATAAGAATTCTGTCATTAATTACTCACCCTGATGTCATTCAAAACCTGTAAGACCTTCGTTCATCTTCGGAACACAAAGCAAGATATTTTTCATGAAATCAGAGTTTTCTGCCCCTGCAGACAGCGATGCAACTGACATGTTCAAGGCCCAGACAACAAAGACAAAGATAAAATAGTCCATGAAACATCAGTGGTTCAACCGTTATCTTTTGAAGGTACAAGAATACTTTTTGTGAGCAAAGTATGACTTTATTCAACTATTTCTTCTCATCTGTTTCAGTTGATGCGCATTCACAAGAGAACCACAAGTGCGTGGTAAGGAAGGAAGAGAAGAAATTATTGAATAAAAGTCATTATTTTTGTTTTCTTCACACACAAAAATGATTCTCGTAGCTTCATAAAATTAAGGTTGAAACACTAATTTTACATGGACAATTTTATCAATCTTAATCGTTTTTGTACCTTGTTTTGGTATTTTGTAATTTTTAGGGCTTGAAAAACTGTTTTTGCATTAAAAGAAATGAAATACATAAGAATAATCAAAATTTGTGGATGAAAAAAAAAATAGGAAAAAAATTAGGGGTGAATAATTTAACTCGAAGACAAAGTAATCAAATATCCACATGATAGCCAAATAATTTACCTAATCCAAGATTTTCAGAAGGATTAAAGAAGAAAATTATAAAAATGAGCACTAGCAAATAAAAAAGCCAAATACTATGATCTGTGTCCTTGTGGAAAATAAAAGCCAGCTCTTGAAACTGCGCTTGATTCAGCCACTCCATCGTATACATCAGTAATCAGTCTCTGCAAATCCAAAGCATTGTGGGTGTAAACTGAGGGGGTGGTGAGAGAAAATTGGGGGGGGGGGGGGGGGGGTAGAGTGTCGGGGCGGTAGACATTGCTCAGGGAGTTAACATATTCAGCTTTTGGGCTGTAGGGAGGGAATATTTCAACGCTGCAAACCTCTGTGAGCAAAACTAAAATAAATAAATAATACTTTTGCAAGAATTTAAAAGAGTCTACAATATGCTCACAGGGTACTAGAATAATGCTCAGGTTAGACTGCCACAGCACACGGTTAAAGTCATCTAGAATCAATATGCATTTTCTGAATCTGTGCTGTAAAGAGGCATCATGTGGCAAAGCAGAGAGTGAATCTGGTGACTGTATCTTTGTGTATCAAACACATAATCATACAACAACAACACACAACAATTCAACAAGGCAATTCAAACACAAATGACACAAATGATCAAACACAAACACAAATTATCTTTAAGATACAGTAGATAGCTGTTAAAGGAATACTCCAGCACAAAATGAAAATTTTGACATTAATCACGACCCCCATGCCATTCCAAACCTGTAAAAGCTTTGTTCGTCTTCAGAACACAATTTAAAATATTTTGGATGAAAACCGGGAGGCTTGTGACTTGTCATTGACTGACCAGTAAAATACACTGTCAAGGTCCAGAAAGGTATGAAAGGCATCGTCAGAATATAAAGATATCGTCCATCTGCCATCAGTGGTTGAACCGTAACGTTATGAAGCAACGAGAATACTTTTTGTATGCAAAGAAAACAAAAATAACAACTTTATTCAACAATTTGTCTCCTCTGTGTCTCTCCGCATCACCATAGTGCCATTTTGGAGAATATCTGCTGAACGCAAGCACATATGCTCTTCTGTGTCAGGCATGCTGCACGGATGTGCTGTTTTCATTCAAACCAAAGCGTAAATACACATAGAAAATGTATCCCTGTGTTGCAGCTGACACAGAAAAGTGTAAGCTCGGCAATGCGGAGAGACAAAATGACAAAATTTTGGGGAGGAGTAACCCTTTAATATCTAATATTACAGTAACTCATATTGTCAAGAAGGAATAAAATAGTAAGTCTGGAATGGCATGCTTACTACATTATATACTTTGTGATATACAAGGAAAAAAACTAAATAACAGCATGAGGGGAAAAGGGCAGCGTGTGGGCAGCAGAATGGGAAAAAACTAAAGATTTTGAGATTAGCATTTTTGGAATGGCGTTTCATGTGCAAGATGCTGCAAAACATGTAAAATATGTCCATAAAATGCATGTTTATATATAAAACAATGGAAAAACAGCTAAATGAAATGCTAAAACCTTTAAAGACCTATTGCTGCATGTTTGATATTTCATGTTCACATTATGGTTTCAGCTGAAAGCTAAAACCTTTTATTTAATTTACAGGGTTTTTTTTCACATTTTACATTCAATTAAACATTTTATACTAGTTGTAACGAATTAAAACCTTTATAATCATCGGGAAGAAGGAGGCGGGAACCGGCAGACAATCAATTCAAACTTTAATAATAAAATAAAGACAAAACAGCTTGTCAGCCCCTCACAGACGACTGATGCGCACAAATAAAAAGCAAACACAAACTAAAGCCCAGGCCTGGTCCTCTCTCGTCCTTCACTGTCGTCGCTCCAGTTTTATATCCTTCCATCTCCTCCGTGGGATTCAAGACCGGTGGGTCAAGCTCATCTCCAATCACTCCACCGGCCTTGCTCTGTTCCCACGTCTCTCGGCCCCGCTCCACTCGTCACACTAGTATACTCTTAGTCATTTTGAACTGAAATTGTTTTTACGTTTTAAGTTGACCTCTAAAACTACAGTTGTCAATATAATGTTTCATTTTTTTTTGTTTGTACATTGATTCTAAGCTTATAGGATGTGTTTAAGACAAATCTTGAATCGTTTTTTTTTTGCCATACAAAAATATATATACAAAATATATATATATACAAAAGCCAAGTACTGGACCTCCAACGATCTGTGTCCTTGTGGGAAATAAAAGTAAGCTTTTGTGCTTGATTCAGCCACTTTATATTATACACCACAGAAAATAATTAGGGCTGCAACTAACGATTATTTTGATAATCGATTAATCTGTCGATTATTTTTACGATTAATCGATTAATCGGTTTATGTACTTATATTTTAGTTTTTTCCATTTTTCCCCCCCAAGTAAATTATTAATAAATGGTCTTTATCCTTCAGCATAGATTTTTAAGAGATTTTAACCATTTTGCACTGTCATATCCTAATCAAAAATATACCTGGAGTTGTTTTATTGTGTTAGTAATCCTTTGTCGAACTCTTCTGCAATCAGAACACTGACCCATACTCTAGCAAATTTCACAAGGAGATTTAAAATAATGTTTTCACCATGGCAGTCCTTAGAGCTCCTAAAGTAGTTTAACATCCCGAACGAAGCTTATTAAGGAATCTTTCAGAACATATTTTCACGAAGAATAAGGATAAAACAGAATAAAATTGCAGTGCATTGTATTTTATTATTTACTGGGAAACAGCTTTATAGCTTTTGCTGTGAAATTGTAAACAATCCTTCGAATAAAGTGCCAGTGGCATGAAACCTGAATGGAACTCACAATTTAAAGTAAAATCCATCAGAAGGTTGTCCAGAAAAAAAAAATTGGACAGTCACACACAAAAAACCTGCTGTGTGAAAAAGAGCAGTGAATACTTAGAAAAAAAGTGCATTTCAAATATCTTTAAACATTTACCTCTCTCATTCAGTCATAATTAGGCTGCACGACTGAATTTTGAACTGGAAAACTACAAACTGATCACAGAACATGTTTGTAAAGCTTTAAATGTTAACTGTTAAAAAGCAATGTTATCAGCTTTTACGACTAAACATTTGCAAACAACATTGTACTGGAGAATCTGCACAAATAAAAGTCTTAGGGGCCGTTCACATATCGTGCCTAAAAACGCGTGGAAAACGCTAGGCGCACCGCTTTCTCCTTCTTTCCAAAGCGCTCGCGCAGAAGCGCCCCTGAGGCGTCTGCCTTTGCTAAGCAACCATGACGTGCTCTCTCCTTGAAGACGCGGAAATTTCAGCAAAGGATAAATGGATTTGCAGCTCAAAAAATCGCTTGCAGTAGCTCTGCTACTAAATTTATTTCAAAATGGAAATCCATATACAACTATGATCAGCTGTTCCTTTCATCTTGACTGAGCTTTTAACGTTGTTACGGGAAAGGATGAAGCTGATTGGTTAGTTCTTGTCACATGACCCGCGATGCGCTTGCAGCATTCTGAAAAGTTGAGATGTTTTTAACTCGATGCGATGCGGTGTTGGAAATAACGAACTTGAGCGCGCAAAAGACGCGATATGTGAACGTCCCCTTAAACAGTTCAGTAGTGCAGAGTTTACAGGTTACTCTTCTTTTTTGAAGGCTCAAAGTAAAGTACTCCCAGTCTCCCACATCCCGCTAAATGCTGCAGAGACGCTGTTCGGGAAGCACGTGACATAAAACGAGGCCAGCTATTGGCTATTCGCTACTTCTCCTGCTGTACTGGCTGAGTAAAACCTCCGGTGGCTCATTACTGCCACACTTTGGTCACCGCAGATTTGAAATATGCACGAAATGAGCCACTTACGTCCAATAAAAGTTATTTAGCAACGAATCGATGACTAAATTAGTTGACAACTATTTTAATAATCGATTTTTATCGATTAAATCGATTCGTTGTTTCAGCTCTAAAAATAATTTTTAAATAAACTAATAAAAATAACAAAAGCACATACCAAAAAACTAAAATCTAGTTCAGAATATTAACAAATAAATCTATAAATATAAAACGTTTTCTCAGTATTATGCACTGGAAACTTGGACCCCTTGAGATGAATGTGACTATGTAAAAAGATTTCAGTTCATGAAATATGTAGTCAGCTGAGTGTGGCATGTGTGTGTGTTACGATTTAGCAGAACAAACAGAGACACGACCACCACTGTGGCTCCCACCTCTCTGGGGGGGCCGATTGGCTGCCTTAAGCCATCTGAGCATCCAAACCCCCAGCCTATCATTTCATCATCATCATCTCTCATCACTCTACCGATCCCTCACTTCACCCCCTTCCCTCGCCAAGCCTGTACCATCATTTCTCAGTGTCTGTCTCACCCTCAATCTCTCTGCCCCTTTTTGATTACTGACATGTGATGTCTCATCCAGCTTAGAGATTTTTCTGCCGAGCCGCCACTCGAGTGTCGTTTGACGCGCACACACACACACTCATCACACACAGCCCTCAGCTGTGGCACAAGGCATCTGCTATCTCAGACAGTCATGCCGTGTTAATGTAAGCACAGAGCGTCTCGTTCATAAGAAATGCCCAAAACTGTTGAGAAAAGGCTTGTTGTACTTCCAGCATCATTCTCATCCCTACACTTCTTCAAAAACATTACCTAATATTCTAAATTTATGCATTATTTGTTCACAGACATGCTCAGAATAAGATAAATGTTATAACTTCTAAATGTCAACACAGATATGAGATGGTATCACAGGAAATGGGTGTTCTTATGCTTGACGTGAATGATGACTCGAGTAGCCAGCTTTATTGTTTTTTCAAAACTGTGACAATAGCAATATGATAAAAGAAGATTATTTGTAAATCAATTTTAACTAGTGCTGTCAAATGATTAATTGTGTTTAATCGCATCCAAAATAAAAATCCCTTATCTGTCGGACATTACGAGTTATGTCGTGATAATATCAGGTATGTCAGATAAGGGACCATCTCGGTTATGTACGTAACCCTCGTTCCGGAGACGTTATGTCCCCATGCAACAACCTCGAACCATCTCTGGTTGCCAGGGACACAATCTCAGCTCTTCATTGTAAATCCTGAATGAGTGGATGCACCTGTCACCTATTTATATCTGTATGCATGGGGAGTGGCTCAGCTATACAAAATCCACTAGCCAAAATTCATTGACGATTTCTCTTCAAGTATGTCGTATTGGGGCTCTCAAGTAAACAACCTTTCTCATCACAACATAAGGTCTCCGTTCTCTCCATCAGGGATAAGGGCTATATATGCAACCAAGACATTTTTCTTTACATGATATATGTGTGTGTGTACTGTGTCTATTTATTGGTAGTTATAGGTATGTATATATACCTATACTCGCATAATGCATATATTTTGGAAGTATTAACATGCATTTACATTTATATTCTTATATTTTATATTATATAAAATATATTTAATATATAAACACACATTTTTTCTTAAATATATACATGCATGTGTTTGTATTTATATATATTTATATATATATATATATATATATTTTTTATATATATATATATATATATATATATATATATATATATATATAATGTACATAAGTATATACAGCACACCATATAATTATGTAAACAAAAACTTTTATTTTGGATGCAATTAATTCCGATGAATCATTTGACAGAACAAATTTTAACAATACACAATATTTTAAATAATTATAATGAATTAAAACAAGGAAAATATCTCCAGTGGTCTTTAACCTTGTGGGAAATAAGCGTCAGCTCATGAAACTGTGCTCTTTAAAATAAAGTTTCCTTATTGGCATCAGTGGTTCCACAAAGAACCTTTAACATCCATGGCTCCTTTACATCACACTAAATGTTCTTAACATAAAGAAAAAAAAAGGCTATTTTAAGCTTCGTTCACTGAAGATGGTTCTTTACTCTTAGAAATAAATGAAAAAAAAAATGTTTGGTTCCTCAAAGATCCTTTCAGTGAGCAGTTCTTATTATTTTCCTTGTGTGAAGAACATTTTATTAATCAAAAGACCCTTTTACCACAATAAAGAACCTTTCATCCAAAGGAATGGTTTTATGGATTTTAAAAGTTCTTCATGGAACCATTGCTGCCGATAAATAACTTTTATTTTTAAGAGTATTTTTAACTACTGAGTCTTTATAAACACTTTTATTAGCATGTCTAAAAGAATTTAGCATCTTTTGCATGACTCCCTGAGCTTTCAGATACCTAGTAGCAGTCAAAGCTTTATTTTCGGCACTGATTTAAAGAAAATAAAACCTATCCAAAATCTGTGTCTGTGATCTATACAGTACGCCTTACAGTAATGAGACTTTTGATTGTCTCCGTTCAGAACACTCCTTCAATACTCCCAAAATAACCAAGCTTGTTTTTCCATTTCTTCATTCGTGCTGATCTAAGAAGAATGGGCAGACTTGATGCAGAATGACAGAAATAGTTTTAGGGTCTGGACAAGAGCACATATTTGTCTCTTTAATTCAGAAAGCCGACTTTGAGTTGAATGGAGATGGGGAATAGTATTCACAAACACTTGCTGTTATACTTCAGACTATCTTAGACTACCCTGTTCCGTTTTTCCCTCTTTTCATTTTGTGACAGCATTTCACTCTCACTTCTTTTTCAGTAAGTAGATACAGTAGTGTCACCATGTCATCAGTGAGTGAAACTATTAGCAATAGCCTTCAGCTGAATGATGCTTTAATTTGTTTGTGCATAGAAACAGCTCAGAGTACTACAGTATGATCTTAAAATATAGCATATTATATTTACTGCCATAGTAAGAGCTAATTAAGGAGAGCTAATCAGAAATGTTAGCAGAACTGGTGACCATACAATCAAAAGAGCAGAAACAAAATCATGTTCGCTAGTTAAGGTCAAGTCTACACAAACTAAAAATAGAGGAAAGCTGGTCGTGGGTTAAAAGTTTAGCTGCAAACAACGTGTTTACCAAGATGAACAGATTTAGGATCCTTGCTGGGTTTTGAACTTAAGGTGGACCTTCTGCTGTCTCAAGATATTAGATCAAAACTTAAGACCCATCCAATGTGAAGGTCAAGGCTAAATTCCACAATCTCCCGCATAATTTACCAGAAAAACAAGACTTATTGCCATGGAGCAACAAAATCGTTGGGCAGACCTATTCAGGGATTTTCAGAGTGCATGAAATTTCAGCACAATAGTTTTAAGATGCAAAATCAATCAAATAGGCTAATAGTTTAATTACAACGCTTATAATTACAGAAAAAACCCAACTTCAGCAAGAAAATTTCCTAATGATTTGTAATGAACATTGAGTCTAACAAAATCAAACCACTGTGCCTCCCAAACCTTTGGAAATATATTACATCGTTTGAAAATAACTTTTTAAACTTGTTATAGGTATTTGAAGGTTCTGTGGAAGGAGCTGACAGAGAGACAGATGAGGCCTTCGAATCGAGCTGTAATGACATTTTCTGCTTGCTTGGTTTGCTCCCTGTTGGCAAGAGTTCATTATGCCCACACGGTGGGGAAGCTGTCATCCAATTTAGAAGAACATCCCAAGTAGAACAATTATTTTATAAGAACATGCGAAAAAGATTATCAAGTTTAACAAATCAAGCTGTGGATATGTAATCGTCCCAAATAATATTATAGACAAGAACATTTGGCTATGCCAAAGTGATCCTGTATGTCAGACAGGTACACAATTTGTTGTCTAGATGGAAACTTGTAACTTCAAGTTGTGTATTGTATCTGTCTGCACAGTCAAACCACTTTTGAGAAGTTTAATTCAAACCTCTTCATTTTTAATTGTCAGAAGGGTGCTTTTTAAAGGGTGCAATTGCCTCAAAGCATTTTTAGCAAAAACGTGTGTTTTATAGCAAGAACTCGGTGCAACTATGAAAGCTGTGCACTGCAAGAAACAAAGATTTAAGAGTTTCAGCTCAGAGGAATCACAGCTTGTTATTTTTCAAGGTAAAAATGAGTTGAGATGTAAACTAAAGAATTATGAATCCCGCAGGGATCATAAAACATAAACAACTGATTAAGATTTTTTTTGTTTTGTTTTTTACTCTGCAAAAGATATGTGATCATTTAACCTGAATTAACATGCCTGTCTTCAAGAGTTTGTGCATTTAAAAGTCAGTGAGCTTCAACTCTGCAAGCTAACATAAAAAAATAAAATAAAAAAATAGGTCACCATTTCATTAACGCTGGCACATGATTGGCAGACTGATTAGCACTTGTGTTCAAGGACATATAACAAATGAAAGTAGAAAAACAAATGTTGAAATAATAACGGTAACACTGATAATGGCATTACTTCTGATTAATAAGGCACAAACATGAAAACATGAAGCTGCTGTGTCAGTGAAAGGTCGGCGAAACAATCAACTTCCATTTTCCAGGACCAACAAAACACCCAAACACAAAATGCTATTACTGCAAGATATCATCTACTGTCATTCTCTTGAGAAATCTCACCTAATTTTCTGGACATGCGAACAGAAATGAAACAACAGAGAATTTAATTTAGTTGGCTATAGGTTGGTACACACTAACAGAGAGGTTTTATTGGTAGAACTGATGCTTGTCCTCTGGAGAAGAGGAGCTAAAAAACAGGATCTGAAAACAAGAAAATTATTATAAGCTACTGTATGTGTCTGAGCTAAATAAGATGCTCTTTTGCAAAAATGTGGAACATACTGTATATTGATAATTAATTGCCCTTTACAAATCAGAATTTATTTATAGTGCAAAAGTTTTAATTTAATCATATTGGACGATCCAATGAATAACAACTGCATGCTCAAATGTATTATATTGCACAGTAACAGACCATACAATTGTTATTTAACAGTGAAAACAAAAAGTCTTAGGGCCCTATCATACACCCAGCGCAATGCAATGCAAGGCGCAGCACAAGTGTGTTTGCTAGTTTCAGTCCGGCGCCATTCACATTTTCCCATTCACCACCACGTCATTTAATTAGCAAATGCATTTTAGCCCATTTGTGCGCCCATGCTGGTCTAAAAAAGAGGTGTGTTCAGGCGCATTGCTATTTTAAGGAGCTGAAAATAGACTGCGCCATAGACCAACTCAAACCTGGTTTAAAGTCTAAAGTCAATGGCGCAATATTTTTTTGTTATTTAAAGAGCATGTTGTTAGAAAATGCACCTCTGGTCGGGTCCACAGTACTCGTTGACTTTGCTTATTACACACAGGGATGCGCATCACACAAACATGCCAAATATTAAAAACAAAAGGATTACAGTGTAAAAGAATATTATTGTATAGGCTACATAAATACAAAAATGTAATGAAGGATAGATATTGCGTGTATTAGTATTTAGCTACTTATTTGCAATTCAGCCCATTACTACTTATAATGATAAATGAAATTCTACTTCATCCCACGCCTTCTTCATCTAGGGAAACTTTGGTGGATTCCTGCTTGTCCCGTAGATGACAATAACTGTGCGCATGAGCAGATTGGTTTCTTCGCTTGAGAAGCATTCAGCTTTTCCGCCAACAAATTCTGCCATGTAAATAGTGATCCGCCATGGCGCGAGCGCATCTCTTTCTTAAAGGGAATGGGAGATGACACTCTGATTGGTTTATTGAAAGTTACGGCCATATTACTTATTAAGAGAATAGGGACAACCCATTCCAAAAATGCACCCCGACGCACAAACCGTTTTTCCGGCGTTAAAATAGCAAAAGTGGATTTGGACACACCCCGAGTGCAACTGCGCCGTGCGCTTTACACTTTGCGTTTAGATCGTTAAAATAGGGCCCTTAAAGTCTTATAAGCACCTAATCAGTATATTAGAATGATTTATTTTCTGAAGCATCACGTGACACTAAAGCCTGGATTAATAGATTTTGAAAGGTCAGCTTTGCAATTAAAGGAATCAATTATAATTTAAAATGCAATAACATTGAAAACAATTCACTTAATTTGTAATATTTCAGAATTTTTGGAAGAAAAAACATCGCAACCCCAAAAAGACCCAAACTTGATGTGTAATACAATAATGTCATAATAAAAATCAAAGGCCCATTCACCCCAAAAACAATAATTATCCAGATAATAGTGTCCACAACAATGCACAGAATAGTTCTGTCATGCATTGACTTTTTGTCATAAATGCTCAAGCTCATTAAAAAAAGAGTGGATTCTAATTGGCTGTCAATATCATTCATCAGCTTTCAAAAATTGTTCTGAAAGTGAGTCCAACAATACTGTGCCTCTGCTATAGTCACTGTCCTTGAACAGGCATGCTGCATCGCAGATGTACGATTAAGCTAAGGTAAACGTCTAAGTTAACATTACCTTAAACCAACACACTGACAGGTCAGAAACACTCATCAGAAACAATGGTTCTGTTTCCCATTTCTTACACCAACAAAAAATAAATTACTTGGCTAAAGAGCCAAGGACCAATACTGCTATGGTTCCAGTCTGTTGCTGTGTGAAATATCCTGACGCCTAGCATGGCTTGTGTTCAATATTGTTTTTTTTTTTACAGCTGCTGGGTGATTGAGGAAATTCTGTTACGATAACATTCACACCAATAAATTTGCTGAAATGAAGTGGGGCGGGTGGAGGAAAAGCAGTGAGATATAGAGGCATTGGAAATTGTATAGCCATTCCAAGTTGGAAAACAAAATTGCTTTCTTGGGTGTTTTTCTCAGTTTCTGCACAGCTGGCTGATTGGGATTCAGTTTTTTTGTGGCACATTTCCTCTTACATGCATAATTCCCAAAAATAAATTTGCTCAGTTGTGCAGCCCTACAGTTCAGGTCACTATCTGCTCCGACTCTCTCCAGATGAGCTTGGTGACATGCCACACATGCTCAGTGACACCTGAGCACACCCAGCGGCTGTCCAAATCAGCGCTACATCGGATGAATCATGAACATGCTGAGCCATTCGGCTAAAACCCAACGCAAAGATCAACTTTGCAGTGCCATTCATCAGTCTTTTGGTATTGAATATAATCTGTATGAACACTCAAGGATTTTGGGGGGGAGACTGGAGCACTGTGACAAACTCAATTCCTCTGAAGTTTTCTCTGGTTGAAGTATCTGCAAGTCTTAGAGTTAGCGGAAAGAAAAGCTGAAAGCATGATGCGCTTTGATCCCCCTCAATGGTTGCGTTTGCTCAATGGTAGACCAGCACAGAGAAGTGACATTACGCTTTCAGGTTGGACAGATATAATCAACGGTGTCTAACCTACTAATTAAGTGCACAATGGGCAAACCTAAGAGTTTGGTGTGCTTACAATGAATGTCACTTTGAGTAAAGGGGGGCTCAAATCATGTGTTACATGCTACCAAAGTACCAATGAATAGTTAGGACACAAGCTCACACAGGAGACCCACCCATAATCCCAGCACCGCTAATAGATTTTTCACCATGTGTTATGTAGAAAACTCCTGCTGTGAAATATCTAATGTACCATAACTAACTTGCTGTGCCGTTACAGTGCCTTTTTGCCACTGGGGAACATGGCACGCTTTGGTGAATCAAAGGCAATGAAAAGAATGACATTCCAAAAAAGGACCATTTTAAAAAGTCTACAAATGGCCTACTCAAGCAATGTAGTTTATATTAATGCAATGTCACATTAGGTGGCCCTGCCCACACTGAAACCCCATTGGACCAAAATCCTGCTGCTCATGTTTATAACGTAATCATCAAATTAGGATGAAGATATATAGATTGTATAAAGTTGAGAAAGATTGGATAATAAAACAAAAATATCAGGTCTGTCAGACGCTATGAAATGTTTAACACTCAAATATTCAACAACAGTTGTTTAAAACAATGAAATAATACCTTTTTTTTAGGTTTAATGTGAGTTAAAGGATCAGTTCACCCGAGAATGAAAATTCGTCCATCTTCTACTCACCCTTGAAGCATCAGGTGTATGTGATTTCCTTCTTTCAGAATAATCCAATCGAAGTTGTATAAAAAAATTGTCCAATGGGGTAAGCAGGTGTTTGTTGTCAACAGTTCAAAAGAAGAGAAATAAATCTGTAATAAAACGTCCCTCACACGGCTCCGGGGGGTAAATAAAGGCCCGCTGTAGCGAATCCATGCATTTTTGTGAGATAAATATCCACATATCAAATGTAATAAACACTTTTTTTCTCTTCTTCTGCTGACTGTTGGGAACCTAAAGACGTGCAGGCGGATGACGTAGTGCGTCAGGGCTGCGTGGTTAGTGACGAGTGCAGAGAGAGAACAAAACAAAATGCTGGTCACAAATTTGAAGCACAAAATGAGGATTTGTATAGAAAAATGTTGGAGGAACCTGCCAAGAGGAGAATTGTTTTCCTTTGCTAAAGTAAGGAAACGTACTCGGTTACTAAACGTAACCTCGGTTCTCTCTAGAAGAGCGAACGAGTACTGCGTCTTAGCTAAGACACTACGAGAAAAGTCTCTTTTCACGAAATACTGGAGCAAAAAATTATGCTTAATTTTGTATTTTTGTAAAGCGCATTTGCAGCAGTACACAGCCATAGGCGAGACGGCTCGTTCGCTCATTGGCTTGTTCTGCGGCAACTGCACAGCCTATCGAGCGCAGGCTGATGCAACATCAGACCAATAAGGGCACTTCGCGCCCTTCTTGCCACTTCCCGCCGAAACTGGTGTGGCCCAACCTATAAAAGGAGCTCGAAAAGGCTGACTCACCTGATTTATTTCATCGCCGAAGCGAACCAGAGTGAATCGTACGCATGGCAGAGAACGCAGTACTCATTCGCTCTTCTAGAGAGAACCGAGGTTACGTTTAGTAACAGAGTACGTTCTCTTACGAGAGCTCTCTCGTACTGCGTCTTAGCTAAGACGCTACGGGAACCCAATGTAAAACGCTGTGCGCGCAGGGATCACACACCAATAAACCTGAAGCAACGCCCAGGATTTACAGTGCACAGTCACCCGAGGAACTCACAGAGAGTCCAGGACAGGAAGGGGGGAAGCCCTCCATCCCATATCTAGCAGCATCCTTAGATGCGGCAATATGACATCACACAGCCGAGGCAAGGCCTGACCAATGTGGCAATGCGGGTCTTAAGCAATACTGCCCATATAACAGTCGGCAGCGCATAACGCTCACGGACTCAGAGTTTCCTTCAGGGCCCTGATTCGACTATACCGACAGCAGCCTTGCTTGCAAGGCGGGAACCTCCAGGTTATAGAACCTGATAAATGTAGACGGCGAGGCCCATCCTGCCGCCATACATATATCCTGCAAGGAGATCCCAGTAGACCACGCCCACGATGAGGCGACGCCCCTTGTGGAGTGTGCTCTGACGCCCAGCGGGCAATGAAGGCCCCTGGAAGCGTAAGCTAACGCTATAGCGTCAACTATCCATCTGGATAGAGTCGGTCTCGAAACAGCCATTCCCTTGGAACGTCCACCGGACGAGACAAACAGCTGCTCAGTCTGTCGAAAGGCAGCAGAGCGAGACACATAAGCTCTTAAAACCCTGACAGGGCAAAGAAGACTCGAGTCTCTATCCTCTCCTGACACCGGCAGGGCAGAGAGGGCAATAACCTGAGCCCGAAACGGCGTGTTGAGGGATTTCGGCACATAACCGTGCCTAGGTTAGAGTATGACCTTTGAGCCATTAGGCCCAAACTCCAAGCACGACTGGCTCACCGAGAGCGCGTGCAGATCACCCACACGCTTCACTGAAGCGAGAGCCAACAAGAATACTGTCTTGAACGACAGATGCTGAAGGCTAACTGATTGGATAGGCTCAAAAGGGGGACCCTTCATGGCCTCCAAAACCGCCGCGAGGTCCCACATAGGGACTGACAGAGGTCTGGGAGGATTCAGCTTCCTAACTCCTCTAAGAAACCGGATGACCAAATCATTCCTTCCTATTGACTGACCGGGCGCTGTTTCAGAAAACGCTGCGATGGCCGCCACATAAACTTTGAGCGTGGATGGGGCTCTGCCCTTATCCAACAACTCCTGTAGGAAGGAGAGAACCTCCGTCACCTCACAACTAAGGGGTGAACATCCTCGAGCTGTGCACCAGCTGGAGAACACCTGACCACTTCGAGGCATACAGACGTCGTGTCGACGGAGCTCTAGCCTGAGTGACGGTATTTAGCACTCCCACTGCGAGATCAGCGGGTAACCGTTGAGCGCCCACACATGGAGGGACCACAACTCCGGTTGAGGGTGCCAAATCGAACCCCTGGCCTGCGAGAGGAGGTCCCTCCTCAACGGTACTGGCCACGGGGCGACATCTGCTAACTGCATCAAATCTGGGAACCATGGTTGGTTCTTCCAAAGAGGTGCTACAAGCAGTATTGAACATCTCATTTCTCTCACCCGTTCTATCACCTGCGGAATGAGGGAGACGGGAGGGAAAGCTTAAAGCGGGCAGCACGGCCATTTCCATGACAGCGCGCTTTCGTTCTTGGAAAAGAACGCGGGGCAGTGAGCGTTTTCGTGGGACGCGAAGAGGTCCACCTCCGCCCTGCCAAATCTCTCCCACAACAGCCGGACTGTTTGCGGGTGTAGAGACCATTCGCCCGTAGGAACATTGCCTCTTACAGGTTCTTACTCTGTACAGGTTTCGGGACCCGAGACCGCCCTGGCGATTTATGCAGGACACCACAGACATGTTGTCCGAACGGACTAAGACGTGGTGGTCCTTGATTCGGAGACAAAAGCGCATCAGCGCATTCTCCACTGCCAGCATTTCCAGAGAGTTGATATGATAGAGCTTTTCCCGTTATGACCACAGGCCAAAGGACGGTCTGCCCTCGAGCAGCACTCCCCATCCCGAAGTGGAGGCGTCCATCGACACCATCTTCACATTCGGGGAAGTCCCCAGGCTTACACCTGATTGTACACCCACGCTCTGCGCGGCACCCGCGCCTTCAGCCAGAGCTGCAGGGGGCGCATGCGGAGCAGTCCCAGCTGCATAACCGGAGATGCTGAGGCCATGAGGCCCAGTACCTTCTGACAGTGTTTGAGCGAAACGGTCGCGCCGCAGCGGAAAGAACTCGCTGCGCGCTGAATGCCCAACACGCGCTGTGGTGACAGCCGCGCCGTCATGGAACACGAGTTCAGAACTATACCCAAAAACAGAATCGTCTGACTGGGGTTCAGCGAACTCTTCGCCCAATTGACACTGAGACCGAGCTTCTCGAGGTGATAGAGTAAAACGGCCCTGTGCTCCACGGCCCCAGCTCCACTCGTGATCGAGCCAGAATCAGCCAGTCGTCCAAATAATTCAGCACTCGCGCGCCTCTGAGTCTAAGAGGAGCGAGCGCTGCATCCATGCACCTCGTAAACGTACGAGGAGCCCGGACAAGCCGAACGGCAGGACTGTAAACTGGTATGCCTGGCCCTCGAAGGCGAATCTCAAATATCGCCTGTGACTTGACGCTATCTGTATTTGAAAATACACGTCCTTCAGATCTATTGACATGAACCAGTCCCCTCTGCAAATCTGCGCGAGGAGCTTCCTGGTCGTAAGCATTCTGAAACTGTGTTTCATCAATGCCTTGTTCAGCTGTCTTAGATCCAGTATGGGCCTGAGACCCCCGTCTCTCTTGGGCACCAGAAAGTATCTGCTGTACAGCCCCCCCTCGCTTTGAGCTCGAGACACAGGCTCTACAGCCCCTTTGCTCAACAGTTTTGATATTTCGGCCCGAAGTATGTGTGCTACTTCTGTTTTGACCGTAGTTTCGACGCACGCTAAAATGCGCTGGTGCAGACCACTGGCGGCCGAGACTCGTCGCGGGCCAACGTGAGCACTCGCCCCGGCTCCTTCTCGATGTCGGCTCGTCTGCTGGGCTTCTGAGCAGAAGGCGCGAGATCCTCGGAGCTCGCCCAGCCCTCACTGCCCGAAGCTAGCAGAGAGCGCGTGTCCTCTTCCCCCGACGCGGCCCTGAGATCGACTTCCTCGGACGACGCGCCGGCAAACAGCAGGCGCTGCCCACCGGGAAGCTATGCAGGGGAGGCCGGTGAAGCAAGGCGAACCGGCGAGCTCGGTTGAGCTGAAGACAGTTCCGGAATCCGCTGGAAGCGGCGCTTTCACGGCGCCTCAGCGCAGCGGAGAATGCAGGCTCAGAGAAAAAGGCCAGGCGAGTCCTCAGAGTCACCATGGCAACAGCTCGCAGTGAGGGCATCCGCCGTCAGCGAGCGCGAGCGCTGCATGATCTTCACCCAGGCAGGAGACACAGATGACGTACCGGTCTCCCTCGCTGAGTGGGGCTATGACGAGCCGCAGGAAGGCATCTTTAAAAAAAACGCAAGCTCTTTTATGAGTGTGTGTCGCAAGGCGAACACACACACATAAAGAACAGTTGGATATAACAGAATTGAAAGGATATAGGCGCCGGACAGCGCAGCAGGAACGGCAGTGGAAGGCGGCGAAGGCCAGCAGCTTCAGAATGGCTCGTCCCGCTGATATGCTTTCTCAGACGGCGCTTGCTTCCTTTGTGATCCAGCGATGCGTGAGCTTCGCTGAAGAGATGAAAAATCAGGTGAGTCAGCCTTTTCGAGCTCCTTTTATAGGTTGGGCCACACTCGTTTTGGCGGGAAGTGGCAAGAAGGGCGCGAAGCGCCCTTATTGGTCTGATGTTGCATCAGCCTGCGCTCGATGGGCTGTGCAGTTGCCGCAGAACAAGCCAATGAGCGAACGAGCCGTCTCGCCTATGGCTGTGTACTGCTGCAAATGCGCTTTACAAAAATACAAAATTAAGGATAATTTTTTGCTTCAGTATTTCGTGAAAAGAGACTTTTCCCGTAGCGTCTTAGCTAAGACGCAGTACGAGAGAGCTCTCGTAAGAGAACTTTGTTTCCTTTGCTCCTACATTTCCCAGTGGTGCGCACGCGACGCATACGTCTTCCATCTTCCACCTGCACGTCTTCTGGTTCCCCACAGTCAGCAGAAGTGAGAAAAAAACTGTTTATTACGTTTGAAATCTGGATATTTATCATACAAAACGCATGGATTCACTACAGGGGGTCTTCACTATTATAATATATATATATATATATATTAGGGGTGTAACGGTACATGTATTTTCGGTACAGGGCTTTCGGTTCGGTGCACGTGTGTACCGAATGACCGAATGCAATATTTTGTGTGAGGAACATAAGTACATTTTCTTGTTTCCAAACGAACATATTAAGTGGCGGAAGTCTCCGTGTTCAGCGTGTTCATATAGCTGTTGACCAAAACATATTCAAGTTACAGGTTATATAATGTGGGCTTAATATGGGCTTAAAGTGCACACTCTGAGATTTAATTTGAGGGAATTTTCATCACAATTGGAGGAAAGGTTAAGGAATTACAGCTCTTTAATATGCACCTTCACCCTTTTTCAAGGGACCATAACTGGACAGCTGACACAAAAGTAATTTCATGGATTCATGGCATTTGCATTTGGAAGCTGTTGTTGTGAACCCACATCATGTGGTCAAAGGAGCTCTCCATGCAGGTGAAACAGACAATTGTAAGGTTTAAAAACAAAAACTCATTTGAGAAATAGCAGGAACATAAAGAGTGACCAAATCAACAGTTTGGTACATTCTTTGTAAAAAAGAACGCACTGGTGAGCTCAGTAACATAAAACGCCCTGGACATCCACAGAGGACAACAGTGGTGGATGATCGGAGTATTCTCTCCAAGGTAAAGAAAAACCCTTTCACAGATTTCAGCCAAGAGAAGAACACTCTCCAGGAGGTAGACGTGTCACTGTCAGAGTCTACAATCAAGAGTAGACTTCACGAGAGCAAACACAGAGGGTTCACCACAAGGTGCAAACAAGGCCTGATTAGACTTTGCCAAAAAACATAAAAAAAATAACTAAACAAAAAAAAAAGCCAGACCACTTCTTGGAACAGCTCATGATCCAAGATGGTTAGATATGATACAACATCATCTGTGAAACATGGCGGAGGCAGTGTGATGTCATGGGCATGCATGGCTTCCAGTAACACTGGGTTACTGGTGTTTATTGATGAGATGACAGAAGACAAAATAAGGAAGAATTCTGAAGTGTACAGGGATGCGCTGTCTGCCCAGATTCAGCAAAACACAGCAAAGTTGATTGTATAGCACTTCATAGTACAAATGGACAATGACCCAAAACATATAGGCCTAGCAAAAGCAACCTAGAAGTTTTTGAATGGAAAAAAATGTATTATTCTGCAATGGCCATGTCAATCTCCTGATCTCAACCTGATTGTGCATGCATTTCAATTGCTGAAGAGAAATCTAAAGGCAGAAGGACCCACAAACACCAACAACTGAAGTCAGCTACAGTAAAGGCCTGGCAAAGCATCACAATGGAGGAAACAGTCTTCGGTGATGTCCATGAGTTAAGGGAGTCTTTGCATGCAAAAGATTCTCAACAAAATATTACAAAATGTAGATTTTATTTATGATTATAGTTATTTGTTCAATTACATTTGAGCCTCTGAAAATGGGAGGACTGTGTATAAAAATGGTTGTGATTCCTGTGATTTTTGTGTTATATTTTTGTTCAACCCCTTGAATAAAAGCTTAAAGTCTGCACTTCAATTTCATCTTGCTTATTTAATTTTAGTTTGATACTGGTGGCATACAGAGCCAAAATTATGAAAATTGTGTCAGTGTCCAAATATATAAATGGACCTAATGGTTTGTGTGTGTGTGTGTGTGTGTGTGTGTGCGTGTGTGTGCGTGTGTGTGTGTGTGTGTGTATGAGTATATATATATATATATATATATATATATATATATATATATATATATATATATACTGATATTTCAAAAGGTTTGCCAGCCCAGCAAGTTATGAAATTAGAAATTTAATAATCAGGTTTCAACAAAAAATTCTGACAGTCATCACTAGTCATGGACACATGGCTACACAAACTATCAACTTTTAAATATCTACATATAAAAACAGCCTGATGTCGTATTTGTTGTTTGGTTTTCCTTCAACTTTTTGGACTCATAATAGCGCTGATGCTTGGAAAATTTAAAAACTGTATGGCTTTTCCAGCTGACCTTAGTTTACATTTATTCTGCTTCATTAGGAGACTAGACCTTTTTACACAGCAGTGACTTTAAATGCTAAGTGAATTTGCGAACTTCGTTTAATGGTTGTTGGGCTGATGTTAGCATACCTGCCAATGAATCGGCAAGGAATGTTTTAGTCCCACAGATGAGCTATTGATTTAAATTAATGCCAGTACTTTTGGGAACGAACCATAAAACAACCCATTACAGAAGGTAATTGCTCATTAAAAATGGTAGATTTCTATCCTGTGGCCAGCGCAAACATATCTATAATACATTCGAGACTCCAAATTTATGAACAGCACAGCAAGCCAAAAGTCTTCCAGAGTGATAGCATAAATTAAAGAGGCATTTGCACATTGAATTATACACAAGAAAACATGCTCCAATATACTGTTTTATGAATCCTAGAGTCAGTGGGAGTTTTACATTTTTCAACTATAGCCAACTGTCTTTCTTTCCCATAAGTTCATCTTAAAGTTGAAGTGGGATTTTCAGTTCCATTAACATCACGAAATAAAACTAAAACTGATCCAGTGTTGAATCGTTCCTGATGGGGATGCTCAAACAAAAACACATTTCAGAACTGTGATTCCAAACCTCTATGACTATCTTATTTCTGTGAAACACAAAATGAGGTAATTAAATTAATCTGGTTGGGTAAATTTATTAAATTTGCAGTAAAGACTATAATGCTTAATAAAGCATCCAAAAGTTTCAGAAAAAAGTGCATTCAGCTTGCTAGTAATTTTCCAAGTGAAAGAGATCATTGCTATGTTTTCTATGGTGTTTTGGGCATTTGGTATAGGCAATTTTATACAGTAGGTGTTTGCTAGGGCATTTCTAGGTTTTTTATGTTCACGCTGGCGTTACTATAAATAAAATAAATTGATACAAAATTAAAAAAGAAATTCTAATATTCCACCCAACCACAGCTTTTGGATAATATGCAGCACAATAAAAAACAAGTAATAAATAAGTTTTGGGGAGGGTCATACCAGCAAATTATGCCATCAGAGTCTGAAACTGTCCTGAACCACCAACACTTTAAAGTTTTACATTCTACTAGGACTGATCAGGTATAATCAGTTTTTGTACAGATTAAAGCATAATTAAAAGACACGTACTTACCTTGAAGATGTCAGCTACAAGAGAGAGACTACAGGTGGTAGATCAGACAGTCTCAACTCATCACTTTCCAGAAATGAGAGTTCCACAGCATGCAGTAAAGCCACTCATGAACACTCCTGAAATCACTTTCTAAAACCCCCAAAAAAGATAGATGGGGAAAAAAAGGAAAAAAATATTAACAGTCAGAAACCATGCATGTCAGAAAAGAAAAAAAAAAAAAAACATTCCATTACCTGGAAGGATTTGTAAGTGAGTTGTCCACTTGTTTGTAATGAACAAATGTAAATTACTGAAATTATATATTATTTTAGGCATGGAATCACAGTATTGATACTATGATGGTATGATGATCACTTTCCTTCCAGGTTTTTTATTTCACTCTTCTACAGTACTTCCTTTCGACAGTTAAATCAGTTTTTTTCTATTCTATTCAATCACCACAATATGACTGGCCAGAACAAATACAGAACAATGTGTTCACAATGTAGTGCATGGTAAAACCAACGTCATTGATGACCATGCATTTCATCCACTTGCTCGTTAAAAACCTTAAATTAATGATTAGACTACACTGCATGGCTGGCTCTTTCTGTTATTACTTTTTGGTGTTTCATAGCATAACAAAATCCATGCATATTTACATTTATTATGGAATATTTTCTTGAGAGGCCTGGCACAAAAAAAACAAATTGACTGAGAAACAAATTGAAACAGCCCATGCTGTTCTGCCCCACTGAGCACAGTCTGGTGTTTTTGTTAACCATACACAGAAGATCCTGCTGTACATTAAATCCAAAGATGCTATACGCTTATAAAATCCAGTGGTAAATCAGAACCTTTTTTGCCGAATATAGCCCCAAAACTCCATCAATAAGTCTCACAAATTGTTTTTAATCACACTCAAGTTAAAAACAATCATCACTGGGTTCAAAAACAAGATTCACAACGCATCATCTTCAAAGATTGACAGATAGAATTGTCATGTAATTCAATAACTACATGTAATCTGCAATATAGCTTTATATATTACATTGACACTGACTGGAATGGCTGAGACAACTGATTACATGAAAAAAGGAAGAAAAAACACTGCAAGGTTTATTAAGAAGTGTAAATGAAATGTCTGCCTATGCACATATGCTCTGCTACAAGTGCGATCCTGACTTCCGAACTCAACACTTACACTTGCATATCTTATATTATTTTGTTTTCTTAAAAAGGAATTGAATGTGTTAACCTGAATGTGTAAATTGGGATATATTAAATCTTATGGAAGATATTCCATATCCAGTTCATCTATATGCTTTTCTACTTTACAGGTTTTTAAAATAAAATCACTCCTGGTTGCGAATCACGGTCATGACAGGCCCCACAATTTCATTGTAATACTGACACAATAGTAAAAAAAAGAACTGCCTTGTGATTCTGACATCATTTATGAATACATCTGAATTGTCATAGAATAGCTACCCTGTGCTCCCTGACCCAGCCTTGCAGTTTCCTCTGCTTTTTCCCTGTTTTCCTAGTATGGATCTCAGGTCCTCATCTAGAATGTCTGCACACTGTTACCAAGGAGACTGCACACCCACATCCTATTGTATTTTTGGGAGCAATTAACGTACCAAAGACTTGTTATCATGTTTCTTTTTTTTTTCTTTCCTCTTTCGTCTTTTTTTTTCTACATTATTTTATGTATTAACTGTGGGAGCAAAAGGTCTCAAACAATGAAAATTCAATGAGACACAATTCTTTTATCTACAAATTAAATAATCCATACATGTTTTCCCACCGTCTATGCCAAAAAAAAGCATGACGTCTTAGCAAAGACACCTTAATTTGAGCAACTACTCTGTCTGGTGGTTATTTTAAGTACTACAAGTGAAGATCAGCCTGTTAGGTTATTTAAAGAGTGACATGATGTATTGTTTTAGTAAGGTGGACATAATTTATCTATCTTTATTCTTTATCTGCATTAAATCAAGAAAACACACTCTAAGATATCCACACACAACTCCACAGGCACTAGAAGTATATGCCAAGCCTTATCTAACATGAGTGTGACACGTTTGACCCGCTTGACTGCGTTTGGCCAGCCTGGGATTACTGCTTCGAGCAAAACTCAAATTTATATTTATGAATGCGTGTAGATAGTCAGTAAACAGTTTAAGGCCATAATAATGGAATCCTTTAAATGCATTCACTTCTTCTTGATGTACTGAATTTTCAATGACATTATCCGAAACCATTTCCAACTCTGGAGAAGAAGAGAAAAAAAAATCTAGCTTTTTGCCTCATTTAAAATGCCACTTCAGGGAACTATTATTATCAAAGGACATCAAAGCATGACATGCAGGTGCTTCTCTGCACTTGCTGTGGTCTAGTGGCCAACACTTTATAAGCGGAACTGCTTCAAGGGCTGCTTCATGTTGGTATTGTAGATTCAATCCTTAAAGGGTTAGTTCACCTAAAAATGTCATGTTACTCATCCTGATGTTGTTCCAAACTTATATGCTGTGGTCACACTTTATTTTAAGGTCCAATTCTCACTATTAACAAACCATTGACTATGACTTTTGACTCAATAAACTCCTAATTTGTTGCTTATTAATAGTTAGTAAGGAAGTTGTTAAGTTTAGGTATTTGGTAGGATTAGTGATGTAGAATACTGTCTAATAATATTAATAAAAATAAATACTAATAAAACAGATAATATGTTAATAATAAGCATGCTAATAAGAAACTAGTTAATCATGAGAATTTGTCCCTATACTAAAGTATTATGTGGTTATTTATTTTTTTGTAGAACATAAAATTAACCTTTATTTTTAATTTTATATATATATATATATATATATATATACATACATACATACATACACATATATATATATATATATATACATATATATATATACATATATACACACACACACAATATTAGTTGAAAGTAACCATGAAACCAAAAACTAAAAGTTGTCTGTTTTACTTGTGCAGTATATTGCAAGTCTTCAAGTCACAGACATTGTTAATACTACATTTGAAGCTGTTATAAATCATTAAAGAAGTCATAAAAGTCATTAATTGTTTCATTCGGTCATTAAATGTATGCATTTTATTTTATTGATATATTTATTCAGAAAGGTCACATTAAACTGATATAAAGACAATTTACATTACCCATTACAAAATATTTCTATTTCAAATAAATGCTTATCTTTTGACCTTTTCCACTCATAAAATAATCATAAAATATTAGACCGCACAACTGTTATCATTAATATTAATGAGAAATGTTTCTTGAGCAGCAAATCAGCATATTAGAATGAAAAGACCATCAGACACTGAAGACGGCTGCTAAAAATCCAGTTTCGCCATCAAAGGAGTAAATTACATTTAAATTAAATCAATTTTGTGTTCACATAGAAAACAGCTATTTTAAAATTGTAATATTTCACAATATTATGATTTTAGTATTTTTATGGTCATATAAATGCAGCCATGGTGAGCATAAGTGATGTCTTTCAAAAAGGTAGTGTATTTTAACAGAAATGTTCTTCTTTTCTGTTACACAGGACAGTATTATTTGATCCTTATTATTATTATAAACAACTAGAGTAAGAACAATCTTGTTTTGTACAAAAGAAAATAAAAACGCATTATTTCTCTGCTTGTCATGACTGCATTTTAACCCTGAAAACTTTATAGACAAAAAGAGGACAAGATTTAAATTCAGTGTAATTTCAGAATTAGTGCTTTTGGTGATGACAGCTGTTCACCACTTGTTGGTTTCTCCCCAGCTGTACAGCGCAAGGCTTTGCAGACGTGTTTTGTAAATCACAAGTGTACGCCTCTAACCCTGTGCAGCTGCTTTCTTCCAGGTGTCAGCGGGACACAAAACAACATAAATATTCAACATATATATATTTACATTCACGCTCATAAGTACACACTCATTTGCAGAATCTCTTTGGTCACTATTGTCAAGTCAAGTCACCTTCATTTATATAGCACTTTAAACAAAATACATTGCGTCAAAGCAACTGAACAACATTCGTTAGGAAAACAGTGTGTCAATAATGCAAAATGACAGTTAAAGGCAGTTCATCATTATTGTGATTGTTGAAAGTCGGCATGTGGCCAGTCTGAATCAGACCAACATCCTGTGGCTCTAGTAATTTTGTCAGTTTAATTTCTGTTCTGCTTTTGCAGTAAAACTGTGATAGGGCGAACAAGGAGAAATTACAAACTTTTAAAGCATAATGAATATGTGGTCCACTTCATATGGTTTGTAACTTCTGCTTTTGCCTGCATTTGAAAATCAAAACTATCATTTTGCAATTTTCGATGCTCTATAAAGTGCATTGTATTTTCATTAAACTCATTAAAAATACTTAAATTTATTCCTAAAATTTTAATTATAATATGTTTTTTCCCTCAAGGGCATATCTTAAAATCATTGGCCAGGATATTTGGCCGAAGTATCTTTTTAATATCCTTATTGTAGTACTCCTCGTCGCTGAGAGATAACATCCAAAAACTTGCTAAAGTCTAACATCAGTGACAGGCTATACTTGGCTCAATGAATTTCTGTATCTGTATGTTCACATTGTTTCATTAAACAGTTAACTGGAAACAGTTTGTAAAGCATTTATTCATCTTAGTTAATGTTACTTAAAAAAAGGGTACTTTAGGTATAAATTAAAATCAACAAAGATTGATGTACCAGAGCTATTCAAGTTAAACAAAACTAAAATGGAAACAAAAACTAAAACCATAACCAAACTTAAATAAAAACATATTAAATAAAAAGGTTTTCTGTATTTTATAAAGTGTATTTGACTTAGCATTTATTTTATTTCAGTATTTATTATTTTAATTTAGTTTACTTGATGTAAAAAATTACTAAAATTTGAAAAAATTATTCAAAATATTATTTGAAACTGTAATAAAACTAAGTTATACTAGAAATAAAAATTCTTGACTGTATTATCTTCCAGAATATCAGGTGTGTTTTTTTTTTTACTTTATTACTCACATAAAATATCAAAATATATTTTGGTTTAATAAATAAATATTTGAATAGTTTAATAAATATCATTCAATATATACTTAATTAATTTACGCTCCATAAAAATATCCACATTTTAATAAAAATGTTTTACTTTATTGTGAACTGAGAAAACATAAAAAAAAAATATATTAATTCAAACTTAAAACATGTTCATTATAGAAATCAATTATGTTATTTTTTATTATTATTATTATTATTAATTAGTATATCTGGACCCCAAAAATGAGCATCATATCATTAACTCTGATCTAAACCTGGATGGTACACTGACATACCTCACCTTATTATTTTGTAGATAGAATATGGTCTGTCGGGATCCGATTATGCATTTTCAGCGGTTCTCAGTGATTACCAGTTATGACATTGGACCCAACCTTGCTCCTTCCTCTAGCTCTCACACATTAGTCATGTGAACAGGTGTTCCTCTTCCCTGCCTATTATCAGCCTCCACGCAGATGTGAAGCCGCTGGGAATAAACAGGGAATATCTTCACTTCGTACACCATTCTAAGCAGCCTGTCATTCACCTTTATTTCTGCTTTGTTGAATGACTGCAAGGTCAGCTTCTCCCCCCATACAGGTTGACATTACACCGCTCAGATAACACGCATTCTCTGCGCTGTCACAGCTCAGAGGCTGGAATACAAAGTTAATGTGCTCAGACTAAAAAAATTGCTCTGTGTTTGAATCAAACTGGCATTTCCTTTTAAGCTTTGACGAGGCCATCTGAACAGCGATGCCTGAAAAGATACTTGGAATTTATAGAGTGTTTTCTTTAATCTGTGCAACCTTAAAGCAGCAGTTCCTTAAAAACAAGGTCTGAGATATCGATCTTGTCATCAGCTCATGCGGAGACCCAATAATGTACATTGTGCCACGGTCTAGATACTTTTCACCTTCTATTTCAGCTGTGGCGAGCAGCTTTTAACAACAGTAATCAAGGTTTCCCAGGCAGCAGCAGAGCATGACAGAGGTCCTTGCTTATTGTTTTCCTCTCTGCCTCTTTTTCCCCCAGCTCTCCTCTCTCAACAAGATTAGAGATCCATTACTGAATCATGTTGGGCCTAAGCAAACAACCCCGCTTTGTCCCACTCATCCCACATGGCACACGAGCATCCATCATCACACCAGTTCACTTCCCTTGATATCGGTACAAAAAGCCCACATCCGTCTTAATTGGACATTAGCTGAAAATCACTGAAAATCAACCTTTGCTTCGGTACGACAACAACAGATAGAAAGGTAACAAACGAGTTGACGAGAGGAATAATTGGCTGTCGTTTTCCATCCCACCGTTTGTTCTCACCAAACTCTCTAGACAGGAGGAAAAAACACAGGAACTAATGTCAGTAGACCACAAATGCAAAGAGCGAGAAAGATGGGAATTTGAAAGCAGCATCAGGGCTTATAGGGAACTTATACATGATTCTATTCTGTTTTAACGGAAGTATTAATGTGCTTCTAATCATTCATCATTAAGTGCAAGCATTACATTTGTGCACCACTAGCGCCACCAAACACATCGGAAAATCGAAGGCTGAATCCAAAATCACACCCTATACCCATTAACTATTTCCTATATTACTCAAGTTCTAAACTTTTTTAGTTTATGTTTTAAAACAGCCCCACAACTTACCAAAGTGCTGTACAAAGCTTAAAGAAAATCTGAAGATAAACAATTAAACCATTAGCCTACTACATTAATATGGTTCACTTGAATGAGTAAATGAAAACGAGTGCGTGAATTCAGATGCTGGCTGTGTTCGAAATCGCCCCCTGTACCCTTATAAAGTGAACTACTTGAGAGTACAGCCATTTGTAGTGGTGTCACAAAACCATTTAAACATTACACTATGTATTAGGATATGGGGGCAATTTTGGACACAGACAAAGATTTTTTTTCCCCCAAGCAGGTTTCCGAAACACTTAACTTTTTGCTATTGGATGAAGAACACATAGTCCCGCCGCTCCAAGCTCACAGCATTGGTTGAGCCAAATTGCAGTTTTGTGAAGGTGAACTAAAAGTCATGGACATATTAAGTGTATAGGGTTAGTTCTGGCAGGTTACGTGGGTCAAGCTTGCATCAGCTGACTTTCAGCTGATCACATCTACCTATAAGAATATGACATCCATCATGGCATTCCTATATAAGCTCTATTCAGTTTTATTCAGCAGCTTTTTTTGCTTGCTCAGGAGCAAATCTAACAACAGAATTCAACAGTAAGCCAATTAGGTTTGTTCAACTTGTGGTAAATTTAGTATGGTGATGTTTGAACTAGCATATTCTTTCATGCTACTATGAGGAAAAGTAAGAATGCAGAAAAACATCTATGAGCAAAAACTGAACTTGCAGTTAAACTAAATGTAAAAAATTATAATGACATGCTTCGTTTTTAACTTAGGAGTAGCTTGTAGCTTATCAAGCTACAGTTTAAACTTCCCCAACAGTGTTCATTTAATTATTAAATTAGTCTATTCTAATAAACTTTTCAAGTGCACAGTTTTCTTCCTCGTCTGCCCCCTTTTCACCAGCACTTCCCTAAAATGTCTAAATAAAAAGAATATGAACTGAGATTTCTGTTAAAGATACTGTTGTGGAACAAAAAATGGTCTTCTAAAAGTCGAAAAAGCAAAACTCAAGAAACGGAGTTCCAGATGTCAAAATAAGACTTTACTGAACACAGCAATAAAGCCAAGATGACAGCCACCACACACCACTGCTAATAAGGTGGTCGGTCATATAAGACATACATCTCAGTTGTTTACCTATCATACCCTGGAAGTCACCCAACGTTTATGGGGTTAAGTTTACTGATACAATCCAATGGAAACCACCAGTACTGCTCAATGGATAGGCCCTCTTTACATTCTACATTAGGACATCCAGTATTGGAATAACTCAGCATATTAATGAGTATATTGATTACTTTTATCACCATGCATAATATTTTAAGTAAGATAATATCATATTGAGTAAATAGCATAATATAAAGTAAAATAACACAATAATACTTATAAATGTTATGTTAATTGTTTATTATAGATAGCACGTAGGCCTATAATGAGCCATTCAAGCAGAAGCGACAAATCTGGCTGTGTATTTGCATCTTGTGTCAAGAGCCCTGCGTTTTAAAGACTTTGTGTCAAATTAAAACGGTTGGAACTTTTTAAAACTCTGCCTTACCTTAAAGCCGACAATGATTTGAGGTTCGCACCTGCAGGCCTTCGCTGGTCTTTAACAAACAAACTTACTATAACACGAGAGAGACACATGAAGCTCCTAGCGGGTCAAAACTAGAAATTCGACTTGAGTCGGTTCTCATTAATTAGAACAGAGTATAGACCCTACAGTTTACACAAAAATACAAATACGCCT